>NC_143250.1:113389423-113700192 GCF_984573655.1 Nuphar pumila
TCCTCCTTTGAAGCCATTTCCTCCACGACCACGACCAAAGGAGAACCCAGTGGCTAAGACATCTTGTGTGTCAGATTGAGCACCAGAATCTTCAGCGATGCCTTTCAATGACATTTCGTATTGTAGAAGTTTTGCCCGGAGGTCTTCAAATGTGGGAAGCACTGACAAGCACAACAGTGATGTCACCAATACATGATAATATGGGCCTAAACCATTCAATGTTTGTTGCACTTTATCCTTGTCCGACACTTCACATCCAATAATGGCTGGTTGATCTGTAATACTTTTCATCTTATTCAAGTAATCCATGATAGATAGATCACATTTCTTAAGAAGCTGGAATTCACGCTTGAGAAATAAAACTCTTGCTTCAGATATCTGTGAGTATGTTTGTGTCAACCTGTTCCACAATTCCATCGCTGTGCAGTCGTCGGGAATAACAACTAGTACTTCCTGAGACAGAGTAGATGTGATGTAGGCAATTAATGTTTGATCCTTTCTCATCCAAGAGACATAATCTGAGTTGCGAACAAGCTTGGTAGATGCAGCCCCTTGTGTGTCTGTTTCTTCCTTTGCGATGAACTCTGGTGGGGCAGGTATTGATCCATCCAGGTAACCAAAGAGATCTTGGCTCCTGATAAAGGGAACTATCTGTCTTTTCCAAGTCAGGAAATTAGAATTATTTAACTTTTCAGCGATGAGTTGGCTAAGAAAGTTTGATGACAAACCGGACCGGGTTGATGAAGAATCCATGATTATGAGACACGTGAATATAAGATAGAAAATGAGAAGGTTAATGAAATGACTAATCAAACTGCAGGATAACGTGACTGTCTAAGTT
This sequence comes from Nuphar pumila, assembly GCF_984573655.1. NCBI lineage: Eukaryota > Viridiplantae > Streptophyta > Magnoliopsida > Nymphaeales > Nymphaeaceae > Nuphar > Nuphar pumila. The sequence continues at coordinate 113,390,265 of NC_143250.1, forward strand.
CAACCTAGAAGAAAACTGATTATAACGGAATTCGGATCTGCTGCCCCTTTTTTTTTTTGACAGATATCAGATCACGTAAGTATTCAGAATATTAATCCGATGTTAATGAATCAAGCCACCTGACCATGCCGTGTTTGATTAGCATGAACCAAGATCACGATGAATCGTGATTTGAGATGAATCAACGACAAGTTTTGAAATAAGGTGACACAACAACAAATTCTAAAAGAGGAATCACGAGTTTTGATTGGGATATAATATCGATCACGAGTTTTGATTCTAAAAGAAGAATCACGAGGAAGAGATGAGTTACGATTAGGGTTTTAAAGAGGAAACAAAATTTTCGAGCTTGAAGATAGGCCACAGATAGGTTTTCAAACAGACCTTTAAATGGGAAACAAGTGTTTCAGATGAAAACCCGAAAACAGTTTTAAGAGAGGATAGATACGAGAAAAGGAATCGTGCTTTTGGAAGAAAACATGATGGTGTAGGTTGCGGAAGAGTGAAAATATCGAAAATAGAGAGAGAGAAGAATATTTTCCTGACCAAAACAAATTTTCTCTATGGTCGTACCTTTGGGAGCTATACCAAGCCCTAGATCCAACCTGCCTTTGATACCACGTTAGAAGTTACGTTTGCATCAGACCTGATCTTCTACAGAGAAAAGTAAGAGAAGAAGAGAGGTAAAAGAAGAGGGAAAACTCGGTGTTGATGAGGCTGCACAGGTTCACGATATTTCAACATGCGTTATCGTGGCCTGGTATATTGCATTTAAAACATTAGGTATTAGTTTACAAAGTACAAAGCTATCCCATAACATATTACAATATTTACATCCGTGCCACAATAAGCACGTCAATGTGCAATCCCAGTTTGGTTTTGGGTCAGATCCAAACAGGGTCCAGCACTACACGACACTTAATAATTACTTCCATAGTAGCCATACTCGTCCTCGACATTTACTCAGGAGCCCTGTTCCTTGGAAATTCGTGATTGTTGGATAAAAAATCGGTCATCCTCGGCTGGTCAACCACTCAGCAAATCGTGATTGATCGGCAAATTGAGACAAGTTGTAATTAATCATTTCCATCATTTTTACATTTCTGTAATAAATCTTTGTATCTGCTTTTATGATTAGTTTTCTTAAACCTTAATTTTAAAATTTTGAACAAATAATGAATAGATTCAAATTGTTTGGTAGACTTTTAAACTGAATTATAATTATGCATAGGGAACCACTGAACGTAATAGCTTAATAAAATAATTTAAAATTATAAATTTTTAGTTTATAATTAGAGGTGGTCGAATAGGGTAAAACAGAGGAATAGGCTGTAACATATTTTCAGTGCATAAATATTGAGGGGCCCTAACATCAAATTTGGGATAGCAACAGTCTCTATCACACACATGTAACAGTTTGACTTTCTTACCTCAAATGATTGTAAATTGTGATTCATCGGCGACATAGCGATTGAACGATTTTGATACAAAATCATGTCAACTTCCTCGTTAAGATGGCCAATCGAGGTTCATCGCCGATTTGGGCAGTGAATCACCAAGTCTGGCTACTATGATTACTTTAAAGCAATGTTATAAGTATCGTATCGTATGATATGATACATATCATTACTTTTGGGTTTTGCGATACGATACACACTCGCATTACGATACAAGTGTGTATCGTACCTGTATCGGGTGTATCGTACGATACACTCCTATATCGTGCCACATTGTACGATATACGATGTATCGTACAATATGATATCAGTGCAATTTAAAAAGGCCGAAAGTTACTTTTTTTCATTTTGGGTTTTAAATACATTTTGAGGGCCAACTTCTCTATTTGTCTAAAGGCCATTAGAAGGGAACCCACACACCCTAGGAGCTGTGAGAGCGATTTGGGGGCTGATTCGTGCACTAGGGAGAGGGCTTTTGCGATTTTCTCAAGTACGAGTGCATTTCCACCATTTTTATACTCAAAGAAGTGGGTGAAGGTAAAAAATCCGTATTCCACTCAAGGAAGTGGATGTCGAAGAAGAAGAAGAAGAAGAAGAAGAAGAAGAAGAAGAAGAAGAAGAAGAAGAAGAAGAAGAAGAAGATTATGATTATTGAGGTTTTATATAATATGTTTTAAAAAAATTGGTTATTTAACACTTAAGTACGAGTCTTGTGGCATATTCTTAATTGCAAGATATTTAATATTTTGCATTATTCTTGTGGGATATGCATACAATATTATCTATGATTCTGGATTAGTTGATGTTTGATGATGTCTTATGCGGCTCATAGAGACATAAATGCTTCATATGTGATTTTATGGTTGTATTTTGCTAAATTCATCATTGTTTCATGTGATATGATTTTTTGCTATTTTTTCTGTTTTTTTTTGGATTTTTTAGAATTTTTATTTAAAAGTTACGATATTTTACGATATGATAAGGTCTTAGTTTGAGCCCGATCGATACGGGTAACAATACGATACTTACAACCTTGATTCAAAGTACTAACATTTTTCTTTTTCTAGATTAGTTATAAAAATGGGTGTGAAAATTGAACTTATAATCACTATGGGAGTATGACAATGAAAAGCACAATAAATGATCACTAAGGGCGAATCTATACACCTATATATATATATATATGTGTGTGTGTGTGTAATATTAGATGAATTCATCCTTATTAAAATGACTAAAATACTCTTAAAAGAATGACATTTTTGAAAATGCATAGTTACTTTTTGAGGCTGTCACCTGGGTACGGGTACATGTATAGAGGGTACGACACAACAATTCCAAAAAATATGGGTACTAGGACATGGCTATATATATTAAATATCACATAAATACAAAATAAACTAAATATAATCTAAATATATATGCTATATCTAAAATATATATTATATACTGAAAATATAAAGTTATAAATTAAAAATATAATTCTAAATTATAAATTAAATACAAACTTGTATGTATAGAGGGTAAAATGGCATGTCCGGGTGTCGACGCATATCGACACGGGTACAGATGGCAAAATGGAGTGTCCGGGACCATAAGAAACTTTGGTAGATTCATAATGCTACTTTTTTTGGAAAGTGTTTGATTTTTCATTTCCCTCCAAGTTCAAAAGACATATAGTGCCCAAAAATAAAAACCATGTATTTTAAAAAATGTCAGTCTTTAAGGGTATTTTTTGTTATTTTAATATGGTTGAATGTGGCTAATGTTAAACACAACTAGTTTAATGTTAAATAATATATATATATATATATATATATATATATATATATATATATATATATATATATATATATATATATATATATATATATATATCTCACTATCACCGATATCGCCGATATTCTGAATATATTGCGATATTAACAGCAATTTCAAGCTTGCCGATAATATCGGAAATATATGCAATATTTTCAAAATACCGGCAAATAAAAAATATCATGATATTTTTGTGTTTTGAATTTCCTATATTTTAAAACCTTTAAAACATGTTTCTTTATATTTTTTAAAGAAACAATAATACAAAACTTATTATTTTCTTAGAGTTTTTGTTGTTATTTTTTTTCTTTTCAATTTTTTAAACTCTTGAGATATTCTCGAGATTTATCAACTTTTGAAAATCTCTCCGAGAAATACCCTTGCCCAGAAATTACCTTTAATGATACAGGTGACTATGATATATATATATATATTTATATATATATATATATATATGAGTAATGATATGGTGCTCGGGGGCCACCTACTCCCACGTTCTAGAAATCATAGGTATACGATGCATCTTCTCAATCAGTCCTTATAGATGTCTTCAGCATAGTTTGTTTGATAGGGAATGATGCTTTGGATCATGTTTTCTGGAGATAAAAATAAAATTTTGAAGTCATGAAATTTTGGTACATTATGAGCCGTTGATTTCTGAGTATCTTAAAAAACCTATGTGTACATCAGATCACATGATCCAACCTTATTTTCTACTAACAAATGCATGTGGATCATTTCTATAAGGTCTGATCAACAAAAAAACTCGAGACTTGTGAAAATTGCTAGCTTCTAATAGGTGGGTGTAGGTTCTCCAGGAGCACCCTATAATTAATATATAAAGATGGATTTTCAGTTGTTCTTTTCATTTTCAAAGTTTTATTGATAAAGGCGTGTTTTAAATGGAGTTTTTCTAATTGTGTGTGTGTGTGTGTGTGTGTGTGTGTGTGTGTGTGTGTGTGTTTTCACAGAAGTTTTGATACTACGATCTACAATACAAAAAACTGTGGATTTGTTCTAGTAGAATTTATGTGGTTGAATAGAATGGCAATAAGACAGTGGAATGTAATGTAAGTAATAAATGCACGATTTATAGGACAATTCTATGAGACTGCTATAAGACCAATACTCTATATTGCACTAACTGTTGGTCGGCTAAAAAGCAATAGGAAGAGAGAATGCACACCATGGATATGATCTCTGTGTGTTGTAAGAAAGGACAAGATTAGAAATGAATAAGTTGGCAAATGTTTAAGAGTACTTTGAATAAGACACAAATTAGATAGTGTAATTTAAGATTGTCTGGACTGTTAAATTGTCTCTACTTTTTGTATACATATATTTATATATATAAAGAGAGATACATATACATATATGTATCTATCGTTATATATATATATATATATAAATATATATTATTTTCACATCATGTAACCCCCAAGGGTATTTCGGTCTTTTCTACTTTTTGCGCATATTCACATTAGTGAATATGTTTGTAAACTTTTTCCCTTTTCTTTTTTCTTTTTCTTTCTTTTCTTTTCTTTTTTTCCTTTTTTCTTCTTTTCTTTCTTGTTGACTTAGTCAACCCTTGGAGGGGGTCCAACACTAGACGTTGGACCCCTCCAACGTCTAGTGGGAGCCCCTTCAAGGGTTCCTCTTTAGTATAAATGGGGGTGAACGTCCCTCTAAAATGTATTCAATGCTTGGAGCATTGTTCTCTATTTGTTCAATAAAATTCTTTATATTTTGGCATTTGTATTCTCCATTTGTACCTTTGTACCTTGTGTACATTTTGTTCTAACTTCTAAGTGTTCTTGTGCCTTTGTGCACATATCCTTTTGTGAAGGTGGTGCTTATTTTGCACATTATCTCTTTTGAGATATTTTCACATGGTATCAAAGCAAGGTTGAAGATCGTGTGTTTCTTCGTATTTGCAAGTGCCTCGAAAAGCGTGCCTTTGGTTTCTTGGTGATTGGCGTGAGGACTTCTCTTCCTTCATTATTTTAGAAGGATTTTACGTCAAGTAAGATTTAAAAGCCCTTTTGTGGTACGCATTATTTCTCCGCTCTTTCCTCTCTAATGGGTGAAAAAGAGTCCCATTTTTCACTTGGTTTTAAATTAAATAGCTCCAACTACAATGTTTGGGCCGGTAATATGGAGGCTCACATTAAAGGGAAAGGTCTTTGGGGATACGTCAAAGGAACCATTCCCGAACCCGAACCTAAGATCGCCATTATTGAGAGGGGTGAAATAAAGGTTGTTAATGGTGAAGAGAGAGAAAAAGCCTTTGAAGAATACAACAAAAGACATGAAGAATGGGTGATGAAAAACTACAAAATTCTTTCATGGTTTTTTTCTTCCGTTGAAATGAAAATAAATGCTAATATTTTGAAGTTCAAGAAAGCTTTTCAAGTATGAGAGTATCTTGAAAGAATGTATACTTCAAGATATTTGTCCCATAAATATTATCTCCAAAAGAAGGCACTAACTCTTCAACAAGGGGAAATGTCCGTTAGAGAATATTTTACCGAACTATCCACTATTTGGGATGAACTTGCTCTCCAAGAACCTAAATGGAGTGGAGAGACAATTGAATTGAGAGCCAAACAATTAGAAGAAGATCACTTCTTCAACTTTTTAAATAGGCTTAGACCCGAGTTCGAACAAACTAGGTCCTCTCTTTTGTCTTCTTTCTCTTTTCCTCCGTTGGAAGATGTGCTTACCAAACTAAGTGGAGAAAAAACTAGATTGGAGATGAATAAAACCAATCTAAGTGTGTTAGCCGTTCCTTCTAAGGACGAGGATGAAGGTGCTTATGCCGTCTCAAGACCGAGGAATAATGTCAAAACATATAAACCCCCTCACTTCAACAAAAGTCGAGGAAGAGAAAATGGTGGGCATTATGGAAGAAGAGATTATAGTAAAATCATATGCCACTTTTACAAAGAACCGGGACACATTAAACCGGTATGTCCTAAATGGAAAAAGATGGTGGCTATGTTTACAACTTTCTAACCAACCAAGGAGGAAGGACCACCAACTTCCAACAATGCTACTTTGTCTCTAAATCAAATCATGAAAGCTCTTCAACCTCTCCTTAAGGGATCCGTTTTCGGAGCCGCCATGACCACCTTTTCTCCTCCCGATAAGACTCTTTGTCTCTTAGACTCGGGTGCATCCTTTCATATGACTCCAAATGTTTTTGCACTTTCTAAATATTCAAAAAATTTGTCACCCTTTTTTGTCTCTACCGCGGATGGGGCTTCTCTTGAAATAAAAGGAAATGGAGATTTTGAAAGACGATTTTTTTATTCCTAAAGTTAGATTTATCCCAAAACTAAATTTAAATTTGCTTTCCGTCTCTCAACTATCAGATCATGGGTGTGATATCAAATTCTCATCAAATAAATGTTGGATGCATGATCGTCGGTCTAGGAAGTTGACGGAGAAAGGTTCTAGGAAGGAAGATCTATACTTTATGGAATTTCTTCAAATTCCAAAACAATCTTTTTGTAATATTGCCCAACATAAAATGTGTGGCATAAATGCCTTGGGCATCCAAATATTGCCAAGCTTTCTTATTTACATTTTGCTAAAACTTTATGTAAAGACAACTTCAATTGTAATGATTGTATTCTTGGTAAAATGAGAAGCTTACCTTTTGGACAAAAAACTATGTTTTCATCTAAGCCTTTTGAAATTGTGCATTCTAATGTATGGGGACCGACACCCGTAGTGTCTAAGGAAGGTTTTTCATATTATGTTATTTATGTTGATGATTTCTCAAGATATAGTTGGATATACTTCCTCAAACATAAACATGAGGTTTTCTCTACCTTTAAGTTTTTTCATGTGATGATACAAAATCAATTCAATAGTAAATTACAAATTTTTAGAACCGATTCCGAGGGAGAATATCTTTCAAATGATTTCAAAAGTTACATTGAAAATAATGCGATTGTTCATCAAAGGTCTTGCCCCAAAACACCTCAACAAAACGGATTAGCCGAATGAAAACATAGACATATAATAGAAACTACAAGGACCTTACTCATTTCTCAAAAAATTTCAAAAAGATTTTGGGCCGAAGCGGCTCTTGCATCGACTTACCTCATAAATCGACTTCCATCCAAAAATTTGAATCAAATATCCCCCTTTGAAACCTTGTATAAAAAGGAACCCGACTACAATAGACTAAGATTTTTTTGTTGTAAATGTTTTGTCCTCGCCAACAAGAATGATAAATTGTTTCTCAAAGCTATTCCTTGTGCGTTTTTGGGATATTCGGAAACACAAAAAGGATTTAGGTGTTATGATATTAAAAATGACAAACTATATGTTTCAAGAAATGTAACATTTTTAGAAAATATGAATGGTTTTGAAGAACACAAAACTCATGAAGATAATGCCGATTACTCTTTTTTGTTTGAATTATTATCTAGAAACGAGGATTTTTTTAGCGATGATGAATTGAATGAGGATGAAGACATAAGTGAAAGTATTCCACAACCCATCCAACATGAAGAAGAAATGATAGTTGAACCAATTACCTATACACATGGAGATAAAAGTACCTTTAGAAGTGCAATAGAAAAGTATAGTGACCCTAGTGAACCTTCCAACTACTCTCGAAGAACTAAAAGATCTACGAAAAATCCTTTTAGATTTATATCCTATGAATCTTTTTCTCCAAAACATAGGGCATGTCTTAGTACCATTCACTCATATCAAGAACCTAGGAATTTTGAAGAAGCTAAGAAAATGATAGAATGAAGGGACACCATGGATAACGAACTTAGAGCCCTCAACAAAGCCAAAAATTAGGTCTTTCAATATCTTCCAAAAGGAAAGAAATCAATAGGATGTAGATGAGTTTTTAAAGTCAAAATCAAGAGTGATGGCACTCTTGAAAGATATAAAGCCCACCTTGTCGCAAAAGGATATAGTCAAGAATACGACATTGATTACGAAGAAATCTTTGCCCCCGTTGCTCGAATGGTCACTGTAAGATGTTTGATCACCATTGCATCTATTAAAAAATGAAACATTTACCAAATGGATGTTAAAAATGCTTTTTTAAATGAGGATTTTAATGAAGAAGTTTATATGGATGCTCCTCCTGGCATGAACGTACCAAAGGGAAAAGTCCTTCGTTTTGCAAAAAACACTCTATGGTTTAAAACAAGCTCCTAAGGCTTGGTATGATCGATTTAATGAAGTAATGATTCAAGATGGTTTTACTTCATGCTACACTGACACTACTCTGTTTGTTAAAAAGTCTAACGCAGTAATTGTGATTTTACTGTTGTATGTTGATGACATGTTGATAACATGTAGTGACATAAAGGGCATCAAAAGTATTAAAACCACTTTAAAAGAAAGGTTTGAAATGTCATACTTGGGGTATTTGACATACTTTCTTGGTATAGAGGTAGCCTGTCAGCTTTAGGGAGTGCTGTTTGCGCATCCTTGCTTGTATATCTATGATTGTATGATATTTATATCTTATATTTTCCAAACCCCTGGGTATATATATTTCAAAATTTTCCTTTTGTTTCTAAAAACCCAGGTGTATTTTCCTTTCTCTTCCTCTAAATTTCTTCAAAATTCTTCTGATCCTGCCTGCAAATTCTTCAAAATTTTAAAATCTTTACCATTTATTCTCAAAATTCCATTTTTCCTCTTATTTTCTTCTGATTTTATATTCTTGTTTATATTTTCATAAAAATCTCTTTCCGTCAAGAGATATCCTTTTCAAAATGATATTTTCTTTCATATTTTTAGTTGGTTACTCTCCCTCGTATAGTAAACAACGCAATTGTCACAAATTTTGTGACGACTCAATCCCTAGTAAAGGGATACAATTTTTTAGATTTCAACCTAAATCCTTCTTCTTGTCAAAACTTCTCTAGAAAAGTTTCTTTGGTCTAAAAACCTCCTCTTTCCTCCACAGAGAGCGCTGATATTCAAAAATGGTTCAAACAAGAACTGGAAAAGAAACAGTTCCTCAACTCAGCGACAGTGAGGCAGAAGAGATGAGCTCTCCTAAATCAGTCAGGGGACAGGGTCAGAACAAGAAAGATGACATCGACCCCGCTATGTATGATATGTTCCAAAAGATGATGGCGAGGATGATGTCGGAACAAGCCGAGGCCAAGCTGAAAGAGGCAGTTCCTAAAAGCAAGCTGAGGAAGAAGCATGTAAAAAAGCAAATCAGAATCATCAGGAAGAAGGTACAGCCAGACACCACTTCTGAGGAATCAGAATCAGTCGAGGAAGACTCAGAAGAGGAAGAGCAGATTGTCTACAAACAGAATCCTCCAAGGCAGTCCGTAAAGATAGCTGCGGAAGAGCCCGAATCTGTCAATAAGCCCAAGTCTGGGGCCCTAGCAGAGGTCCTGATGAGCAAGCAGATGAAGGAGATGAATCGAGCAATCAAGGACATTCAAGCCAAAGGTAAGGGCAAGCAGACCTACACTGGCGAGGATTTTTTCGATGGTCTAGATGGGGACGATAACCTGGAGAATCTTCCTCGCAAGTTTCTCAAGTTTGACGGGACTGGCAACCCTAAAGCCCATTTTAGCCACATTTTATGCAGAGTGCAGCCGTTTCAGGAAAGACAACAAGGCTTTGTTCATCTGTTTTCCCCGCAGTCTGGAGGGTGTAGCAGCCAGGTGGTATGCTGACCACGTGAATCCTATCGAACTACGAGAGTTCGATAAGGTAGTAAATCTGTTTATCGAGCGCTTCTTATTCAACACTGAAGCCTCACCTACATTAAATCATCTTTACAACCTGAAGCAAGGAGAGACTGAAAGAGCAAGTGATTTCATTCACAGGTGGAGAAACACCTGTAATAAGATGAAGGTACCCATTCCAGAGGAGCACGCATTGCAGGTGATCCTCAACAATTTCTCTCAGCCCATAAGGAGCCTCATCGCCACTTCCCCGGCGAAATCCTTCATCAAGTTGATTGAGCGAGCTGAATGGCTCGAAGCAGGAATAGAAAGCGGACTTTACGAGGGTATGCCTCTGGTCAAGAATATCCAAGACCAGAAGAAAAAGGCGCAATTCGCTCATTCAGTTGATACCTCCTACAATAATCTTGACAGTAGCAGCAAAGGAAACAAGAACAATAGTGGCAGTGGTCCGAGAGTAGATCAGGACAAGGGGCAGAATGAGAGATCCTTTAAAAACAGTGATAAACCGCTTCCAATTGGCCTTCAGCAAAAGGGTGATCTTCAAGAGAAGCCCAAGTACATCAAGTGGGAGAAAGATCGAGTCTTCACTCCGTTATCTGAGAGTTTAGAAGTGATTATGAATTACCTTTTGAAGCACGGGATGATCAAACTCCCTAAAATAGCGGATCCTCCCGTAATCTTGGGAAAATTCAAAGACCAATTCTGCAAGTACCATAGGGCAACAGGGCACGATACCGAGCACTGTTTCGTCCTCAAGCACATGATACAAGACTGCATCGACAGAAGTGAGCTGATAGAGGACAAAGAAGAAAAGCAGCCAGCAGTCCTGACAGAACCATTCCCGGACCACTCGAAGAATTAATAAAGCCAAAGTTTTTTTGTTTGCTTTCGTCTCTTTTTGTCAGTTGTCTTGTAGGGGCTAGTCAGCCCAGTCTTCTATGAGTCTTTTCCTTTTTAAGTTCTTGTAAATATTCAGTTGTTATCAAACCTTTGCTTATCAAATGAAATGACAATATCCTTTATATTTTTTATATCCAATGCTTCTTTTCCCTTTGCCATACTAGGGCGTTTAAATTCCTGTTCTTTTCAGAATGCGAGACAATCCTGACATCATTCATGAGAGAAATGATATTACCTATGAGGGCTTTTCAAAAATCATGAAATTTTGAAAATCTTCGTTATGACCAAAGAGTTCAAATATTCTTTGGTCCAACCTTTGTCAAAGATCAACACTCATGTTGATCATATCTTCAAAAATAAGTTTTCGAACCATTGCATTGAAAATTCAGAACTCGTGTTGATCCTATCTTCCAAGATCGGTTTCAAAATATTATATTCAAAGATCAACCCTTGTGTTGGTCTTATCTTCCAAAATGGATTTCAAATCTCTATATTCAAAGATCAACCCTTGTGTTGGTCTTATCTTCCAAAACTGATTTCAAATCTTTATATTCAAAGATCAACCCTTGTGTTGGTCTAAATATTTCAAAATGGGTTTTAAATCACTATATTCAAAGATCAACCCCTATGTTGGTCTTATCCTCCAAGATTGATTTTAACATATTCAAAAATCAACCCTGGTGTTGATCTTATTATCAAATTTCGAACTGTTATTTTTAGAAATCAAAGTTGTTATTGATCTTCTTTTTAAAAAACAAACTAAACTTGCATGTGAGATTCTTGACCGATCAGGTATTTCTGACGATAAAATCTGTGAGACCCTTGAAATTGTGGGATAAAAAATGAAGATCAATGATGAGATTCCTTTGGAGGATCCTAAAAGCAAGCTGAGGAAGAAGCATGTAAAAAAGCAAATCAGAATCATCAGGAAGAAGGTACAGCCAGACACCACTTCTGAGGAATCAGAATCAGTCGAGGAAGACTCAGAAGAGGAAGAGCAGATTGTCTACAAACAGAATCCTCCAAGGCAGTCCGTAAAGATAGCTGCGGAAGAGCCCGAATCTGTCAATAAGCCCAAGTCTGGGGCCCTAGCAGAGGTCCTGATGAGCAAGCAGATGAAGGAGATGAATCGAGCAATCAAGGACATTCAAGCCAAAGGTAAGGGCAAGCAGACCTACACTGGCGAGGATTTTTTCGATGGTCTAGATGGGGACGATAACCTGGAGAATCTTCCTCGCAAGTTTCTCAAGTTTGACGGGACTGGCAACCCTAAAGCCCATTTTAGCCACATTTTATGCAGAGTGCAGCCGTTTCAGGAAAGACAACAAGGCTTTGTTCATCTGTTTTCCCCGCAGTCTGGAGGGTGTAGCAGCCAGGTGGTATGCTGACCACGTGAATCCTATCGAACTACGAGAGTTCGATAAGGTAGTAAATCTGTTTATCGAGCGCTTCTTATTCAACACTGAAGCCTCACCTACATTAAATCATCTTTACAACCTGAAGCAAGGAGAGACTGAAAGAGCAAGTGATTTCATTCACAGGTGGAGAAACACCTGTAATAAGATGAAGGTACCCATTCCAGAGGAGCACGCATTGCAGGTGATCCTCAACAATTTCTCTCAGCCCATAAGGAGCCTCATCGCCACTTCCCCGGCGAAATCCTTCATCAAGTTGATTGAGCGAGCTGAATGGCTCGAAGCAGGAATAGAAAGCGGACTTTACGAGGGTATGCCTCTGGTCAAGAATATCCAAGACCAGAAGAAAAAGGCGCAATTCGCTCATTCAGTTGATACCTCCTACAATAATCTTGACAGTAGCAGCAAAGGAAACAAGAACAATAGTGGCAGTGGTCCGAGAGTAGATCAAGACAAGGGGCAGAATGAGAGATCCTTTAAAAACAGTGATAAACCGCTTCCAATTGGCCTTCAGCAAAAGGGTGATCTTCAAGAGAAGCCCAAGTACATCAAGTGGGAGAAAGATCGAGTCTTCACTCCGTTATCTGAGAGTTTAGAAGTGATTATGAATTACCTTTTGAAGCACGGGATGATCAAACTCCCTAAAATAGCGGATCCTCCCGTAATCTTGGGAAAATTCAAAGACCAATTCTGCAAGTACCATAGGGCAACAGGGCACGATACCGAGCACTGTTTCGTCCTCAAGCACATGATACAAGACTGCATCGACAGAAGTGAGCTGATAGAGGACAAAGAAGAAAAGCAGCCAGCAGTCCTGACAGAACCATTCCCGGACCACTCGAAGAATTAATAAAGCCAAAGTTTTTTTGTTTGCTTTCGTCTCTTTTTGTCAGTTGTCTTGTAGGGGCTAGTCAGCCCAGTCTTCTATGAGTCTTTTCCTTTTTAAGTTCTTGTAAATATTCAGTTGTTATCAAACCTTTGCTTATCAAATGAAATGACAATATCCTTTATATTTTTTATATCCAATGCTTCTTTTCCCTTTGCCATACTAGGGCGTTTAAATTCCTGTTCTTTTCAGAATGCGAGACAATCCTGACATCATTCATGAGAGAAATGATATTACCTATGAGGGCTTTTCAAAAATCATGAAATTTTGAAAATCTTCGTTATGACCAAAGAGTTCAAATATTCTTTGGTCCAACCTTTGTCAAAGATCAACACTCATGTTGATCATATCTTCAAAAATAAGTTTTCGAACCATTGCATTGAAAATTCAGAACTCGTGTTGATCCTATCTTCCAAGATCGGTTTCAAAATATTATATTCAAAGATCAACCCTTGTGTTGGTCTTATCTTCCAAAATGGATTTCAAATCTCTATATTCAAAGATCAACCCTTGTGTTGGTCTTATCTTCCAAAACTGATTTCAAATCTTTATATTCAAAGATCAACCCTTGTGTTGGTCTAAATATTTCAAAATGGGTTTTAAATCACTATATTCAAAGATCAACCCCTATGTTGGTCTTATCCTCCAAGATTGATTTTAACATATTCAAAAATCAACCCTGGTGTTGATCTTATTATCAAATTTCGAACTGTTATTTTTAGAAATCAAAGTTGTTATTGATCTTCTTTTTAAAAAACAAACTAAACTTGCATGTGAGATTCTTGACCGATCAGGTATTTCTGACGATAAAATCTGTGAGACCCTTGAAATTGTGGGATAAAAAATGAAGATCAATGATGAGATTCCTTTGGAGGATCCTAAAAGCAAGCTGAGGAAGAAGCATGTAAAAAAGCAAATCAGAATCATCAGGAAGAAGGTACAGCCAGACACCACTTCTGAGGAATCAGAATCAGTCGAGGAAGACTCAGAAGAGGAAGAGCAGATTGTCTACAAACAGAATCCTCCAAGGCAGTCCGTAAAGATAGCTGCGGAAGAGCCCGAATCTGTCAATAAGCCCAAGTCTGGGGCCCTAGCAGAGGTCCTGATGAGCAAGCAGATGAAGGAGATGAATCGAGCAATCAAGGACATTCAAGCCAAAGGTAAGGGCAAGCAGACCTACACTGGCGAGGATTTTTTCGATGGTCTAGATGGGGACGATAACCTGGAGAATCTTCCTCGCAAGTTTCTCAAGTTTGACGGGACTGGCAACCCTAAAGCCCATTTTAGCCACATTTTATGCAGAGTGCAGCCGTTTCAGGAAAGACAACAAGGCTTTGTTCATCTGTTTTCCCCGCAGTCTGGAGGGTGTAGCAGCCAGGTGGTATGCTGACCACGTGAATCCTATCGAACTACGAGAGTTCGATAAGGTAGTAAATCTGTTTATCGAGCGCTTCTTATTCAACACTGAAGCCTCACCTACATTAAATCATCTTTACAACCTGAAGCAAGGAGAGACTGAAAGAGCAAGTGATTTCATTCACAGGTGGAGAAACACCTGTAATAAGATGAAGGTACCCATTCCAGAGGAGCACGCATTGCAGGTGATCCTCAACAATTTCTCTCAGCCCATAAGGAGCCTCATCGCCACTTCCCCGGCGAAATCCTTCATCAAGTTGATTGAGCGAGCTGAATGGCTCGAAGCAGGAATAGAAAGCGGACTTTACGAGGGTATGCCTCTGGTCAAGAATATCCAAGACCAGAAGAAAAAGGCGCAATTCGCTCATTCAGTTGATACCTCCTACAATAATCTTGACAGTAGCAGCAAAGGAAACAAGAACAATAGTGGCAGTGGTCCGAGAGTAGATCAAGACAAGGGGCAGAATGAGAGATCCTTTAAAAACAGTGATAAACCGCTTCCAATTGGCCTTCAGCAAAAGGGTGATCTTCAAGAGAAGCCCAAGTACATCAAGTGGGAGAAAGATCGAGTCTTCACTCCGTTATCTGAGAGTTTAGAAGTGATTATGAATTACCTTTTGAAGCACGGGATGATCAAACTCCCTAAAATAGCGGATCCTCCCGTAATCTTGGGAAAATTCAAAGACCAATTCTGCAAGTACCATAGGGCAACAGGGCACGATACCGAGCACTGTTTCGTCCTCAAGCACATGATACAAGACTGCATCGACAGAAGTGAGCTGATAGAGGACAAAGAAGAAAAGCAGCCAGCAGTCCTGACAGAACCATTCCCGGACCACTCGAAGAATTAATAAAGCCAAAGTTTTTTTGTTTGCTTTCGTCTCTTTTTGTCAGTTGTCTTGTAGGGGCTAGTCAGCCCAGTCTTCTATGAGTCTTTTCCTTTTTAAGTTCTTGTAAATATTCAGTTGTTATCAAACCTTTGCTTATCAAATGAAATGACAATATCCTTTATATTTTTTATATCCAATGCTTCTTTTCCCTTTGCCATACTAGGGCGTTTAAATTCCTGTTCTTTTCAGAATGCGAGACAATCCTGACATCATTCATGAGAGAAATGATATTACCTATGAGGGCTTTTCAAAAATCATGAAATTTTGAAAATCTTCGTTATGACCAAAGAGTTCAAATATTCTTTGGTCCAACCTTTGTCAAAGATCAACACTCATGTTGATCATATCTTCAAAAATAAGTTTTCGAACCATTGCATTGAAAATTCAGAACTCGTGTTGATCCTATCTTCCAAGATCGGTTTCAAAATATTATATTCAAAGATCAACCCTTGTGTTGGTCTTATCTTCCAAAATGGATTTCAAATCTCTATATTCAAAGATCAACCCTTGTGTTGGTCTTATCTTCCAAAACTGATTTCAAATCTTTATATTCAAAGATCAACCCTTGTGTTGGTCTAAATATTTCAAAATGGGTTTTAAATCACTATATTCAAAGATCAACCCCTATGTTGGTCTTATCCTCCAAGATTGATTTTAACATATTCAAAAATCAACCCTGGTGTTGATCTTATTATCAAATTTCGAACTGTTATTTTTAGAAATCAAAGTTGTTATTGATCTTCTTTTTAAAAAACAAACTAAACTTGCATGTGAGATTCTTGACCGATCAGGTATTTCTGACGATAAAATCTGTGAGACCCTTGAAATTGTGGGATAAAAAATGAAGATCAATGATGAGATTCCTTTGGAGGATCCTAAAAGCAAGCTGAGGAAGAAGCATGTAAAAAAGCAAATCAGAATCATCAGGAAGAAGGTACAGCCAGACACCACTTCTGAGGAATCAGAATCAGTCGAGGAAGACTCAGAAGAGGAAGAGCAGATTGTCTACAAACAGAATCCTCCAAGGCAGTCCGTAAAGATAGCTGCGGAAGAGCCCGAATCTGTCAATAAGCCCAAGTCTGGGGCCCTAGCAGAGGTCCTGATGAGCAAGCAGATGAAGGAGATGAATCGAGCAATCAAGGACATTCAAGCCAAAGGTAAGGGCAAGCAGACCTACACTGGCGAGGATTTTTTCGATGGTCTAGATGGGGACGATAACCTGGAGAATCTTCCTCGCAAGTTTCTCAAGTTTGACGGGACTGGCAACCCTAAAGCCCATTTTAGCCACATTTTATGCAGAGTGCAGCCGTTTCAGGAAAGACAACAAGGCTTTGTTCATCTGTTTTCCCCGCAGTCTGGAGGGTGTAGCAGCCAGGTGGTATGCTGACCACGTGAATCCTATCGAACTACGAGAGTTCGATAAGGTAGTAAATCTGTTTATCGAGCGCTTCTTATTCAACACTGAAGCCTCACCTACATTAAATCATCTTTACAACCTGAAGCAAGGAGAGACTGAAAGAGCAAGTGATTTCATTCACAGGTGGAGAAACACCTGTAATAAGATGAAGGTACCCATTCCAGAGGAGCACGCATTGCAGGTGATCCTCAACAATTTCTCTCAGCCCATAAGGAGCCTCATCGCCACTTCCCCGGCGAAATCCTTCATCAAGTTGATTGAGCGAGCTGAATGGCTCGAAGCAGGAATAGAAAGCGGACTTTACGAGGGTATGCCTCTGGTCAAGAATATCCAAGACCAGAAGAAAAAGGCGCAATTCGCTCATTCAGTTGATACCTCCTACAATAATCTTGACAGTAGCAGCAAAGGAAACAAGAACAATAGTGGCAGTGGTCCGAGAGTAGATCAAGACAAGGGGCAGAATGAGAGATCCTTTAAAAACAGTGATAAACCGCTTCCAATTGGCCTTCAGCAAAAGGGTGATCTTCAAGAGAAGCCCAAGTACATCAAGTGGGAGAAAGATCGAGTCTTCACTCCGTTATCTGAGAGTTTAGAAGTGATTATGAATTACCTTTTGAAGCACGGGATGATCAAACTCCCTAAAATAGCGGATCCTCCCGTAATCTTGGGAAAATTCAAAGACCAATTCTGCAAGTACCATAGGGCAACAGGGCACGATACCGAGCACTGTTTCGTCCTCAAGCACATGATACAAGACTGCATCGACAGAAGTGAGCTGATAGAGGACAAAGAAGAAAAGCAGCCAGCAGTCCTGACAGAACCATTCCCGGACCACTCGAAGAATTAATAAAGCCAAAGTTTTTTTGTTTGCTTTCGTCTCTTTTTGTCAGTTGTCTTGTAGGGGCTAGTCAGCCCAGTCTTCTATGAGTCTTTTCCTTTTTAAGTTCTTGTAAATATTCAGTTGTTATCAAACCTTTGCTTATCAAATGAAATGACAATATCCTTTATATTTTTTATATCCAATGCTTCTTTTCCCTTTGCCATACTAGGGCGTTTAAATTCCTGTTCTTTTCAGAATGCGAGACAATCCTGACATCATTCATGAGAGAAATGATATTACCTATGAGGGCTTTTCAAAAATCATGAAATTTTGAAAATCTTCGTTATGACCAAAGAGTTCAAATATTCTTTGGTCCAACCTTTGTCAAAGATCAACACTCATGTTGATCATATCTTCAAAAATAAGTTTTCGAACCATTGCATTGAAAATTCAGAACTCGTGTTGATCCTATCTTCCAAGATCGGTTTCAAAATATTATATTCAAAGATCAACCCTTGTGTTGGTCTTATCTTCCAAAATGGATTTCAAATCTCTATATTCAAAGATCAACCCTTGTGTTGGTCTTATCTTCCAAAACTGATTTCAAATCTTTATATTCAAAGATCAACCCTTGTGTTGGTCTAAATATTTCAAAATGGGTTTTAAATCACTATATTCAAAGATCAACCCCTATGTTGGTCTTATCCTCCAAGATTGATTTTAACATATTCAAAAATCAACCCTGGTGTTGATCTTATTATCAAATTTCGAACTGTTATTTTTAGAAATCAAAGTTGTTATTGATCTTCTTTTTAAAAAACAAACTAAACTTGCATGTGAGATTCTTGACCGATCAGGTATTTCTGACGATAAAATCTGTGAGACCCTTGAAATTGTGGGATAAAAAATGAAGATCAATGATGAGATTCCTTTGGAGGATCCTAAAAGCAAGCTGAGGAAGAAGCATGTAAAAAAGCAAATCAGAATCATCAGGAAGAAGGTACAGCCAGACACCACTTCTGAGGAATCAGAATCAGTCGAGGAAGACTCAGAAGAGGAAGAGCAGATTGTCTACAAACAGAATCCTCCAAGGCAGTCCGTAAAGATAGCTGCGGAAGAGCCCGAATCTGTCAATAAGCCCAAGTCTGGGGCCCTAGCAGAGGTCCTGATGAGCAAGCAGATGAAGGAGATGAATCGAGCAATCAAGGACATTCAAGCCAAAGGTAAGGGCAAGCAGACCTACACTGGCGAGGATTTTTTCGATGGTCTAGATGGGGACGATAACCTGGAGAATCTTCCTCGCAAGTTTCTCAAGTTTGACGGGACTGGCAACCCTAAAGCCCATTTTAGCCACATTTTATGCAGAGTGCAGCCGTTTCAGGAAAGACAACAAGGCTTTGTTCATCTGTTTTCCCCGCAGTCTGGAGGGTGTAGCAGCCAGGTGGTATGCTGACCACGTGAATCCTATCGAACTACGAGAGTTCGATAAGGTAGTAAATCTGTTTATCGAGCGCTTCTTATTCAACACTGAAGCCTCACCTACATTAAATCATCTTTACAACCTGAAGCAAGGAGAGACTGAAAGAGCAAGTGATTTCATTCACAGGTGGAGAAACACCTGTAATAAGATGAAGGTACCCATTCCAGAGGAGCACGCATTGCAGGTGATCCTCAACAATTTCTCTCAGCCCATAAGGAGCCTCATCGCCACTTCCCCGGCGAAATCCTTCATCAAGTTGATTGAGCGAGCTGAATGGCTCGAAGCAGGAATAGAAAGCGGACTTTACGAGGGTATGCCTCTGGTCAAGAATATCCAAGACCAGAAGAAAAAGGCGCAATTCGCTCATTCAGTTGATACCTCCTACAATAATCTTGACAGTAGCAGCAAAGGAAACAAGAACAATAGTGGCAGTGGTCCGAGAGTAGATCAAGACAAGGGGCAGAATGAGAGATCCTTTAAAAACAGTGATAAACCGCTTCCAATTGGCCTTCAGCAAAAGGGTGATCTTCAAGAGAAGCCCAAGTACATCAAGTGGGAGAAAGATCGAGTCTTCACTCCGTTATCTGAGAGTTTAGAAGTGATTATGAATTACCTTTTGAAGCACGGGATGATCAAACTCCCTAAAATAGCGGATCCTCCCGTAATCTTGGGAAAATTCAAAGACCAATTCTGCAAGTACCATAGGGCAACAGGGCACGATACCGAGCACTGTTTCGTCCTCAAGCACATGATACAAGACTGCATCGACAGAAGTGAGCTGATAGAGGACAAAGAAGAAAAGCAGCCAGCAGTCCTGACAGAACCATTCCCGGACCACTCGAAGAATTAATAAAGCCAAAGTTTTTTTGTTTGCTTTCGTCTCTTTTTGTCAGTTGTCTTGTAGGGGCTAGTCAGCCCAGTCTTCTATGAGTCTTTTCCTTTTTAAGTTCTTGTAAATATTCAGTTGTTATCAAACCTTTGCTTATCAAATGAAATGACAATATCCTTTATATTTTTTATATCCAATGCTTCTTTTCCCTTTGCCATACTAGGGCGTTTAAATTCCTGTTCTTTTCAGAATGCGAGACAATCCTGACATCATTCATGAGAGAAATGATATTACCTATGAGGGCTTTTCAAAAATCATGAAATTTTGAAAATCTTCGTTATGACCAAAGAGTTCAAATATTCTTTGGTCCAACCTTTGTCAAAGATCAACACTCATGTTGATCATATCTTCAAAAATAAGTTTTCGAACCATTGCATTGAAAATTCAGAACTCGTGTTGATCCTATCTTCCAAGATCGGTTTCAAAATATTATATTCAAAGATCAACCCTTGTGTTGGTCTTATCTTCCAAAATGGATTTCAAATCTCTATATTCAAAGATCAACCCTTGTGTTGGTCTTATCTTCCAAAACTGATTTCAAATCTTTATATTCAAAGATCAACCCTTGTGTTGGTCTAAATATTTCAAAATGGGTTTTAAATCACTATATTCAAAGATCAACCCCTATGTTGGTCTTATCCTCCAAGATTGATTTTAACATATTCAAAAATCAACCCTGGTGTTGATCTTATTATCAAATTTCGAACTGTTATTTTTAGAAATCAAAGTTGTTATTGATCTTCTTTTTAAAAAACAAACTAAACTTGCATGTGAGATTCTTGACCGATCAGGTATTTCTGACGATAAAATCTGTGAGACCCTTGAAATTGTGGGATAAAAAATGAAGATCAATGATGAGATTCCTTTGGAGGATCCTAAAAGCAAGCTGAGGAAGAAGCATGTAAAAAAGCAAATCAGAATCATCAGGAAGAAGGTACAGCCAGACACCACTTCTGAGGAATCAGAATCAGTCGAGGAAGACTCAGAAGAGGAAGAGCAGATTGTCTACAAACAGAATCCTCCAAGGCAGTCCGTAAAGATAGCTGCGGAAGAGCCCGAATCTGTCAATAAGCCCAAGTCTGGGGCCCTAGCAGAGGTCCTGATGAGCAAGCAGATGAAGGAGATGAATCGAGCAATCAAGGACATTCAAGCCAAAGGTAAGGGCAAGCAGACCTACACTGGCGAGGATTTTTTCGATGGTCTAGATGGGGACGATAACCTGGAGAATCTTCCTCGCAAGTTTCTCAAGTTTGACGGGACTGGCAACCCTAAAGCCCATTTTAGCCACATTTTATGCAGAGTGCAGCCGTTTCAGGAAAGACAACAAGGCTTTGTTCATCTGTTTTCCCCGCAGTCTGGAGGGTGTAGCAGCCAGGTGGTATGCTGACCACGTGAATCCTATCGAACTACGAGAGTTCGATAAGGTAGTAAATCTGTTTATCGAGCGCTTCTTATTCAACACTGAAGCCTCACCTACATTAAATCATCTTTACAACCTGAAGCAAGGAGAGACTGAAAGAGCAAGTGATTTCATTCACAGGTGGAGAAACACCTGTAATAAGATGAAGGTACCCATTCCAGAGGAGCACGCATTGCAGGTGATCCTCAACAATTTCTCTCAGCCCATAAGGAGCCTCATCGCCACTTCCCCGGCGAAATCCTTCATCAAGTTGATTGAGCGAGCTGAATGGCTCGAAGCAGGAATAGAAAGCGGACTTTACGAGGGTATGCCTCTGGTCAAGAATATCCAAGACCAGAAGAAAAAGGCGCAATTCGCTCATTCAGTTGATACCTCCTACAATAATCTTGACAGTAGCAGCAAAGGAAACAAGAACAATAGTGGCAGTGGTCCGAGAGTAGATCAAGACAAGGGGCAGAATGAGAGATCCTTTAAAAACAGTGATAAACCGCTTCCAATTGGCCTTCAGCAAAAGGGTGATCTTCAAGAGAAGCCCAAGTACATCAAGTGGGAGAAAGATCGAGTCTTCACTCCGTTATCTGAGAGTTTAGAAGTGATTATGAATTACCTTTTGAAGCACGGGATGATCAAACTCCCTAAAATAGCGGATCCTCCCGTAATCTTGGGAAAATTCAAAGACCAATTCTGCAAGTACCATAGGGCAACAGGGCACGATACCGAGCACTGTTTCGTCCTCAAGCACATGATACAAGACTGCATCGACAGAAGTGAGCTGATAGAGGACAAAGAAGAAAAGCAGCCAGCAGTCCTGACAGAACCATTCCCGGACCACTCGAAGAATTAATAAAGCCAAAGTTTTTTTGTTTGCTTTCGTCTCTTTTTGTCAGTTGTCTTGTAGGGGCTAGTCAGCCCAGTCTTCTATGAGTCTTTTCCTTTTTAAGTTCTTGTAAATATTCAGTTGTTATCAAACCTTTGCTTATCAAATGAAATGACAATATCCTTTATATTTTTTATATCCAATGCTTCTTTTCCCTTTGCCATACTAGGGCGTTTAAATTCCTGTTCTTTTCAGAATGCGAGACAATCCTGACATCATTCATGAGAGAAATGATATTACCTATGAGGGCTTTTCAAAAATCATGAAATTTTGAAAATCTTCGTTATGACCAAAGAGTTCAAATATTCTTTGGTCCAACCTTTGTCAAAGATCAACACTCATGTTGATCATATCTTCAAAAATAAGTTTTCGAACCATTGCATTGAAAATTCAGAACTCGTGTTGATCCTATCTTCCAAGATCGGTTTCAAAATATTATATTCAAAGATCAACCCTTGTGTTGGTCTTATCTTCCAAAATGGATTTCAAATCTCTATATTCAAAGATCAACCCTTGTGTTGGTCTTATCTTCCAAAACTGATTTCAAATCTTTATATTCAAAGATCAACCCTTGTGTTGGTCTAAATATTTCAAAATGGGTTTTAAATCACTATATTCAAAGATCAACCCCTATGTTGGTCTTATCCTCCAAGATTGATTTTAACATATTCAAAAATCAACCCTGGTGTTGATCTTATTATCAAATTTCGAACTGTTATTTTTAGAAATCAAAGTTGTTATTGATCTTCTTTTTAAAAAACAAACTAAACTTGCATGTGAGATTCTTGACCGATCAGGTATTTCTGACGATAAAATCTGTGAGACCCTTGAAATTGTGGGATAAAAAATGAAGATCAATGATGAGATTCCTTTGGAGGATCCTAAAAGCAAGCTGAGGAAGAAGCATGTAAAAAAGCAAATCAGAATCATCAGGAAGAAGGTACAGCCAGACACCACTTCTGAGGAATCAGAATCAGTCGAGGAAGACTCAGAAGAGGAAGAGCAGATTGTCTACAAACAGAATCCTCCAAGGCAGTCCGTAAAGATAGCTGCGGAAGAGCCCGAATCTGTCAATAAGCCCAAGTCTGGGGCCCTAGCAGAGGTCCTGATGAGCAAGCAGATGAAGGAGATGAATCGAGCAATCAAGGACATTCAAGCCAAAGGTAAGGGCAAGCAGACCTACACTGGCGAGGATTTTTTCGATGGTCTAGATGGGGACGATAACCTGGAGAATCTTCCTCGCAAGTTTCTCAAGTTTGACGGGACTGGCAACCCTAAAGCCCATTTTAGCCACATTTTATGCAGAGTGCAGCCGTTTCAGGAAAGACAACAAGGCTTTGTTCATCTGTTTTCCCCGCAGTCTGGAGGGTGTAGCAGCCAGGTGGTATGCTGACCACGTGAATCCTATCGAACTACGAGAGTTCGACAAGGTAGTAAATCTGTTTATCGAGCGCTTCTTATTCAACACTGAAGCCTCACCTACATTAAATCATCTTTACAACCTGAAGCAAGGAGAGACTGAAAGAGCAAGTGATTTCATTCACAGGTGGAGAAACACCTGTAATAAGATGAAGGTACCCATTCCAGAGGAGCACGCATTGCAGGTGATCCTCAACAATTTCTCTCAGCCCATAAGGAGCCTCATCGCCACTTCCCCGGCGAAATCCTTCATCAAGTTGATTGAGCGAGCTGAATGGCTCGAAGCAGGAATAGAAAGCGGACTTTACGAGGGTATGCCTCTGGTCAAGAATATCCAAGACCAGAAGAAAAAGGCGCAATTCGCTCATTCAGTTGATACCTCCTACAATAATCTTGACAGTAGCAGCAAAGGAAACAAGAACAATAGTGGCAGTGGTCCGAGAGTAGATCAAGACAAGGGGCAGAATGAGAGATCCTTTAAAAACAGTGATAAACCGCTTCCAATTGGCCTTCAGCAAAAGGGTGATCTTCAAGAGAAGCCCAAGTACATCAAGTGGGAGAAAGATCGAGTCTTCACTCCGTTATCTGAGAGTTTAGAAGTGATTATGAATTACCTTTTGAAGCACGGGATGATCAAACTCCCTAAAATAGCGGATCCTCCCGTAATCTTGGGAAAATTCAAAGACCAATTCTGCAAGTACCATAGGGCAACAGGGCACGATACCGAGCACTGTTTCGTCCTCAAGCACATGATACAAGACTGCATCGACAGAAGTGAGCTGATAGAGGACAAAGAAGAAAAGCAGCCAGCAGTCCTGACAGAACCATTCCCGGACCACTCGAAGAATTAATAAAGCCAAAGTTTTTTTGTTTGCTTTCGTCTCTTTTTGTCAGTTGTCTTGTAGGGGCTAGTCAGCCCAGTCTTCTATGAGTCTTTTCCTTTTTAAGTTCTTGTAAATATTCAGTTGTTATCAAACCTTTGCTTATCAAATGAAATGACAATATCCTTTATATTTTTTATATCCAATGCTTCTTTTCCCTTTGCCATACTAGGGCGTTTAAATTCCTGTTCTTTTCAGAATGCGAGACAATCCTGACATCATTCATGAGAGAAATGATATTACCTATGAGGGCTTTTCAAAAATCATGAAATTTTGAAAATCTTCGTTATGACCAAAGAGTTCAAATATTCTTTGGTCCAACCTTTGTCAAAGATCAACACTCATGTTGATCATATCTTCAAAAATAAGTTTTCGAACCATTGCATTGAAAATTCAGAACTCGTGTTGATCCTATCTTCCAAGATCGGTTTCAAAATATTATATTCAAAGATCAACCCTTGTGTTGGTCTTATCTTCCAAAATGGATTTCAAATCTCTATATTCAAAGATCAACCCTTGTGTTGGTCTTATCTTCCAAAACTGATTTCAAATCTTTATATTCAAAGATCAACCCTTGTGTTGGTCTAAATATTTCAAAATGGGTTTTAAATCACTATATTCAAAGATCAACCCCTATGTTGGTCTTATCCTCCAAGATTGATTTTAACATATTCAAAAATCAACCCTGGTGTTGATCTTATTATCAAATTTCGAACTGTTATTTTTAGAAATCAAAGTTGTTATTGATCTTCTTTTTAAAAAACAAACTAAACTTGCATGTGAGATTCTTGACCGATCAGGTATTTCTGACGATAAAATCTGTGAGACCCTTGAAATTGTGGGATAAAAAATGAAGATCAATGATGAGATTCCTTTGGAGGATCCTAAAAGCAAGCTGAGGAAGAAGCATGTAAAAAAGCAAATCAGAATCATCAGGAAGAAGGTACAGCCAGACACCACTTCTGAGGAATCAGAATCAGTCGAGGAAGACTCAGAAGAGGAAGAGCAGATTGTCTACAAACAGAATCCTCCAAGGCAGTCCGTAAAGATAGCTGCGGAAGAGCCCGAATCTGTCAATAAGCCCAAGTCTGGGGCCCTAGCAGAGGTCCTGATGAGCAAGCAGATGAAGGAGATGAATCGAGCAATCAAGGACATTCAAGCCAAAGGTAAGGGCAAGCAGACCTACACTGGCGAGGATTTTTTCGATGGTCTAGATGGGGACGATAACCTGGAGAATCTTCCTCGCAAGTTTCTCAAGTTTGACGGGACTGGCAACCCTAAAGCCCATTTTAGCCACATTTTATGCAGAGTGCAGCCGTTTCAGGAAAGACAACAAGGCTTTGTTCATCTGTTTTCCCCGCAGTCTGGAGGGTGTAGCAGCCAGGTGGTATGCTGACCACGTGAATCCTATCGAACTACGAGAGTTCGATAAGGTAGTAAATCTGTTTATCGAGCGCTTCTTATTCAACACTGAAGCCTCACCTACATTAAATCATCTTTACAACCTGAAGCAAGGAGAGACTGAAAGAGCAAGTGATTTCATTCACAGGTGGAGAAACACCTGTAATAAGATGAAGGTACCCATTCCAGAGGAGCACGCATTGCAGGTGATCCTCAACAATTTCTCTCAGCCCATAAGGAGCCTCATCGCCACTTCCCCGGCGAAATCCTTCATCAAGTTGATTGAGCGAGCTGAATGGCTCGAAGCAGGAATAGAAAGCGGACTTTACGAGGGTATGCCTCTGGTCAAGAATATCCAAGACCAGAAGAAAAAGGCGCAATTCGCTCATTCAGTTGATACCTCCTACAATAATCTTGACAGTAGCAGCAAAGGAAACAAGAACAATAGTGGCAGTGGTCCGAGAGTAGATCAAGACAAGGGGCAGAATGAGAGATCCTTTAAAAACAGTGATAAACCGCTTCCAATTGGCCTTCAGCAAAAGGGTGATCTTCAAGAGAAGCCCAAGTACATCAAGTGGGAGAAAGATCGAGTCTTCACTCCGTTATCTGAGAGTTTAGAAGTGATTATGAATTACCTTTTGAAGCACGGGATGATCAAACTCCCTAAAATAGCGGATCCTCCCGTAATCTTGGGAAAATTCAAAGACCAATTCTGCAAGTACCATAGGGCAACAGGGCACGATACCGAGCACTGTTTCGTCCTCAAGCACATGATACAAGACTGCATCGACAGAAGTGAGCTGATAGAGGACAAAGAAGAAAAGCAGCCAGCAGTCCTGACAGAACCATTCCCGGACCACTCGAAGAATTAATAAAGCCAAAGTTTTTTTG
This sequence comes from Nuphar pumila, assembly GCF_984573655.1. Lineage (NCBI taxonomy): Eukaryota > Viridiplantae > Streptophyta > Magnoliopsida > Nymphaeales > Nymphaeaceae > Nuphar > Nuphar pumila. Next base: position 113,417,240 of record NC_143250.1, read on the forward strand.
TTTGCTTTCGTCTCTTTTTGTCAGTTGTCTTGTAGGGGCTAGTCAGCCCAGTCTTCTATGAGTCTTTTCCTTTTTAAGTTCTTGTAAATATTCAGTTGTTATCAAACCTTTGCTTATCAAATGAAATGACAATATCCTTTATATTTTTTATATCCAATGCTTCTTTTCCCTTTGCCATACTAGGGCGTTTAAATTCCTGTTCTTTTCAGAATGCGAGACAATCCTGACATCATTCATGAGAGAAATGATATTACCTATGAGGGCTTTTCAAAAATCATGAAATTTTGAAAATCTTCGTTATGACCAAAGAGTTCAAATATTCTTTGGTCCAACCTTTGTCAAAGATCAACACTCATGTTGATCATATCTTCAAAAATAAGTTTTCGAACCATTGCATTGAAAATTCAGAACTCGTGTTGATCCTATCTTCCAAGATCGGTTTCAAAATATTATATTCAAAGATCAACCCTTGTGTTGGTCTTATCTTCCAAAATGGATTTCAAATCTCTATATTCAAAGATCAACCCTTGTGTTGGTCTTATCTTCCAAAACTGATTTCAAATCTTTATATTCAAAGATCAACCCTTGTGTTGGTCTAAATATTTCAAAATGGGTTTTAAATCACTATATTCAAAGATCAACCCCTATGTTGGTCTTATCCTCCAAGATTGATTTTAACATATTCAAAAATCAACCCTGGTGTTGATCTTATTATCAAATTTCGAACTGTTATTTTTAGAAATCAAAGTTGTTATTGATCTTCTTTTTAAAAAACAAACTAAACTTGCATGTGAGATTCTTGACCGATCAGGTATTTCTGACGATAAAATCTGTGAGACCCTTGAAATTGTGGGATAAAAAATGAAGATCAATGATGAGATTCCTTTGGAGGATCCTAAAAGCAAGCTGAGGAAGAAGCATGTAAAAAAGCAAATCAGAATCATCAGGAAGAAGGTACAGCCAGACACCACTTCTGAGGAATCAGAATCAGTCGAGGAAGACTCAGAAGAGGAAGAGCAGATTGTCTACAAACAGAATCCTCCAAGGCAGTCCGTAAAGATAGCTGCGGAAGAGCCCGAATCTGCCAATAAGCCCAAGTCTGGGGCCCTAGCAGAGGTCCTGATGAGCAAGCAGATGAAGGAGATGAATCGAGCAATCAAGGACATTCAAGCCAAAGGTAAGGGCAAGCAGACCTACACTGGCGAGGATTTTTTCGATGGTCTAGATGGGGACGATAACCTGGAGAATCTTCCTCGCAAGTTTCTCAAGTTTGACGGGACTGGCAACCCTAAAGCCCATTTTAGCCACATTTTATGCAGAGTGCAGCCGTTTCAGGAAAGACAACAAGGCTTTGTTCATCTGTTTTCCCCGCAGTCTGGAGGGTGTAGCAGCCAGGTGGTATGCTGACCACGTGAATCCTATCGAACTACGAGAGTTCGATAAGGTAGTAAATCTGTTTATCGAGCGCTTCTTATTCAACACTGAAGCCTCACCTACATTAAATCATCTTTACAACCTGAAGCAAGGAGAGACTGAAAGAGCAAGTGATTTCATTCACAGGTGGAGAAACACCTGTAATAAGATGAAGGTACCCATTCCAGAGGAGCACGCATTGCAGGTGATCCTCAACAATTTCTCTCAGCCCATAAGGAGCCTCATCGCCACTTCCCCGGCGAAATCCTTCATCAAGTTGATTGAGCGAGCTGAATGGCTCGAAGCAGGAATAGAAAGCGGACTTTACGAGGGTATGCCTCTGGTCAAGAATATCCAAGACCAGAAGAAAAAGGCGCAATTCGCTCATTCAGTTGATACCTCCTACAATAATCTTGACAGTAGCAGCAAAGGAAACAAGAACAATAGTGGCAGTGGTCCGAGAGTAGATCAAGACAAGGGGCAGAATGAGAGATCCTTTAAAAACAGTGATAAACCGCTTCCAATTGGCCTTCAGCAAAAGGGTGATCTTCAAGAGAAGCCCAAGTACATCAAGTGGGAGAAAGATCGAGTCTTCACTCCGTTATCTGAGAGTTTAGAAGTGATTATGAATTACCTTTTGAAGCACGGGATGATCAAACTCCCTAAAATAGCGGATCCTCCCGTAATCTTGGGAAAATTCAAAGACCAATTCTGCAAGTACCATAGGGCAACAGGGCACGATACCGAGCACTGTTTCGTCCTCAAGCACATGATACAAGACTGCATCGACAGAAGTGAGCTGATAGAGGACAAAGAAGAAAAGCAGCCAGCAGTCCTGACAGAACCATTCCCGGACCACTCGAAGAATTAATAAAGCCAAAGTTTTTTTGTTTGCTTTCGTCTCTTTTTGTCAGTTGTCTTGTAGGGGCTAGTCAGCCCAGTCTTCTATGAGTCTTTTCCTTTTTAAGTTCTTGTAAATATTCAGTTGTTATCAAACCTTTGCTTATCAAATGAAATGACAATATCCTTTATATTTTTTATATCCAATGCTTCTTTTCCCTTTGCCATACTAGGGCGTTTAAATTCCTGTTCTTTTCAGAATGCGAGACAATCCTGACATCATTCATGAGAGAAATGATATTACCTATGAGGGCTTTTCAAAAATCATGAAATTTTGAAAATCTTCGTTATGACCAAAGAGTTCAAATATTCTTTGGTCCAACCTTTGTCAAAGATCAACACTCATGTTGATCATATCTTCAAAAATAAGTTTTCGAACCATTGCATTGAAAATTCAGAACTCGTGTTGATCCTATCTTCCAAGATCGGTTTCAAAATATTATATTCAAAGATCAACCCTTGTGTTGGTCTTATCTTCCAAAATGGATTTCAAATCTCTATATTCAAAGATCAACCCTTGTGTTGGTCTTATCTTCCAAAACTGATTTCAAATCTTTATATTCAAAGATCAACCCTTGTGTTGGTCTAAATATTTCAAAATGGGTTTTAAATCACTATATTCAAAGATCAACCCCTATGTTGGTCTTATCCTCCAAGATTGATTTTAACATATTCAAAAATCAACCCTGGTGTTGATCTTATTATCAAATTTCGAACTGTTATTTTTAGAAATCAAAGTTGTTATTGATCTTCTTTTTAAAAAACAAACTAAACTTGCATGTGAGATTCTTGACCGATCAGGTATTTCTGACGATAAAATCTGTGAGACCCTTGAAATTGTGGGATAAAAAATGAAGATCAATGATGAGATTCCTTTGGAGGATCCTACTCCCTACCAGCAACTTGTGGGGTCTCTAATGTATCTTAGCATCACAAGGCTAGACATCTCGCATGTCGTACACACTGCAAGCTGATTCCAGCATGCTCTTACATCCGTCCATATGGGCGACATTCTCCGAATTGTCAGATACATAAGGGGAACTTTAAACAAGGGAGTTTTTCTTTCCTCATCTTTTGAGTTGAATTTAATTGCATATACTGACTCTGATTGGGGAGGTGACCTAAATAATCGTCACTCAACTACAGGTTTTTGCATTTTTTAGGTGAATCCTTGATCTCATGGAGATGTAAGAAACAACAAAAGGTGTCTCTATCATCCACAGAAGCAGAATATCGAGCCATGACTTCTACAACCATAAAAATTGTGTGGATTCATCAACTGCTACAAGACATGGGGATTCAGGTTCAAGGACCCACAAAGTTATGTTGTGATAATAAGAGTGCAATCTACATTACTAAAAATCACACGTTCCATGAACGCACAAATCTTATTGAATGGACTGCCACTATGTTAGAAAAACGTATTTGCAAAAAGTTATAGATCTTCCTTACGTGTCTCTACTTTTTGTATACATATATTTATATATATATATAAAGAGAGATACATATACATATATGTATCTATCGTTATATATATATATATAATATGTATAATTTTCACATCATGTAACCCCCAAGGGTATTTCGATCTTTTCTACTTTTTGCACATATTCACATTAGTGAATATGTTTTTAAATTTTTTCCCTTTTCTTTCATTTCTTCTCCTTTTTCTTTTCTTTCTTTTCTTTCTTGTTGACTTAGTCAACCCTTGGAGGGGGTCCAACACTAGACGTTGGACCCCTCCAACGTCTAGTGGGAGCCCCTCCAAGGGTTCCTCTTTAGTATAAATGGGGGTGAACCCCCCTCTAAAATGTATTCAATGCTTGGTGCATTGTTCTCCATTTGTTCAATAAAATTCTTTATATTTTGGCATTTGTGTTCTCCATTTGTAGCTTGTGTACATTTTGTTCTAAGTGTTCTTGTGCCTTTGTGCACATATCCCTTTGTGGAGGTGGTGCTTATTTTGTACATTATCTCTTTTGAGATATTTTCACATGGATATCCAATAAGAAAGGTTGACATGACATAAATAGAAGGAATTAGGAGAAGAGGAAGACAATTGTTGAAGTCTTTGGAGGGAGGCAGTGAAAAATTTCATGAAAGATTATGAGGTGACCAAGTAGTCACTGGAAATTCATCAGAATCAGGTAAGAGTTCTAAACTGGCACAATTTTGCAATCCTGCCCACTATTCTCGTGCTACCCACTACTTGAAAATTAGTGGTCCGTGTCTGTTGGACTATATAACCTACCTTTTGGATGTCATTTGAAGGGCCAGTTTATGTAGAACTATGTTCTTTCTCCATCACCTCCGGATGTTGAAAACTGAAAATTTAGTAGGATTAGAGTTAGCACTAATGGTTTGATCACTCTCCTTCCAAACTTTCTTAGAGGTGACTAAGGTCCATCCTTAGTGAAAGGGAATATCTTGAATAGTCCAAGTATTTGCTCTTTCTAAAGTATCTAGCTCTACCCTCTTGGCTTTTACCTATTCAAAGTGTTCTTTTGCTTGATTATAGGTTGAGGGTTCTATATATAGATGTATTAATGCAATATAGGCTTGGTATTTAGGTGAAAACGAGTCATAAGACACAAATTTTCTAGGAGGTTTTGATACTCTAGATGATCTTCTAATTTGTCTCTCCATTTGGTTTTCATCATTTTATCTTTCTAGTGCACATGGGGGCTCGAGATCACTATGTTTGGAATATTGTATACAATTTTGATTAGGTTGCTCTTCTCTAATCTCATTGTCACTAGATTGTCCTTCACTTACTATATCATTTCCAAGTTCTTGATGTTCATCAAGATCATCATTACAATTATCATACTTTGGAATTAGATCCAACAATTATGAATACTCAGTTATTTCCTTAGACTTTTCACATTTAAAAAGCCTTTATTTTTCTAAGAACGACACATTTCTTGAAACATATAGCGTTTTATTTATAAAATCAAAACATTTATAGCCTTTTTTATTATTTGCATAAAAAAAATACAAGAAATAGCATAGGGAGAAAATTTATCATTTTTATCAGTAAAAGCAAAACATTTACACCAAAAAACTCTTAATCTAGAGTAATTAGGGATTTGTTTAAAAAGTTTTTCAGTTGGTGACACATTTTTTAAAGAAGAAGATGACATTCTACTAATGAGATAAACTGTAGTCAATGCGGCTTCAACCCACAATTCTTTAGGTACTTGATTTGTAATAAATAAAGTTCTTGTTGTTTCTATAATATGCCTATGCTTTTTTTCAGCTAAACCATTTTGTTGTAGAGTGTAAGGATAAGATTTTTGATGTGTAATACCATTTAAATCTATGTAGTCTTTAAATTCTTTTAATAAGAACTCTCCTCTTAAATCAGTGCGAAAGATGAAAATATCATTTTGAAATTTATTTTTGACCAAATTTTGAAATATTTAAAAATGTAAGAAAACTTCAGATTTGTGTCAAGGAAATAGATCCAAGTATGTCTCGTAAAATCATCCACAAAAATCACATAATACACAAAACCACCCTTAGATATAATTGGTGCTCAAAGGTTCTTTCTTGAAATAATAATCTCTTTATTTTGCCAAGAATAAAATCTTCACATGTAAAATTTTTGGATTTACAAAAAATTTTCATTTTTGAAAAAAAAATATTAAATCTTGGTTGCATTAGGGTGGCCAAGCCTTTTATGCCATAAACCCAAGTTTAATTTCTGAACATTACAACAAAATGTATTCTTAGGTATTTTCAAAAAATTCATGTAGTACAAGCTTCCTTCTCTATGCCCTTCTCCAATCAGCTTCTTTGAGTGGCGATCCTGCTGTTAAAATACAATTTGCGTATGGATCTGGATCCAGATCCATACGCATGTTAAATGAAACACATGCTCATATAACCTCGTTAATGGCATTCTTGTAATATCATTGTATATATTTTACTTTATAATGTTTAGGGTTTTGGAGGTCGAGCAATTGAGTGCCGCCCCAGCCATTGTGCATTCCTCTCTCTCTCTCTCTCTCCTTGTTTCCTGTGGAAGCTGAACTAGATACATACGAAAGCAAATCTGATATGGTATCAGAGCTGGATTAATCCTGTGCGTGAAGAAGTTTTGAAACTTGGCAGATCAAGCCCCTGATTAGCGAGAACAACAACCTCCTTTTCAGCGTGAACAGGTCCCAGCGTGGACAGTTCCAGCGTGAACAGCAGATCTGAAATCTCATCTTCTGAAACCCCTGATCAGCGTGAACAACAACCTTTGAAATCTCATCTTCTGAAAGTTGGTACCTTTGTCTTTTCCTTTCAGCGTGCTCATCGATCCTTTCTTTTTTGTTACTCATTTTTTGTTATTCTCGTTCATTGGTATCTGTTTATCTTCTTCATTCCATCGTCTGTGTTGGTTCCATCTTTTCCTAAACATCAACGACTGCATCCTTGAATTGCAGACAAACCGACTGCTAGCCCCTTTTTATTTCAAACCAGCTTTTTTGATTCCATAAGTTTTTCCTTTCCTTTATTGCTGCTTTAGTGTTTTTTGTGCAACACTTTTGGTAGTACAGGTATATGCCTTATTAAAGTTTTACTGATTGATTAAGTGATCTCAAATCTGTTTATTTCTTTTCATTCATCTTGTTTGCTTATTCATTGTTCCAGTGATATGGATTACTCTTCGTCATCCATTCCCTCTGCCAATTTCTTGAGTTAACTCAGAAAAACTTACTCATTCTAATTTTTTGACCTGGAAGAGGCAAATCCTTCCTTTTATACGGAGTCAGGATCTCGATGAACATTTGGATGATTTAGTTCCTATACCACCACGACTTATTTTGCAGGAAACCAAGGATGAGAAGGGTGACACAATTACCATTTCTATTAAGAATCCAGAGTATACAGCTTGGAGGAAGCGAGATCAGTCTTTGGTTGCTTATAGTACGTCAACACTCTCTCAAGAAGTGTTGGTTACTCTTTCAGATGATTGCACTGCGGCGGATCTGTGGAGTAAGCTGTCTCAGACATACTCTCAGATATCAGAAGCCCGAGTTATGTACTTAAAAAATGAATTTCAAAGTTTGAAGAAAGGCTCCATGACAGTCATGGAATACATAGGCCGCTTGAAGAGTATTACTGATCAATTGGCTGTTGTTGGAAGTGCTATTGCAGATAAAGATAAAGTTCAACAACTTCTCAATGGATTGGGTCCTGATTTTGACATGTTTACCACAACTTTATCATGCTTTCCTCACTTGCCCACTTTTGACGACCTCCGAGCGAAACTTCTCCAGCATTAGATGATTATGAAGCAAAGGGCAGAAGGAAATGAATCAGCTCGTCCTCATTCAGTTTTGGCCATGGACACTTCTGTAGGTTTTGGACGAGAGAATGGAGGGCATCAAGGAGGCAGAGGCCGCGAACGTTTTGGGCAGGGAGGACGTGGTATCTTGCCTACACCTAATATTTCAAGGTTTTTTAATACAGGGAATCAGAGGAGAGTGCCCACTTGTTTCTTATGTAACAAAAGAGGACATGTGAAAGCTGATTGTTGGTTCAATCTACAAAATAGAGGAAAAATAAACAAAATTGAGAATAAATTAGCTACTGTTTTGTGCCATCCACAGATGTGCAACAACTTTTGTTATTAGCATTGTCACAGATGACGATCAAGCAAAATGAACAAGGCGAATGATATGTTGATTCAGGTGCCGCCACACATGTTACGGGTAATGCGGGTAAGTTATCTCACTTATTGCCTTATTTTGAAAAAGGTAGCATAGTTACAGGAGATGAAACTTATCACTCCATTAGTCATACTGGCAATGCACATATCCCTATGTCAAAGTCCTCACTTCACTTGTCCAATGTCCTTCTTGCTCCTAATATTAAAAAGAACATTGTTTCTGTAGCTAAACTTGTTGACGATATGAATTCTTCCGTTGAATTTACTCCCTCTTCTGTTTATGTTAAGAATCTACGAACGAAGGAGACGTTCGCTAAGGGGGAGCGACAATGAAACATGTACGTCTTCAAGGAGATTCCTTCAGTGTCTTCGCCCTCAGTCCTCCAGTTGAAGTCGTCCAAGCATTCTTCAGTGTCTTCGCCTTCAGAGTCTTTGTTTTTTCCTTCATTGGAAGTTTTTAATTCATCTCATTGTAATAAGCCAGATATTTGGCATAGTCGTTTGGGACATTGTAGTCGAGGTTTCGTTGAAAATCTTGTATCTGATGGTCTCCTTACAGAGTTTAGTTTACGTTCATTTTTTGATAATAATAGTAAATGTTCTTCATGCGAACTCTGCAAAAGCCATGTTCTTCCTTTTCATATTATAAATAAAAGAGCTTCAAAGCCATTTGAGATTATTTGTTCCGATGTTTGGGGACCCACACCTATTCCTTCTCTTTCTGGCAGTCGTTACTATGTTGTCTTTATTGATTCCTATTCCCGTTATACTTGGATATATTTCTTAAAACACAAGCATGGAGTTTTTCAAATATTTCGGGAATTCCATTCGATGGTCAAAACAAAGTTTGCTTGTGATATTGTGCATTTACAATGTGATGGTGGAGGAGAGTATTCATCGAACGAGTTTATTGCCTTTCTTCGGGATAAAAGAATAAGTCGACAGGTTTCTTGCCCTCATACTCCTCAACAAAATGGGGTTGCGGAGAGGAAACACAGGCATATTGTCGAGAGCGCGATGAGCATGTTACATGATAGCAATGTGCCCGTTAGTCTCTAGACAGAAGTTTTTCACACATCTGTTCATATCATAAATCGTCTTCCTATGACACTTTTGTATTGGAAATCTCCCTATTATACTTTATTTGGGCAACATCCCTCTTACGATGAGCTGCGTGTTTTTGGTTGTGTATGTTATGTTCATATTGATTCATCTCCGCGAAATAAGTTTCAGGACAAGGCTGTCAAGTGCAGATTTGTTGGGTATGCAGATGAATACAAAGGTTATCGATGTTATGACCCTACTACAAAACGTATTAGGACCTCCAGAAATGTTGTTTTTGACGAACAAAATTTTCAGGCCAATGACTCTACAACGTTGCCACCTCGAGAATTAGAAGTATATGATCCATGGATGAGCGCAGATCTTTTTGCTAATACAGGAGAAACATGTCAAACAAATTGTCCTTCCTTCGACTTGAGTAGGGAGTTGAATGACTCACAAATGCATGTTGAATTATCTTCAGTTGAGCCAACCCCAGTAGAACGTTTCTCTGGACAGATATACACTAGACGGGACAAAAATACAGAGTCGAGGAATGTGGAAAGCATCGCCAATGATTTGGCTCAAAGGCCGTCACACATTAAGCATCCTATTCAACGATGGGTGAGTTATGAGACCTTCTCCCTTGATTTCCAGTTGTTTATGTCTCAGCTCACAAAACAGGATGAACCCACTTGTTTTAATCAAGCTCTTCAATCTCGTCATTGGACTGAAGCTATGAATGAAGAAATGAAAGCTCTTCATGAATGCCAGGCTTGGGAAATAGTCCCTCGGCCAGAAGGAAAGAATGTAGTTGGCTCAAATTGGGTTTATAAAATAAAGTATAAGCCTGAAGGAAGTATTGACAGATATAAGGCGCGACTTGTTGCTCGAGGATTCACACAACAATATGGTGAAGACTACGATGAAACTTTTAGTCCGGTAGTCAAAATGGGTACTATTCGTATCATTATATCCTTAGCAGTCGATCAAGGTTGGAGCCTTAGCCACATGGATGTTAAAAATGCATTTTTGCATGGAACTTTAAAGGAAGAAGTGTATATGGAGCAACCACCTGGTTATGCCGAGAAGGATCCTACTGCCTGGGTGTGCAAACTAAGGAAATCTCTGTATGGGTTGAAACAGGCGTCCTGTTCCTGGTTTGAAAGTTTCTCTATGCAAATTCAGAGTTATGGTTTTAGAAGATGCTCTCTGGATCACTCACTCTTTATTTACCAAAAGGCAGACATTGTTATACTTCTTCTTATATATGTTGATGACATTGTGATCACTGGGAGCTCAGATAATCATGTGCAAGACGTGAAACCGTTTTTAATGAAAACTTTCAAGATGAAAGATTTAGGGGAGTTGCAGTACTTTCTTGGTGTGGAAGTTGACAGACAACAAGACACATTGACACTCATGCAACAAAAATACACTCTTGACCTTCTGGAAATAGCCGGGATGACGAATTGCAAACCAGTCAGCACTCCTAGTGTATTACATCAAAGGCTGAGCTCTGAAGATGGTCATCTTTGTGTCAACCCTACAACGTATAAAAGTCTCGTGGGGATGTTACAGTACTTGACCTTTACCAGACCTGATATAGTTTATGCTGTCAATCAGGTATCCCAGTTTATGCATGCTCCAACGGAGGGTCATATGGAAGCTGTGAAGCGCATTCTACGCTATTTAAAAGGAACTATAGGAGACATACTTGTTTATCGCAAGAACGATAATCTGCATAGAGGACATGAACTCATCACTTATACAGACGCAGATTGGGCAGAGGATCCAGATGAGAGACGATCTGTCTCTGGATATTGTGTATATATTGGGCACAATTTAGTGTCCTGGAGCAACAGAAAACAAAAGGCAGTGGCACGATCGAGTACAGAGGCTGAATACAGATCGATGGCTACAGGCACGGCAGAAGCCACATGGATTAGACACTTATTGAGTGATCTTGGGGAGACAATTATTCGATCATTTCTTTTATGTGACAATCAAAGCGCAATAAACATTGCATGTAATCCTATCCAGCATAGCAGAACGAAGCACATTGAGATTGATCAACATTTTATACGGCAGAAAGTCGAGATGAAGGAGATAGAACTACGTTATGTTCGAACAGAAGATCAAGTGGCAGACCTGTTTACCAAGGGATTAACAGGACGTCAATTTTGGCTATTGAAGAGAAAGTTGTACATGCTCCAAAATCACGTACAACTTGAGGGAGGGTGTTAAAATACAGTTTGCGTATGGATCTGGATCCAGATCCATACGCATGTTAAATGAAACACATGCTCATATAACCTCATTAATGACATTCTTGTAATATCATTGTATATGTTTTACTTTATAATGTTTAGGGTTTTGGAGGTCGAGCAATTGAGTGCCGCCCCAACTATTGCGCATTCCTCTCTCTCTCTCTCTCCTTGTTTCCTGTGGAAGCTAAACCAGATACATACGAAAGCAAATCTGATACCTGCACCCGACAACCGCAAGATGAAAATAAAACGTTACACCCATGGTCAGATAATTGAGAAACAGATAAACAGTTTAAATTTAATTTAGGAATATATCTAATTTTTAGAATAGAAAATCTTTTTGAATTTTGAAAAATATTTTTGAAATTTCCTACTCTTTTTATCTCAAGAGATGTTCCATCGACAATAAACACATTTGATTCACTTGAGTTATAACTGTAATGACCCTAACTCATACCCCTTGAAAATGTGATTTTTTTTAAACCATTGCGAAAATCTTCCTAGAAACTCGGGGCCTTTACAGTTCCACTCCCAATTGGATAAAACAACCAACCACAATAGAGCTTACACTTATCATCCCAAACCATAACAACTTATTATTTATTAATTATGAAAGAAAAAATATCTAACGACAATTGCAAAAGACATATCAGAGTTATTTTAATGACATAAAAGTAAATAAAGAAAAAGATTAAGCCACACTGTCCCTTTGTGAACTGTCCAACAAAAGTGTGACACTTGTAGCTCTACCAAAAGCTAGTCGCTTCACTGGTCTCTTGCGGTTGCGAAAAACCATAAAAAGAGGGTGTCAGAAGTTCGAAGAATTTTGCGTACGAATCCCTCTAATAAAATAAATGAGCATAAAGAATACATATAAGATTTTATACAATAATTCAGAGAAATGTAATTATGACAATTACATAATTCAAGTAAGCGTTCATGCAACATGAAGCATTTATTAAGTATAAAGGAACATTTAACAAATAACAGGGTCACAATTTAAGTAAGCAGAGCATTCAACATGAATTAGAAATTAAACATCAAACATCCATCAACATGTAATAATTAAGGGAACAGATAAAATATACATGTTCTAATGCATAGCAAGATTATGCATGATTTATGTGCAATGCATGAGCACTTTATTATCTTTCATTAAAGTATTCTTTTCAATATGCATGCCCTATTAAATGCATAAATTTAAGTTCCTCTTTTTTAATTACTGTTGCCTGCGAATACACCAAACATGTTAAATTTCCCGAGGTTAAGTAGGGTTTCCAGAGTAACTTAGCACACAAGTTATATTTTATTATTAGGTTCCAAACTTAGCCTTTGACCGGATCATCTTCGAAACATTAGACCTCCACATCTAATGTCGGGACACCAGAGACCCTTCACGCCCACAAGTGCCACTTTCTTGGTATACCAAAACAACAGCTGTGTTGAACACACTACCCCCAGGTAAAGTGAAAGATTCTCCTTAAAACTGTGACAAGGAGAAATAACTTCAATATCGGGTTCAGGGGTCAAAGTAAAACACACAGAGTTTTTATATCTTCGTGGTTCCCCAAAACCGAACCTCCAAGATGCCCATTCTTTCGATGGGAGATCTCAGTTTATATATTACACTGTTCTTATTTATTATCTTTTTATTAAAATCCAATTATTAAGTTCTGCAATTTAGCATGCAAAAGCTCGCATCTACCCTTGCTACAGTCATCATGGGACTCTCGCCCGTGGAAACACAGAACAGTGTGAACATAATGCAATAGAAATAAATATGATTTTCGCGATGCATTTCAGATGATTAAAGAAAGAGCAACCCAAAGCTCAGGGCCTACCAAGCCCACGATGACTCATTACGATCATCGATGCACCTTACGCAAAAACCATAACAACATGCCATAATTCACAAGCTTTCTAAATGCATATTCATATATGCAGCTTTCAACTATACCTAGGATACAAGGATAATTAGAAACATGTTTAAAGTCAATTCATGTGATAGTGTCAAGTACACACTTCCATTTAATGCATGTTTTCAAATCAATTGCAGGTTCCCATTCATTAGGCATGATCATGTCTATTGCATATTCTCATTAATAAATCACTTCAATTAAAACATAGGAAGGCTCATGCCATCACCTACATGCAATAACTACCATTTTCATATAAGCACCTGTATATGCTGCAAACATGTTACAACCTTGCAATTAAGCATAATGTATCATTGTGCAAGCATACAAACGTTTTATTCTTCTACACATACACAGTTGATCCAAATTTTTAAGTAATACATTTGGACAGTTAATGATTTATGTGGAAGACCCATAATGATTTTCTTTGTTGGTTCATATCGCCGACCCCAATAGTTTTGGGATGAAGGCGTAGTTGTTGTTGTTTTTGTTGTACATTTGGACAGTTAAATCATAGCCTGTAAACTTTCTATTTTTCTCAAGCTATGCATGTGCTGTGTATAGTTACGTGGCTACATATAAAAAGAGAAGATATGCTACCAATGTAATCACATTGACATATGCCTGAAAAACAAATTAACACTTATACAGTTCCAGAAATAACACATGAACAATATGCCTTATTGAAAATACATATTCAATGATGCACATACATATTTAATGTTTCCACAAGCATGCCATTGTACCATGTTTTATGAAAATGCATGCATACAATATGAGTTCACATATATTTATCTTGATCCACCCATAGGAACATCGATTTCCACAAGGACTAGGCATCAAACAAAAGCATATACATTACTTAAAAATTCAGTTTTAACACAGAAATTAGTATGTACAGAAATTTGTTTTTAAGGATGAAAAGAGTAAAAAATGAATACATCTTTCGTGTATCTTAGAGTGATCACATAGATCTACTCTTTTTTTTCACGGTTTTAGACCATGGTATAGCATGAGAATCGAATCAGTATTCAATTTCTCACTTATGTCAAAAGAAGAGACCCGTACCTTGCAAAAGATTGAAGAAAATATGAAAAACAATGGTGGAGAAGGCTTGGATGGCTGGAGAAGAAGATCTTCTTCTTCCCTCTTCCTCTTTTTCCCTTTCTCTCTTTCCTTCCTTCTCCCTTTTTTTTTTGAAACTACAAGCTTTACACTTATGCAGTCCAAAATCTATTTAAGCTAGTTTGCATATAAAAATCCCAAATGGAATCCCACTGAGAGAGTAGACAGTATCCTGTAATACACACAAACATGGGCTTCGTGTTTACGCAAGCACAAAAGAGTCCATTTAAGACAACTATTCTACCTTGGCACGTAACATAATTAGAAAAGGAACGAACTACTCAACCATCAATATATCTACACAAGTTATTGAACATGGTATCGAAACAGAAGAAGAAACAAACAAAACCAAACTTGATGTACAAAAATATCATGAAGACAACATGTTGTATTTCCCTCAGGCATCAGCCCAGATTCAAACCCCCATGTTGCATCAAAACCTAGAACTGGGATGTTGCATACTACAAAACACTATAGCAGTCTGTGTACACGATACGGTCAATCGAACCACAACCACCGATGCATGATTAACACCATACATCCCACAAGAGAGAATCAAATATTCTCCAAAATGGAATGAGGGAATCAGATATTCTCCAAAATGGAATTGTTTATTAATGACACCTCAAAGCAATTCTTGAAGCCACACATCTGCAACACATAGTAACCCCACTATCGGAAATCCGAAATCCCCAAATCGGAGATTTGGGATTTCCGGCATCTTAACCCCAAAACTAATTCCCTTCTCAACAGAAATCCGAAACCAATAAGAAGCTTGATTTGGGGAAATCCCTAAATCGGTTGATTTGGGGTTCATAACAGCAACCCACTGCACAGTATTACCATACTGTCCGAAATTCCGAAAACCCCAAATCGGGCTTTGGGATTTCGACACCCAAAAATAAAAACACAACCAACCCTACTGTCGGAAGTTCACAATTTGGGGCTTCCCAAGCACTTCAAACCCCAAATCCTCCTTTTACTATGGATTTTTGGCAAACCCCCAACCCATGCTCAACCCATAGAATACCCAAAAGAAAAAAAAAACAGAAAACCTACTTGTTCGGTGTTTCTCCTCTAAGATGCCGTGGTTGGAGGTGCAGCCGACCACACCCGCTCCTCTACCGTGAAAGGGAGGATGAGGGGGATAGAGAGAACGAGTGAAAGAGAGCGCGTGGGATAAAGAGGGGAATGGGATAGGCATTATGTAGGGGGGAGTGATCTCTCGAAAAGGAAGGAGGCAGTTACCCCTTCTTTCCCAGCTGCTCTACACTCCCCCTCTCACCATCGACTTGCGTTAGGGTTCATTCTGAACCCTAACGCCCATTTTATCGGGCCAACACAACTTTAGTGCTGTGTCCTTTTTTTTTTAACTTGTTGGTTACGCGGGGCGCGGCTTGGGTCGGGGTCCAGGACCCAGGATCCAACCGCGTGTTGGATCCACGGCTTGTCTGCCCAATTGGATCCGTAATTAGCCTGGGGTTGGATCCGCAGGTTGGATCCATATGGATCCAACTGTGGATTCACCCATTTATTGATATATATGTACATTTAATATATAATTATTATAGTACTATTATATATATATATATATATATATATATATATATATATATATATATATATATATATATATAGTCCATTGTGGATCCTGGATCCTAAACACAGATCCCATACCCAATTTTAGAAAAATAAGTATGATTTTACGATAAAAATAAATAGAAAAAATGAGGTTATTACAATAACATTCGGATAACACATCACCGTTTTGTGTCATATGAAAGGAGGCACCTGATTCAAGAAGCTAAAGAGATTTATCGGGATTAGAGAAGCCGAAGGAAGAAACCACGGCTTTAGTTGTTGAGGATGTTCCTTTGAGTAGAGGTTGAAGAGTTTCCATTAGTTGTGTCAAGGACATGTTTCCCATAGATGGATCTTGTGTAATTTTTTGTATCACTTGACTCTTGTGAAGGTCTCAAAGAGGCAACCTTCTTCTCATAGCACTTTTTCAACTTAAGACATTAGGTTTTTACATGTCTCGGTTTTCGACAATAATAACAAATAACTTTCTTCCTCTCATACTCATTGCCTTGTTTTCCATAATGTTCATCGCTTGACCTTCTATAGTGTGGTGGTTTGTGTGTACAAACATAATTTTCTGGTCTAGATACGGTTAGAACCGAGTCATATTCACTCTTTAAAATTCTCTTTTTAAGTCTATTCTCTTCCATACTTAATTCCTCTATAATGTCTTCTATTGAGGGAACTTTCCCTCGATGAAGAAGAACGAATTTGGTGGATTCAAAATCCGATTTTAATCCATTAATGAATTGATAAAAATGCTCCACATCAATTTGTTTTTGGCGGAGTTCTATGTGTTTGGGACAATGCCATTTAGCTCAATAAGGGCCAACTCTTCCCAAAGTTTGGACAATCCATTATAGTATTTTCTACAAATCCATGTGAATATAACATCCTTTGTACATTCTTTGTGTGATAATCAATTTCTTGAAGATGACTTTTGAGATAGCAGCCACACCCTTAAAGACATCCACTGGCCATAGTTCTGCTGAAAGACCTTATAAAAAGATTCAAAATTGAACAATATTCATGTCTAACCTGATATGGAGGTGATGCCAACAACCTTCCGTACACCCCTTAAACATGATATATTCAATGTTCTCCTCTCTAGATACACAAATAAAAAATAAACAAAATTGATATTAGAGATAGACAGGCCAAAGAGATTTCAAGCTATCAAGGGCGAACAAGAACCCCATCATTTTTAACTTAAGCCTGCTCACTGGTACAAGTAATCTAGCTTGATCAGGGAAACTCCCACACTTGAGGTTTTGGCCTCAGCATTGAAATCCATATCATCGCCACCACCACATTGGTCAGCTATGAAATGGATTGGGTGCCATTTCTTTTCAGTCCTCCATAGAAGCAGGAAGCTGCATTCACATCCTCCCTGAAAATCTATTCTAGTTCTGATTTAGAGGATTTAGGAAAAGCTCACCTAACAAGTGATTGCCTGCACCAATGAATCAATTTCTTGATGCCAGTGGTATATGTGAAATAGAGATGAGATGAAAGCCTTTTTATTTAGTAAGAAATGGATCCTCCTCCCTCTTCGCACTTTTCCCCCTGCTATGGCAGGCAACTTCTCCGGCTTAGCTAGCCACATGCCTGCCCACCACCTATAGGCATCCTATCCTCATTCAATGAGAACTTCTATTATCTCTCAGCCATTGATGTTTTCCTGATGGCTTCTTTCTTTTGGACAAAGAAGGAAGATGAAGCTATGAAAAACCTATTCTTTTAAGTATTGATGATCGAGTTGGTGGGAATGTTGCTCCAAACATGGTGATCCCATTGTGTGAGGAGAAGCTATTAACTCCGCTGCACTCACTGACAGCCTCTATTTCATAAAGTGACTATTTTGTCTATGCACTAGAGGCTCTTTGCAGGCATAGCACCTAGAGCCAAAAGAACATGAGATTGCATGGTAAGAATTCCAAACTTATCAGTAATAGAGTAAAAAAAGGGGCAAAAGAAGCTGCTGACAGCTTATTCGAAATGTGAACTTTCTTAACCAAGTCCCAATCAATTGCTGGAACTGACAGAACAAAGGTTACTATGTATCTACCAGAAACTCTGGAAAGGCAACTTTTTTATTTTAAAGGTCTTTCCAAATATAGATTCTATAGTAGGAAACTTTTAAGGAAAGAACAAGCAAATGGTAAAAAAAGGTTTTGATTTGAAATTGTCATAGAACAATCAAATTTGCAGATCTTTTGATTGTGTAACTTATAGCTGATTTATTGGTTTAAGATAAAAGATAATGATAAGGTTTGATGAACTGCATATTGGTTGAGATTCCCGTCTGGCATATTTCTATAGGCCTGCATCTGAAAGTTTTATTCAGGAAAGTTTTTTCATTAATTATTTTAGTTGTGTATAGGTTCTGCTTTCTGACATTGCATAAGACACACTAAAGCATGATAAGACTTTTAGTATGGGTCTTTGATTTATTGTCTAAAGCTGGTGTATGGAAAGATAACAACTAATTTAGCTGTCTCTGCCTAATGATTGATGACAGGTGAAGCACTCAGTCTGGCTCTTGGAAAGAGAGGAATTTTTGTCACGGTTGTAGATTTATCTGAAGAAAAAGGAATGAAAGTTGCCTCTCTGTTGGAAAAGGATTTTGAAAAGTTTTACCCAAATTCAAAATTTCCTTCTGCTATGTTTGTTCAGTGTGATGTGACAAATTCTAGTAAGTCATTTTTCTTCTCACGGAATATCTTTGATGCTAGTGCAGTACCTCAAGTTCATCTGATATGTCCAATGTGGAGAGATATGAGCAAATTTTGTTAGCCTTATGAAGATGTGATTCATTTGAGTTTTGATGACTTCTGTGAACAAGTCCTTTTGTTGTTCTTGTTTGCACGAGCTCTCGTTTCATGCTTCAAAATTTGAATACTCCTTTTATGTGTTTGTGATTGTTTTTTAGATATGATATTGTTTTTTAGATATGATATCTTATATAGTTAAAATCTTTGTCTATGGCAGCTATACTGCAGTTGTATAAACTAATTACTCTTTAGAAAATAAATTTAAAATGTGCAAAATCATGTAAAATATCATTGTCCTCTTTTATCTTTTCCTTTCTTTTGCATATTGAACACATTAGGGTGTTTTGTTTTTCTCTGATAACCTCTAATATAGTCAGCATCACTCAAAAGATTTGGTGGGGAAAAAGATTCTTTAGTGATTGGTAGGTCGTGCACAGAGCACCTCCCAAATGGTCAAAATTAGGCTCTGTTTGGGTCCTGGTAGTTGGAGTAGGAGTTGATGATTTGGGTGGAGTTGGATCAAATTCCTCTGGTGACTGTGTTTGGAAGAAAGGCATCGAGGAAGCATTTGAGTAGTTGAGAACGTAATGAAGGTAATTACTTAATTTGTATTTACATCCGGACATGGAGTTCACATATACCATTTCCTACAGATGATAGTTTCCAATTCCAGGAATTGGAGCCTTGGAGGGCTTTTACTTTTCCAATTCTGTAATTCTTTTCTATGCCTAGAAACCGAATAGAACCTTATGGAATTGCTAAAGGTGGTCTGATTTTATTTCAAGATCTGGCTGTGGGCATCCAACATCATTTCCATAGTCACAAATTCCATATTTACTTTTTTTTGTTTGTTTTTGTGTCATCTTACGAAGCATATGATACTTTGAACTTTTTGTCTTCGATACCTTGTTGAAAATAATCTTAGTGCCTTACTTTGCATTAGGCATCTAACTTTCTGCTTGCATTTATTTCTTCGGTTTTCTTGTAAGTGGCAGAAATGTACACAATCTATGGCCAGAGGAGCAACTAATAACGTTCTAAATATTCATGACAAGTTTTTAACCTTTTATATTGGAGTGATACAGTGATATTAGGTATCTATAATTGGGTTCTTAGTAAAATTTCGGTTAGGCACAAGTAGGAAAGAAGGGGTTGTTCCCAAATGGCAGAACAGAATCTATCGAACCTAACAGTAAACTACTCTAGTTTTTTCCCCCCAATAACTCATTGTTGGTTGAGGTAAGATTATGCATATCCATGTAGTGTATCACTGTTATTGTTGAATAGTTAATGGAATTTAAACGTTTCTTACTAGCTATATTCATTGAATAGGTGATCTTGCTGCTGCCTTTCAAAGGCATTTGGATGTATTTGGGGGACTGGATATCTGTATCAATGCTGCTGGTATAGGTAATCCAGTGCTATTCTATAAGGATAAAACTGATGGTACGAGTTCATGGAGACATACTGTTCATGTAAACCTGATTGCTGTCATTGGTTGCACTTGTCTTGCGGTATGGTTTTGTAATTTAAACATGATCTTTTGGTTTTTATTTTTTCCGTAAATGAGTTTCTTGTCTGTGATTTCTCCTCTCGTTGTGTTGTATAAGGAAGCTAGTGCTGCATGGACATCTTTTTCTGCATGATGTGTAAGAAATGAAACAAATTTATATGATACCCACTGTTATAATCAAGCACCCCTTTGGTAAATCTTTGTTTTTTCCCTTGAGGCCATGCAAGAATGGGGTTTATCATGGAGAAACTTCAAGTAAATTAGTATGAATGAGTCAAGGGACCAAGAAACCCAAATAGAGTGGTAAATCTGCATGAAGTTCCATTGAATAATGCATTCACAGAAATTATCAAAGGTTTGTCCATAAGGAACTGAAACGTATCATTTCTCTCTTTCCTCTCTCTATCCATAAGGAACTGAAACATCTCATTTCTCTCTCTTTCCTGTGTGTGTGTGTGTGTGTGAGAGAGAGAGAGAGAGAGAGAGAGAGAGAGAGAGAGAGAGAGAGAGAGAGAGAGAGAGAGAGATCTTCTAAACAGTTTTATCCCCACTTAAAAAAAACAGCTACAGGTTTTTGCTTAAGCTGAACATGTAGACATGTTTATCATTTTTTATTAAGTCAATTTAACCATAATTTTTTTATTATTTTCATCATCAAGATTTAGTGTGGAATGAACTGTTGATTTTTTATTGCTCTAAGAAGCACATCTAAACATGAAAAGCACCTCATCTAAAACATGTTTTCTACTAAGTAAAATATATAGAAAGCAATTGTAAGTTCAAATTAAGCAAAACACTTATGCATATGCCTTTTTAAGTCGTTTAGGACAATTTTGAGAATAAGACTTTATGACCTAAACACCTCTCTCTCTCTCTCTCTCTTTCTCTCTCTCTCTCTCTCTATATATATATATATATATATATATATATATAGAGAGAGAGAGAGAGAGAGAGAGAGAGAGAGAGAGAGAGAGCAGCGCGTAACTTCCAGGCCATTTATCTCCTAGACTGTCCTAAACCCCTTTAAAAAACATACTTGCATGTATTTTTTGTTTAATCTAAATCTATAGATGTGATCTCTATGCTTTATTTAGTAGAAAACATGCATTAGTTTAGACGTTTTTCATGTTTAGATGTGTTTTTAGCTCAACAAGAAGATAAATGGTATATATTGCACCAAAAACTTGATTAACGAAAAAACAAGAATTCTTTTTAAACTGATTCAATCTAAAGTATGATTTTTAGTAAATAAGCAATGATATACACATCTGCAGGTATGAATTATGCAAAAAACTCTGCAAGTATGTTTTTTAAAGAGGTCTAGGACGGTTTGGGTGATAAATGTTTTGGAAGCTGCACATTTCTCATATATAAATCTCTCTCTCTCTCTCTCTCTATATATATATATATATATATAGTCTGTGTGTGTTGTGGGTATGCTAAAACTCCAGCTGGTAGGTTACCTTAACTATGCACATAAAAGTGGAATTGAGGGGTTTGTATCCTTTGATACTTCTGTTGAACGAGTGCTAGCCTGTCCACTGCACCTGTCTAGACTCTAGAGAAGGCTGCTGCATTTTATGATCTAATATATTTTGTAAGTGTTGGAAAATAAGTCAGTTAAAATTGAGATATATATGTAGAAAAATAGCACTCTGCATGTTTGGCTATGTGAAAATGAAGTTTGACATGAAAGTTGCCTTTGGAGCTATGTATCACAAGACATGGACTTATATGTCTACGTGACTTGAAATATTTTTAAAAAGTAGGACGTGAGCACTCACAGACATATATATAATTATTTAAAATTTTAAAAATATGTATAATATAATTCATAAAAGTCTTTTTTATTGAATTTCACAAGGTGTAGCAGAGTCTGGTAAGTGCATCTGTTTTGGGTACAGTTTTAGCAAAAGATAAGTGATGCTGTTTTTGTATGCAAAAGTGAAGCATGACTGAGCATAATGACTTCCGATGGGCAGTCTACTACTACAGTTGATATAAGGTATAGAAAAGCATGCAAGGTGTTTGGCTTTTGGCTTTAAATGTTGCTTAACAAAAAAAAGCCCCAACCCTTTCTCTCTTATAAAAGGAGGTGAGTCGGTGGTTAGATGCATGGTATGTGCAATGTACGTACCACAGTTTAGTGTGCACTGACTGCACAGAGTAAAAAACTTATGAGTGATAATATTTTTTTTTTTACTTTTTTTTTTGCTTTAAAAGAAGATAAGAACAAGCTTTGGCATGGATTTGACTGTCTTAGTCACGGTCAAACACATGCCATGCATGTATCATACACTGAACCATGTTGGTTCAGGTGATTGTGCATGTCATTAGGGGCAATCTGCCGAAATGGCGTGTCCCTATGAAAGCTTTTAAGAAGAGAGTGTAAGTATAAATTATTCAATGAGAATAAAGCAGGTGTAAATATCTACAAAGTTGTTATATAGTTTTACTCAGAAAATCATGCCATAAAACAAACCTATTATTAGAACATCAAAAATTTGTCTGGTGAAATGATGCATGCTATCTTGGGAGTTTCATAACTTTCATGAGTATCCCTGTTTCTATCAGATAGTGAATATCCTTTGATGCAGATTCAAGCTATGCAATCACGAGGGAAGCCTGGAGTTATTTTGAATATTGGCTCTGCCTCGGGGCTTTATCCTTTTTATGGTGATCCGATATATGCAGCTACAAAAGGTATCTGCTACTATTCAAGTGCTATGGTCTTTGGTTGAGTTCTTGCCATTATGCATGATGGCCCCCTACTTATGTTGATATTAGATTACACTTGTCCTATCCACCTGGTGATATTATGGTCTTTTTTTCAACAGGTGGTGTTGTTATGTTTACTAGATCTCTTGTCCCATATAAGAGAGAAGGAATACGCATCAATGTTCTATGCCCTGAGGTAAGAATACTTCTCAAATGCTCTTTTTGTTGCATAAACAGAAAAAATCCAACATTTTTGGTGAAAGGCAAACATATGCTTAAGACTTCCCATGATTTGTACTCATTTTCCAACTTCTCAGCTTCCACTTGAAAGAGAAATAATATCTCCATATTCCATTTGATAAGAATAGAGTAGGGATATTTGATGTGCAATGCATGTTTGAGGAGAGGGAGAGAGAATAAAGAAATTGAGAGCTAAATAAATCTTAAGTACATCACGATGCAATTGCCATGTATTTAATTATTAAGGCGAAGAGTAAAAAAGTCTTCTGCTAAAGGAGTTGTGACCGAAGAATGAGTTTTGCATAAAATAGTTTATGGTTCTTCACTAACAAAAATAAGTGTTACTGAAGTATTTGTATAGGAATGTTTTGTAGGGTGTCTCATCTGCAGAAATCCATATCGTGTCATTCCAAAAAGCAGAAAGAAACTGTACCGATATTATGAAAAGTCATCGAAAAATCTCTAGAATAAGTATCCACAAGTACTAGATTAGTTTGTTGTTTCCTGATCTATTTTTGGCGATTGAGGATAAGGGTGGAAGGTGTCACTGGGATGTTCAACCCAGAGTTACCGGAAGCGCCTAGGTAAAAGGGGAAGCGCAAAACGTCGTGCTTCCGAAGTGTGCGGGGAAGCACCACTTTTAAATGGGAAGTGTGTTTCCCTTTTATGGGAGGCACACTTCCCTTTAATGGGAAACACACTTCCCTTTAATGGGAAGCGCACTTCCCATCACGCTTCCCCAAATTTTTTCAATTTTTTTTGTATTTTTTATTTTTTATTTTTATTTTTTTTCGCTTCCCCCTCGCTTCCTAGGTCGCTTCCGGTTCGCTTCCTAGGTTTTTGAGACGATTTCCGACTCGCTCCTAAGTGGTCCCACGCTTCCCGCTTCCTAAAATTTTGAAAGTGCCTCGCTTCCCGCTTCCTCAACTGGCAACCATGGTTCAGCCTTCTTCCTTGATCTTGGGTAGGTCTTTGCTTCACTATTTCTTCTCATGCTTGTCTGCTTTCTGCAAGATCGGAGATGTATGGTGCAACCATTAATGGAGAAGCAAGAATAGAAGAGAAAGAAAACTCGAACCTTCATTCAAGGCAAAATAAACTTTATGGGGTTAACGTCGCTTCACTAATAACCTAATAGAAAAAGGACAAAAATAGACTCTAACCTTGACTCTTACAACAAAAAGCTCAAAAATATAGAAATATCCCTACAAATAATAAAATATACAAGGGAAAATACACATAGAAATGCTATAATATACCACATTCCTCAACACTCACCCTCAAACTTGAGATGATGTAAGAGGAATCATTCCAAGTTTGAAGAGAAATAACTTGAAATGAGGAGCAAGGCTTTTAGTGAACACATCTATGATATGCTCTTTAGATCTCACATTCTCCAACGAAATGATCCTGTCTTCATATGCCCTCCTAGTAAAGTGACTGTCTATCTCAATGTGCTTTCTCCTTTCATGGAATTCTGGATATTTTGCGATATGGATAACACTCATATTATCACAATACATGGAGGTTCTTTCATGAATATGAATGCCTAGCTCTCCCAATAGCCACCTGATTCAAATAAACCCAGCTGTAACCTGAGCCATAACTCTATATTCTGCCTCAATTATGGATAAAAATAAAACAAACTCTTTGTTGCTTTTTACTCTTCCATGACATCAAGGAGCTTCAAATAAAAACACAAAGCCTTGTGGTAGAGATTCGATCTTGAGTAGATCCTCTAAAATCGACATCACAAATGACCCTAAACATCTGAGTGAACAAGATCAAAAGTTCTCTCTAACTCTATCTCTATTGACCCAAAAGGTAAGGCATGACTTTGCTAGCCTACAACTCTCACACTCCTTTACATGATCTAACACTAGTATTTTGGACCTTTCAAAACTATCAAAAGATACAAGATACTGTAGTCTGCATTTAAAGATATGACCAAGTCTTTGATGCAACAACATAGACCCATCTAAATCTGCTGCTCCTAACCTACCTCCTACTTCTTCCGAGAACTCAAATCCAATGAGTACAAATCTCTTTTCCTATGACCAATCCCTATCCTTCTTCCTGAAATCTGATCCTGTACCATACAATTCATAGGAAAAGATTACATTACAATTATATTTAGTGATTTGTCCAACAAAAATATGATTCATAACTAAAGAAGGAACATAAAAAACTTGCGAGATATTCAAGTTGCTCACAAGACAGGATGTGGGAGTAACAGATCCAACCTGAGAGACTGACATGGAGGATCCATCCGCGGTGTGAAATGAGCCACTACAAGGATGACAATTGATTAGAATAGACTCTTGTCTAGTCATGTTACATGATGCACCCGAATCTATTAACTAACTTGAAGCACTTGAAATACTAGCAAAAGCAATACCAAAAGAGGTGAAAAAAGAAGAAGGATTAGAAACTGTAACACCAGATTGAGCAAGGGACTAAGTAGCAGACTAAAGATCTAGAGCTCATGAAGAGTATGATGTCGAGTGACGAGATATTCTTGGGCTTTTGAACCTCTTCAGTATAAGGAACAAGGAGGTCCCCAAACTTCTTTTTCTTCAAATGGCCAAGATTTTTACAGTGAAAACAATGAATGGAACTCATGTCACTTTTCAGTCCTTCAAAGCTACCTCTTCTAGGTGCACCAAACCCTCCAGCTGCCTGCTTCAAAGCTCTAAAATCCTCCTCAAGATAAGATGGTTGTACCCAATTTGAATGTTCATAGTGTTAAATTGTATATACATATAATATATATATATATATATATTCTATATATATGTGTATCTATATGTATACATACCCATGTATGTATATGTATTATATATAATATATGTATTATATATATTTAAGTACTTGTAATATTTTTATTTTCTTATTTTTCCTTTCTTTTTGACTAGTCAACCTAGTGTTGACTAGGAATTTCTAGCCATTGGAGCTAGTCCAACTGCTACAAATAGCGGTCCATTGGACTAGCTCCAACGAGTCTTTTGGGCTTCCTTTTGTGTATATAAATGGGGTAAATTCCCTCATTCATGTAATGCTTCTTGCCTTTTTATGACAATAAAATAATATGTTTTACTCTCTTGTGCAAGCCCTTAGTGGCATTTGTGTGAAGTGTGCTCTTAGTAGCACTTTGTGAGTAGGCCCTTGTGGCATTTGTGTTTGTGATTGTGCCCATAGTGGCATTTGTGCTTGTCCACTTCGGAATCCTTAGTGGACACTTGTTCGTTCTTGAAGGCCCTTTCTTCCTCTCTTTACACATAGGCTCGCTTCAAAGAGCCCCAAACATCCCAATAATTTGTCTTCTCAACGTCACCTGCGATAACTTGAATAGAATGTCTCCTCTCCATCACACACGCACCTCCAATTTACATTTCAAAATTCTGCTTAAGAGCACCAAAAGACAACACTAGAGCCAAGATGGGCTGGTCACATCTATCAAAGAGCAGTAGTACAGTGAACCATGGACCACCCTGCTTCCAATTTGTTGCACAATTAGCAAAGCGCAACAAGCAATAATCAGTAAACTGTATGTGCAATACTACAGTGACAACCCTTCAAGGACCAAAATGCTGCACACTTTTATAACTAAGTGCACAGGCCCACTAACTTGGGGCCAAAGCTCCAGAATACTAGGCCAGCCAATCTGCAATCAACACAATCAAACATCAATATCCTCTCACTTGATATCAAGAAGTCAACAAAATCTCTTCAAGAAACTTTCAATAGAGCACAAATACAGTCCATAATATCTTCAAACCTAACTACAAAAGCCTACACTTCAAAATAGCTACCAACACTACGCTTCCAACAACTAGACTCAACACAATCCTTCACATGACTTTTCAAACAGCCAAATAAGTCAGTGAAGAAGACGATAACTCATTCCAGATGCTGTATCATACATCAGATTACAGAAAATAAGGCACCCAACATAAAAAAAAAGCAAGTTACAGTCAGAAATGCAGTCACCACCTGTTAGTGTGATCCAAAAAGATCAACAAAACTCATGAAATCCTCCATATATCACCAAAAGATTGCTTCTAACGATCTTTTAGGGCAAAAACAACCTGATTAGAAGCAACCCAAGCCTCTAATACCCACCAATTGGATCAG
The DNA here is from genome assembly GCF_984573655.1 of Nuphar pumila. Classification (NCBI taxonomy): domain Eukaryota; kingdom Viridiplantae; phylum Streptophyta; class Magnoliopsida; order Nymphaeales; family Nymphaeaceae; genus Nuphar; species Nuphar pumila. Next base: position 113,444,530 of record NC_143250.1, read on the forward strand.
AAATCAACAAAATCCCAAATCTGGTCAACTCTTCATGCCAAAACCAGAAAATAAAAGAAAAGTCATAGAAATTTGAAATCTGAACCAAATCTCATGCCAGTTGATTTGTAGAGCCTCTAAAATAAACTACTATCAGATTCCCAACTCAAAACCATCAAATACAAAACTTCATACCAAACACCTCTCTCGATGACGTCGCGGATGGCACAAACTCTGATGCAGCAATGAACAATTCTTCTCACCTCAGCACAATCAAATACCCCTCCTTTATGAGGAAATGACTTTGATACCATCCACAAGATCGGGGATGCATGGTGCAGCCATTAATGGAGAAGCAAGAACAAAAGAGGAAGAAAACTCGAACCATCATTCAGGGCAAAAGAAAGAGATACAACAATATATGGGGTTGACCTGACCCCCCTTCACTAACAATAGAAAAAGGACAGAAATAGACTCCTAACTTTGACTCTTGCAACATAAAGCTCAAAAGTACAGAAATACCCTATAAATAATAAAATATACAATAAGGGGCAATACACATAGAAATGCTACAATACACTACATTCCTCAACATGCTTCTGTTGCACTTTCTGTTATTTGGAAGTGTTTGTCTAGTGGGGGTTACAACTATGTCTAACATTCACAAGTATGTCTGGCATTTCCTGTTTTATGGCTGTGGTCAGCAGGAGTACCTTGGTGATCTTCTCACTTATCTTGCATGCATGCTTCCTTGTGCATGTCTTTATGAGGTTTTTCTCTGGCCACCTCTTGCTTAGCGAGTGGTGGTGTCAGAGTGCTACTTGATGTGAAGGAGAGAAGAACTTCTTGGACATATTAACCTCATCCTGTTTGTTTTTGTGGATTGTTAGGGCCATAAACCCAACTTAAAAATGTTCTGATTGAATTTGGTGATTTTATTGTATTTGTATGGGTTTAGAACAATACTGATGGCTTTATTTTAGCATTATAGGGGTTAGTCTTTTAGGATGGCAAGTCCTTATCTATTTGTCTTTATTGTCTTGCTTGTTTGAAGTGAGTTTGCTTCCTTGCACAATATGATGAACATGTATTTAACGGGAAGAATTGAGGCTCAGCCATTCTGTCAGTGGTACCACCGCTAATGCAAGCCTTTCTTGGGGTGGAACTGGGAATAATACTGTGTTTACTCGCTCATTTCATCCACCAAAAATTGATGAAAATTTAGTTACTTTTGGAAACCATTTGGGGGCTATGTAACACGGACTCTTCGAACAGGGCACTGCACCCGCACCCATGCGGGTGCGACACTTGGACACAGCTTCCTTTGTGTCAGGTGAAGTCAACTACACTGAGGTCCATTTCTGTCTAAAAGTAAATTCAGTTAACCCTAACCAAGTCCAGTTTTATCTATATTATATATATAAATACGTAAATGCACACATACACACATTGTTAACTTAAAATTGTTAAAAATTATATATAGACCCTCCCCGCACCCCCGCACCCAAGTTTTTTTTAAAGTGTCGCATTGGCCCATCTGCACCTGTATCCGCACCCGCACCTATGTGACATAGTTTGGGGGTAAAAGTAATAGATTTTGTTCTTGGCAAATGATATCACATTTTTTCCTTCTCTTGCTTTAGTTTTTAAAAATTTTCTGGGTAAAAAATTTGCCCGTACATAACAATGATATCTCTTTGCCTTGATAAAGTATGTTTATCTGCTAATAATCTGGGTAATTTGTCAAGAAGTGTTAAAACTTTTGGTATAAAATCTTCCTGATATATGTCTTTGAGCTTGCAGTTTGTTCGTACTGAGATGGGTGAGAAGATTGACAAGAAAATGATTGAATTAGCGGGGGGATTTTTGCCAATGGAGATGATTCTAGATGGTATACTTTTCTTGACCAATCCGGTATTTACAATAATATCTTGCTTGGCCTACTGTGTAATTTGTGCCAGCAACTAAGCGTTCTTTAATTGGAAAGCAAATGTCAATTTCTGTTAAGATATAGTTACCAGAATAATAACCTTGACAAATCCGTATGCGTGTGTGTGTGGTTGCATGTACGCAAACTTCCAGTGTATGATTTGTGTCTATTTAAGATCATTAAATCTAAAATTGAATACTCATATTTAAGGAGAATCTATGCAGGAAAATCATTCATCAAACTCAAAGACCCAAATTAATAACAAGATAAAGATTTTTATCTCTGACTTGGAAAGCAGAATAACTAGTGAGAACTAACCGAACACAGTTTAGCAACAGTTGAAACTCTATGTGAGATACCCTGTGTCAAATCGCGAAATTGGAGTGAAGTATGATTTCAGAAGTCGCACACTTGCACTACCAGTAACCATATTCCAGTTTCTTCATGTGGTGGGACCCCTAACATATTCAATTTTTATCTGTCAATTTCCAACAGTTCTCAAATTGTAGTAGTTATTACCATCTGATGTACTCTTCAGGCTATTTCTTTATTGGAAAGTAGAAAATAAAATAGGGAAAGGAGTAGAGAGGAAGATGGAGAATGAACAATTGGTTACAATTGTTATTTGGTATTCTATTTACTTTGAGTATGTAAGAAGATGAGTTCTTGGATCACCACGAAACTTCAAATAGCTCCAACCAAAGTGTTGAGAAATACCACTCACAAGAACCACAAAGGTTCATATAAAATACCCAAAAAAAGGTATGCAACAACAAGAAGAAAAAAAATATATTATTGATTGAGAATCACCCTAAAGAAAAGCATACATAGTAAGGGGGCAAAGCCCCATATTTATATACATTGAGAGAGAGTAGAAGAGAGAGCCGTTGGGAGTAAAAATAAAAAATAAAAAAAATCCTATTCTAACTAAACTAGGCCTATGCTAACAACTAAGCTAAAAAGAAAAGAACAATTCCTAGTTAGCCTAGGTTATTACATATTATTTAACACTCCTCCTCAAACTTACGGTTGGATAACCGAAAGTTTGTCCAAGAGAAAGTGAAATCGAGGAGCAACCAAAGGTTTGGTAAAGAAATCTGCCAGTTGATATTCTGAAGAAACATAGGGAAGATCAATGGTGCCATGTAGAAATTCCTCTCGTACATAGTGACAATCCATCTCGATGTGCTTGGTTCGTTCGTGGAGTATCCGGTTGCTGGCAATGTAGATAGAACTTTTGTTGTCGCAGCATAGTCGTGATGCTCTTGTACTCTGAACACTCATGTCATGAAGCAAGCACCTTAGCCAGACTACTTGTATAGTGGTTGTAGCTCTAACTCTGTACTCGACTTCAGTTGATGAGAGAAAGACTTTTTGTTGCTTCTTGCACCTCCAAGAGATCAATGATTCACCTAAAAATATACAAAAACCAGTAGTTGAGTGTCGATTATTGGGATCGCCTCCCCAAACTGCATCAGTGTAAGCAATTAAATCTAAGGAGAAAGAAACATACAAGAAAAGTCCTCGAAAAATAGAGGTTTTAATATATCTAATAATACGTAAAACAACTTGACTTGCTATATGAACGACATGTGCAATGTCAGGTCTTGTAATGGAGAGATAAGACAGTGCCCTGACAAGTTTGTAAGGAAAAGAGGCGGAAGCACCAATAAAGCAAAAAACACTCTTTAAAAGTGACCACAAGAGCCAAGAACACAAATACTAAAAGTGCACACACAAAACTCTCAAAAGTAGAAAATGACTTAAAGTCATAAGTTGAATATTATTGAAGAAAGGAAGAGAAGGGTGAAAACCCCATAAGGGGGAGCCTCCTCTATATATAGAGGAGGAGAGCTAAAGGAGGACCATAAAGGGGGGCTCCCTTCTAGTCGTTGGGAGCCCCAACGGTCATAAATATGATCGTTGGGGCCCCAACGACTAGATAGGTAGGGCCCCTTATGGTCCTTCAAAAGTAAAACTAAAAAAATAAAAAGAAAAAGGAAAAAGGGGAAAAAGAAAGAAAAAAGTGCAAAAATGAAAAAATACATGTGGATTTACCAAAACACCCCTATCGGGTTTTTGGTTTGTACAGAAAAAGAAAAAGAAATATATTATGTATATATACATATATACATATATACATATATATACTTATATATATACAAATGTATACATGTAAGTATATGTATATATATATATTTATATATACATAATTTAACATGCCCCCTCAAACTTTACAGGGAGAAGACCGAAAGTTTGCTAAGAAGAAACATGAATCGTGGAGTTGGGAGCACCTTGGTGAAGAAGTCAGCCAGTTGATATTCTGAAGTGACATATGGTAATGTGATGGTCCCTCGGAGATATTCGTCTCGAACATAATGGCAATCCATTTCGATATGCTTGGTCCGCTCATGAAAGGTGTGATTGCTGGCAATGTATATCACACTTTTGTTATCACAACAGAGCTTGGTGGGAGTGGAAATGGGAATGCCCATGTCACCAAGGAGACTTCTGAGCCATACGATTTCCATAGTTGTCATTGCCATAGCCCGATATTCAGCTTCAGTAGATGATAGTGAGACCTTCTGCTGCTTCTTGCATCTCCACGAAATGAGAGATTCACCTAAAAAAATGCAAAGACCCGTAATTGAGATACGATCATTGGGATTTCCTCCCCAGTCAGCATCAGTAAAAGCAGTTAATTCAAGAGATGAGGAAGATGATAAGAAGATTTCCTTGGAGATGGTATTTTTGATGTATCGCATAATTCTCATTACGGCCGCCATATGAACCGAAGTAGGTGCATGCTGAAACTGGCTTGCTGCATGAACCGCATGAGCTATATCTGGACGTGTGATGGATAGATAGGTGAGGGATCCGATTAATTGACGGTAGGGGGTTGGATCCTCAAGAAGAACACCATCTTCAAGTCTCAGTTTCGCATTGATAACTTCGGGAGTCTCAACTTTCTTTTCATCAGATATTCCTGATTTGGTACAAATTTCTGCAGCTAATTTCATTTGAGATAGGATGTATCCTCGCGCGGAATAAGCCACTTCAATTCCTAAAAAATATCTCAAATATCCAAGATCAGACATAACAAAAGTTTCTTTTAACATAGACTTTACATCATTTACTCCATTTTTGCCATTCCCAGTGATGATCATATCATCAACATACAACAAAAGCATAATAATGGAGTCACCTGTCCTTTTAACAAAAAGGGCAGTGTCAGTTTAGCAAGAAGAAAATCCTAAATTGATTAATACATTACCAAACCTGTCATACCAAGCTTTAGGAGCTTGCTTAAGTCCATATAAGGCCTTTTTTAATTTCAAATTTTTTCTATTTAAATTCATACCTGGAGGCGGTTCCATATAAACTTCTTCATTTAAATTACCATTCAAAAAGGCATTTTTGACATCAAGTTGAAAGATTGACCATTTTTTAACAGAGGCTATAGCAATGAGAGCTCGAACACTAGTCATTCGAGCAACTGGGGCAAAAGTTTCATCATAATCTACCCTATACTCTTGGGCATATCCTTTGGCTACCAACCTAGCCTTATATCTTTCAAATGAACCATCACTCTTAGTTTTTACTTTAAAAACTCATTTACATCCAATGAGTTTCTTGCCATTGGGAGGATCAATGATTTCCCAAGTTTGCGCTTTTTTAAGAGCATTAAGTTCTAGTTCCATAGCTTCATTCCAATGAGCATATCGTTTAGCATCATTGTAATGAGATGGTTTATGAAAGGAGTGAAGAGCAAGTAGGCATGCTCGAAAGTTAGGAGAAAAAGAATCATAAGAAACAAATCTATTTGGTATTTTGGAAATACGATTTGATTTTCTTTGAGAGGTTTCTTCAATCGACTCACTTTAAGAGAATTTTTCAAGGGCACAAGGAGGATTTCTTTCATTCCTTCTAGAGTAGACTTGTATTTGTCTTGAAACATTTTCTTCTAAGTTTTGATCATCATTTGGATGTTCAAAATGATCTTCACTAAGAGGTTCACTAGGATCAATATGATCATCTATGATGTTTTCTTGAGGCAACAAGTCAAATAAAAAGGAATAATCAATATTTTCATTTGGTTGGTGCGAAAAAACATTTCCTTCTTCTAGGAATATGACATCTTTTGAGATATAAAGTTTGTTCTTAAGCACGTCAAAACATCGATAACCTTTTTGTTTTTTGCCATATCCCAAGAAAATACATTCAATAGCCCTAGGAGAATGTTTATCATTTTTGTGAGTTAGAACAAAGCATTTACATCCAAAAATTCTTAATCTTTTATAATCGGGAGACATATTGTAAAGTTTTTCAAATGGAGAAAGATTTTTCAAAGAGGATGAAGGGGTTCTATTGATAAGATATGTTGAGGTTAGAACCGCTTCGGCCTAAAGGGATTTTGGGATATTTTTTAAAATTAATAACGTTCTTGTAGTTTCAATTATGTGTCTATGCTTTCTTTCCGCAAGACCATTTTGTTGCGGAGTGTTGGGACAAGAACGTTGATGACAAATTCCATTTTCTTTTAAATAGCTTTGAAAATCATTGGACATATATTCGCCTCCCGAATCGGACCTAAGAATAAATAGATTTCCCAAAAATTGATTTTTAACCATTGCATGGAATTCTTTAAAGAAGGAGAAAACTTCAGATTTGCGACTTAGGAAGTAAATCCACGTAAATCGCCTGAAGTCATCAATAAAGACCACATAATACGAAAATCCTCCTTTAGACAAAATAAGGGAAGGTCCCTACACATCGGAATGAACAGGTTCAAATGGTCGAGTGGTAAAGTAACTTCGTTGAGGAAATGGAGTAGCTTTAGATTTCCCAAAAATGCAATCTTTACAAGTCATGTGATTGTCTTTACAAGTATTGTTAACAAACGGAAAAAGAGACATTTTTACAAAATTTGGATGACCAAGTCTCTTATGCCAAATTCCAATACTTTTGTCTTTTACAAGATTGCAAGATGACTTAGATGAAAGAGTCAAAAAGTCCATAAAATAGAGATCACCCCTTCTATGGCCTTGCCCAATCAGCTTCCCTGACTGGAGATCCTGCACGGTGCAATCTTTAGTTGAGAAAGAGACTTGGCATCCATGATCGATGATTTGAGAAAGAGAAAAAAGATTTAAATTAATTTTTGGAACGATTCTTACTTTAGGAACGAAAAAGTTTTGAGAATTTTTAAAATCAAGTGTTCCAATACTTTCAATTTTCAATGATGTTCCATCGGCCGTTGAAACATAAGAGGATATGGGTTCGGAAAAAATGTTAGAAAGAGAGTTTTTATGAGATGTCATATGAAAAGAAGCACTGGAGTCTAGTATCCACATACCTGGAGGTGATGAAGAATATGCGATGGCGGCTCCGGATGTTGAAGAAGAAGTCTTGAGAAGATGTTGAAGAACTTCAGAGATATGATTAAGAGTTTCTTTGATATCTCCCTCTTTGGCACTTTCTTCTTCCTTTGGAGAATTTTCTCCAACCGCGGCTACTTTTCCCTTAAGTTTGGGACAAACCGGTCTAATGTGTCCCGATTCATTACAATAATGGCATATTACTCCCTTTCTAGGCCCATTACTATTTTTGTTAAAGTGAGGATGTCTATATGCTTTAACATTTGATCCGGGCCTAGTAACGGCCAAAACTTCATCACTCTTAAGTCTTAACGCTTAAGCCAAGTCTAGTTTCCTCTTGGCATATTTCGGCAAGGGCGTCTTCAATAGGTAGGGCTTTGCTTCTATGGAGAAGATATGCCTTAACTTGTTCAAATTCCGGGCGAAGACTATGAAGAAATTGAAAAAAGTGCTCCTTTTCAATTTGTTCCCTTCTTAACTCAATATCTTCCGGAGCCACCCATTTAGGCTCAAGAAGAACAAGTTCATCCCAAAGAGGGGTTAGAGAACTAAAATAGTCCCGGACACTCATATCCATTTGTTTGGTGGAACGAATTTTTTCTTGACAAAAAAATTGTCGAGCAAGGTCCTTTTGGGTATACATACCCTTAAGGAAAAGCCATGCCTCATTGGCCCTTCTAAATTTGGCAATATTAGCACAATTTTTAAGGTGTACATTGTTCATAAACCATGCCAAAATTTTGGCATGGTTACTTTCCCAATCGTCAACTTTGGATTGATGATCATTGATAGCTTTGATGCGCTCATCGCCATCTAAAGTTTTTTCAACCTCATTTTCGATTTTAGTGAGAACAAGAGAGGGTTCGGGAGTAGTTCCCATAACAAAACCCCAAAGTTTCTTACCTCTTAGATGATTTTCCATTGCGGAGGCCCACATGAGATAGTTGGACCCATTTAGCTTAAAAGAAAGCTCCACTTTGGAATCATTTTCCATCGGCACCAAATATCCTTTCTTTCTTCAAAAATTTGAGAGGCACATGTTCCAAGATAACAAAGAGAAGCCCAATCACCAACCGAGCTCTGATACCATGTAAGAAAAAGGGGTGGAAGCACCAATAGAGCAAAAAGCACTCTTTAAGAGTGACCACAAGAGCCAAGAACACAAATACTAAAAGTGCACACCTAAAACTCTCAAAAGTAGAAAATGACTTAAAGTCATAAGTTGAATATTATTGAAGAAAGGAAGAGAAGGGTGAAAGCCCCATACATTTACAAGGGGGAGCCTGCTCTATATATAGAGGAGGAGAGCTAAAGGAGGACCATAAAGGGGGGATCCCTTCTAATCGTTGGGAGCCCCAACGGTCATAAATATGATCGTTGGGGCCCCAACGACTAGATAGGTGGGGCCCCTTATGGTCCTTCAAAAGTAAAACTAAAAAAATAAAAAGAAAAAGGAAAAAGGGCAAAAAGAAAGAAAAAAAAAAGTGCAAAAAGGAAAAAATACATGTGGATTTACCAAAACACCCCTATCGGGTTTTTGGTTTGTACAGAAAAAGAAAAAGAAATATATTATGTATATATACATATATATACTTATATATATACGAATGTATATATGTAAGTATATGTATATATATATATATTTATATATACATAATTTAACAAAGTTGTCTATAAGGTGTTGGATTTTCAAGTAGTTCTCCATAATCAATCTTCATTTTTATATTTACAATTTTGGGAGTGTCGACCTGTTTTTCATTTGAGATACTAGACCTGTCAACAATATCTAGAGCAAATTTAGATTGAGTTTGCAAATAGCCTCTTGAGGAATAAGCAACTTCTATACCAAGAAAGAATTTTAAAAAACCCAAATCACTCATTTCAAAGTGTGTTTTGAGAGTTTTTGTAATGTTGTCAACTTCTTGTTTATCACTTTCAGTGATGATCATGCCATTTACATAGAGGAGAAGGATAATAATACCTGCATTAGAATTCTTAACAAACAAAGTTGTGTCAGTAAGGCAAGATTGAAACCAAAATCAAGCATAATTTGACTAAATTTGTCATATCAAGCTTTTAGGGCTTGCTTAAGACCATACAAAACCTTATTTAAATGAAGAGGTTTTCCTTTAGGAATATTGATGCCAGGTGGTGATTTCATATACACTTCTTCGGCTAAGCTTCCATGGAGAAATGCATTCTTAACATCCATTTAACAAAACACTTGCACCAAAAAACCCTTAGCCTAGAATAATCTGGAATTTGTTTTAAAAGTTTTTCAACAGGAGATATATTGTTTAATGAAGAGGATGACATTCTGTTAATAAGATAAACTGAAGTTAGAGTGACTTCGGCTCAAAAAATCTTTGGTACTTGATGTGTAATAAGTAAAGTTCTTGTTGTTTCTATAATATGCCTATACTTTCTTTCTGCTAAACCATTTTGTTGAGGGGTATAGGGACATGATCTTTGATGTGTAATACTATATAGATTCAAATAATCTTTAAATTCTTTTGATAAAAACTCTCCCTCTGAATCAGTGCGAAAGATTGATATATCATTCTTAAATTGATTTTTGATTGGATTATGAAATATTTGAAAGTGAGAAAACTTCGAAGTTATGCTTAAGAAAATAGATCCAAGTATGTCTTTTAAAATCATCTACAAAAATTACATAATACATAAAACTACCTTATGATATAACAGGTGTCAGTTCCTACACATCCGAATGTATTAACTCAAGTGGTCGAGAAGAGACAAAGGTTCTATACCTTTTCATTTTACCAAGAATACATTTTTCACATGTAAAGGTTTCAAAATTACAAAATTTTTCCATCTTTGGAAAAAACTGGATCTTGGATACACTAGGATGACTAAGTCTCTTATGTCATATATCCAAATCCATTTTATGAACATTACAACATAATGTATTCTTAGGTATTTCCAAAAAATTCATGTAGTATAAGCCCTCTTCTTTATGGCCTTTCCTAATCAGCTTCCCTAACTGGTGATCCTGCACTCGACAACCATGAGAGGATAAGGAAATATTAAATCCATGGTCAGATAATTGAGAGACAGATAAAAGATTTAGGTTAAGTTTAGGAATATATCTAATTTGTAGAATACAAAATCTTTTTTGAGTTTTGAGCAATGTCACATGGGTGCGGGTGCGCGTGCGACACAGGTGCGACGCAATTTTAAAAATTTTGGACATGGGGACTCGGCTATATATATATATATATATATATATATATATATATATATATATATATTAAAAAAAAAGTGCGTGACTGTGCATACAACACAGTCTGTGCACAACACAACACAGTCACTGTGCACAACACTGCTGTGACAGTGCACAGTGCACAGTAGTGACTGCACAACACAGTCACTGTGACTGTGCACTGTGTGCACAGTGCACAACAGTGACAGCACAGTCACTGTGACTGTGCACAGTGCACAACAGTGACTGCACAGTGCACAACAGTGACTGCACAGTGCACAGCTGTGACAGTGCACATCACCGTCACTGTGATTGTGCACAGTGCACAACTGTGCACAACACAATAGTGACTGCACAACACAGCTGTGACAGTGCACAACACAGAATTTTCTTTTTAAAATTCTCAGCCCGAATTTTTAAAAAAAAAAAAAAAATCTAAAAAATTGACCAAAATGACCCTGGATGCATTGACTGCACCCAGGGTCAGGTTGACCGAGTCCGAGCCGCACCCGTGTCCGGATCCATGTCGGTGCGGGTCGATGCGGGTGCGTCGACCTTGAAACTGAGTCCGTGTGACATAGGTTTTGAGAAATATTTTCAAATTTTTCTATTCCTTTGATTTCAAGAGATGTTTTATCAGTGGTAAAAACATTTGACCCACTTGAGTTATGACATTCAGATAACATATCAATGTTTGGCCTCATATAAAAAGAGGCACCTGAGCCTAGGAGCCAAAGAGATTTACCGGGATCAGAGATGCTGATGGAAAAGACTGCTGCTCTAGTGGATGAAGATGCTCATTTGAGTCGAGGTTGAAGTGCCTCCAGTAATTGTGTTAAGGGCATGCTTCCAATGGATGGTTCGCTTGATTCTTATGTAGGTCCGACAGAGGCAACCTTCTTCTCATATGGTTTCTTTAATTTCAGGCAATAAGTTTTCACATGTTTCGGTTATCGGCAATAGTAACAAATCACTTTCTTTTTTTCAAATTCATTTCCTTGTTTCTCATCATTTGTCCTCCCATAGTGTGGAGGTTTATATGTGCGAGCATAGTTTCCTGGTGTAGATACAGCTAGAACCGAATCATCATCACACTTGGAGATTCTCTTCTTAAGCCTATTCTCTTCTATACTTAATTCTTCTATTGTCTTCTATTGAAAAAACCTTCCCTCGACGAAGAAGAACAAATTTGGTTGATTGAAATTTCGATCTTAATCTACTAATAAATTAGAAAAAATGCTCCGCATTTATTTGGTTTTGACTGACTTATATGTCTTTTGGACAATGCTACTTTGGTTCAAGAAGATTCAACTCTTCCCAGAATTCGGACAAGCTATTATAGTACTCTCTAATGTTCTTGTTCCCTTGAACCATATTTCATACTTTGTCCTGTAAGTTGCACACATATGCAATATCTTTAAGAGAATACATTCTCTTAAGATAGTCTCATGCATCGTTTGCATGTTCAAATTTTGCAAGACTTGAACATTTTTTGATATCGACACTTCTAACGAGCTAAACCATAATCTTGACATATGCCATTTTTCATTCCTTTCACTTTTTTTCGTAAGTGTTAATGACTTTGGTTTTCTCAATCTCCGTAAGAGGTATTTCTTTCTCACCTTCTACCTTCGTAAGGATTAACTTAGGTTCCAAATCGGTCCCATCAACTAATCCACACAACTCCTTTCCCTATATAAGGTGTTTCATAATTGAAGCTCATGTAACATAGTTAGAGTCGTTGAGCTTAATGGGTTTAATGGTGACATTATCATTGTCATCTATTTTATAAGATTGGAGAAGGAAAATAAAGAAGACAAGAAAGAAGAAGAATAGAAAAGAAGAAGAGAAGAGATGAAAGTGAGGATAATGAGTACTCCACCACCGATAATGAATACGAGTGCTCCTCCAAGCTTTTACATGATCACGATTTCACACACTTGAAAAGAACTTCACTTCTTTTTCAAACTTTGAATGTCACATTTTCCGATGTACCGAAAATAAACTTAGCTTGATCACCAAGCTCTGATACCATATAAGAAGATGAGTTCTTGGATCACCACCGATCGAAACTTCAAATAGCTCCAACCAAAGTGGCGAAAAAGATCACTCACAAGAACCACAAAGGTTCATACAAAATACCCAAAATAGGGTATGCAACAACAAGAAAACAATATATATTATTGATTGGGAATCACCCTAAAGAAAGCATACATAGTAAGGGGGCAAAGCCCCATATTAATATACATTGAGAGAGATGAGAGAGAGCTGTTGGGCTCCCAACGGCTCTAGAGCCGTTGGGAGTCCAACGACTCTTTTGCTTTTTGACTAAGTCAAATGTTGACTAGTCAAATTCTAACTAAACTAGGCCTATGCTAACTAAGCTAAAAAGAAAAGAACAATTCCTAGCTATGTCACATGGGTGCGGGTGCGGGTGCGACACGGGTGCAGTACAATTTTAAAATTTTTGGACACGGGGACTCGACAAAATATATATATATATAATTTTATATATATATATATAATTTTATTTTATTTTTAAAATGCCACAGCACAGTCTGTGTGACTGTGCACAGTCACACAGTCACAGACTGTGCACAGTCTGTGACTGCAGCACAGTCACATCACTGTGCCTCTTTTTATATATATATATTTAAATAAAAAATATAAAAAATTGGTTTTTAGGGACATTTTTGGACTCGGTCAAAGTTGACTGAGTCCAAAATGTGGACGGACTCGTTGACCGAGTCCGGGCCGAGTCCGAAGCTGCACCCGTGTCGGGGCGTGTCGATTTGGGTGCGGCACCTCCTTAGCCGAGTTCGTGTGACATAGATTCCTAGTTAGCCTAGGTTATTACATATTATTTAACAGAGTACATGCTGACAAGATCATGCATGCATTTATATTTGAATTATATCAAGGCTGTGCCCAGCATTTAAGTTAAAAGAAGCATATATGTAATGTTTAACTAGAGCTTATACAGGAGTCAACTGGGAATCATAGAACTTTTTATAATTAGTTGCATGCTTGTCCTTGTGGAGATAATTTGTCCTTCTCATCTCAAGGAAAACTGATTTTTTTAGATATAATTGAACCAACTTACTATGAAATGCTGTATTTATTTGGTTTCAGTTGTTTATGGATATGTGCAATGGGAGAATCTCATAACTGGTGGTAATGGAAAATCGAAGGCTGTCATATTTCTTTTGCAGGTGCTTTTGAACTTATTGAAGATGAAAGCAAGGCTGGTGCTTGTTTATGGATTACAAATCGTAGAGGCATGGAATACTGGCCTAGTTCAATGGAACAAAGAAAATACCTAGTGAATCCATTGAAACCAAAAAGAACCTTGATGCAGCAAGTTCAATATAATGTAGAGATTCCTAATAGTTTTCAGAAAATGTGAGTTTTTTTCTTTTTTTTTCTTAATTTTTTAACTTAATGGTAATGTGGTTGGTTGAGTTACTCTTCGTCTATGTATTATGAAAATTCCCATCGCATGCTGTGATGCTGCTATTTAGTGTCACAGATTATTTGTCATTTTTCTAGTATTTAAACAAGGATATCATGGTTGCCTCTTATTGGAATATCTGTACATCTTTTTGATGTTGTGATAATCACTGTAAAGGTGCATATTGTACGTTCAATTTTCTCTGCAAAATTCATATGTTCTGCACAAGGTTGCCAGACTAGAAAGCAGAAGCGGGAAACAATACGGGAAGCAAGAAGTGATACATTTTAAAATGTATAGGAAGCGGGAAGCGAGAAATAAAAAAAAGCAATATAAGAATTGAATGAGAATCAAAATGGAATGCAAATAAAAACTAAAATAGAAGTGATTATTCTTAAATTTCATGATTTTTTAGTGTAAGAATTAATTTTTTAACAAAATCTAAAAGTGATAGTGCCAATTTAGAGAAAGCACATGGAAGTGAGTGAGAAACGTGGGAGGAAACACATAAAAAACATGAAAAGTAGAGTGAGAAACATATAAGAAGAATATATGAAGCATGTGGAAAGCATAGGAGAAGCATGGGAGAATCTAGATTCTCATCAAGTTTCGAAAGCGAGGAGTATCGCGCTTCCGAAGCGAGTTTCCGGGAAGCGGGCTTCCCACTTATCTAAGAAGCTTCCGGTAAGTCTGCACCTGCATACTAATTTGTTATTCACAACAGGTGAAGCTCTTTTCTAATCTAGTTATGTCACACATATTTGTAGCATGTCACTTTGTCTTAGTTGAATAATTTCTCAGAAATTTATTGATTGATCCCTACTGTTTTGAGCATCCAAGTACCAGAATATTGACATTTAATTAATGAAATATGTTGTGTCTATGGCTGTTGCTTGAAAACCATTTGCTTTTGTCATCGCTACCTTCATTGCCAAGCCTTGTCCCATCTACTTAGGTTTCAGTTGAAGGTTTGTTTTCTCCATTGATGTTCATCAAGTGATAAACAATGTGTTACTTTATACTCTATTCTTGAGCATATTATTATTTATGTGCAAGCCTTTATTGGTCTTCTCCTCTTTTTTCTTGGAACATTCATTACCCCTTTGCACAAGTTTTGTTCATGTTCTCCTTGATACATGCCCAATCCATCTCAGCCAATGCTCCCTCATTTTTTCCACTTGTGGTGCTACCTCTAACTATATCCAGTATAGTCATTTATAGCTGTCTTTTTTCCCACCTTTTTTTCACTACTTTGGATATACATCTTAAACTATACATGCCATCTGTAAGAGCCTAATTTTTTCCCTTTTCTTGGTGCCAATCACTTCACAGCATAATATTGTAGGCCTAGTTAGTGTTCTTATAAACCTGCCATAGTTGTGGGGGGATCACATTATCAGTGGCTTTTCTTCATTCATCTTGTGCTCTTTGATGGGGTTGAGAAAGTAATAACCAGCATAATAAGCCCATAAAGATTCAAGCAGCAGTACGCTTATCAAATCCATACTTACTAGAAGCATCTAAACACTTCAGAAGATTGTTGCGGAAGTGCAAAACCACATGCTTCTTTCACACTTAAACTCTATTAGAAGCTTGCTTCCCTCAATATGAAATCAAACTTCTGCTAATGTTTTTTTGGGAGGAAATATCTTCTGCTGACCTAGAAAATGTACTTTTCATGTTAAAAGAATTGTTTTCTTAATCAATTTTGTTGTAGAACATACATATGGTTGGCCTTTTGGGACAAAAGGCTTAAGTATGAATTTAAGTAAAACACATGTTTTTATCCTTTTTTTAATGTTATTTCCTGCTTCTGCTGTTGGTTTTTTATGTTTTTTAAACATTTTCCTGATGCATTTAGGAATTTTTTAAACAATCGCTTATTGTTTCTTGCTTCACACATCACTTCTCGCACCCATTTCTTAACTACATGACCTTACATGTACATCTATTCAGCTGAAAGATGTGCATTATGTGAATGCAGATACATTAAAAATTTAATATATATATATGAACCTAACACAACGTGTAAATGCAACATGACATAACGCACATGTAAACATGACTATGTTTTAAAGTAGAAGTAGATGCGTGGACATGCATGCATAATTAGAAGTTTAGGTTTATTAACTTTAACACCTATGTATGTTATAAACCTATTTGTCTATCTATGTATCTGTATGCATGTATTGTAACTAGGGGTGGCAATCGGGTCGGGTTGGCGGGTTGGCATGTCAGCATACCTCAACCCGAACCCGACCCGTTTATTAAACGGGTCAGCTGTGGCAAACACGAACCCGACCCGTTTAATAAACGGGTAACCCGACACGACCCGCCAACCCATTTAATAAATGAGTTGGGTCGGGTAAACGGGTTTTCAGGTTGGCGGGTTGGGTTGGCGGGTTGACGGATCGGGTAGGCAGGTTGGCATGTATTGTAACTAGGGGTGGCAATCGGGTCGGGTTGGCGGGTTGGCGTGTCAGCATACCTCAACCCGAACCCGACCCGTTTATTAAACGGGTCAGCTGTGGCAAACACGAACCCGACCTGTTTAATAAACGGGTAACCCGACACGACCCGCCAACCCATTTAATAAATGAGTTGGGTCGGGTAAACGGGTTTTCAGGTTCGCGGGTCAGGTTGGCGGGTTGACGGATCGGGTAGGCAGGTTGGCGGGTCGGGTTGGCGGTCGGGTTGGCGGGTTGACCCACCTGCCTAACCCGTTTATTAAACGGGTCAGCCGGGTTGGCGGGTTGGCATACCCCCAACCCGAACCCGACCTGTTTAATAAACGGGTTACACGGGTCGACCCGTTTATTAAACGGGTTGGCTTAAGCCCAACCCGAACCTGCCTAAGAGGCGGGTTGGCGGGTCGTGTCAGAAATTGCCACCCCTAATTGTAACGGCTCCAACTAATCCTCGTAAAAATAGTGGATTTTTTTTTTTTTAAAACAATCCCGAAAACAAACCCAAGGATCCGGGGTCTCATAGATTTAATATACCTAACAACAAACAGACAGTGCATTGAATCAACGAAGAATAATCAACTTTATTAATCAATAAATAATGTAAAATAACTTAGACAAAAAATCGTCTAACACAAGAAGCCACTCTGTTAGAGAACCCAGAATTAGTCATAAGGCTCGCAGTCTCCAGCTAGCAAGTCAAACCATTACTGAGTACATGGACCTGTAAAATAGATTTTAAAAACGGGTAAGAACCAAAGTCCTTCGAATGAATTCCTCTAAAAATTCAAATAGTAAAGAAATAACATAAACCAATTTTATGCATAAATTTCAGAGGAATATTACAATAACAATTCACCATAATCAACTTACCATTCAAGCATTTAAACAAATAGCATGCAATAACAATCATCATGCGAAACAGAATAAGCATGAATGCGTGAACTAATGTTGAATAGTAAAGATGCACGATTCAATGCATATGCATGAATAACTTATTAAGTTATTTATCAGAGTTACTTTTGCATGCGTGTTCCTATTAAATGCAAACAAATTTAGTTTTCACTTTTTCTTAAACTCGCGAATACTCAAAATAGACACAAATTTATGAAGTCCAAGTTAGGTTCTCAGTTGTAGTTTAACACACAATTTGTATTTTATTACTGGGTTTAACCCTTGTTCCTCGACCAATATCAAAAATCAACCCCATCCATCGGAACTGTAACGACCCTAACTCGTACCCATGAAAAAGTGACAAAAATTTCTTTTTTTCAAGTGCGAAAACATTCTCAGAGACCTGGGGCCTTTACAGTTAAAAACAACCACCATCACAAGGGATCTTATACTATCTTTCAGACCAAACCAAACCAAACTTTATTAATTCAAATGCATAGAGTCTGTGACATAAGCAAATAAAAAATAAATAAAGCAAAAAGAAGAGTCACGTTGACTGAAGAATCTGTCAAGTAATCGTGTGGTCCCCTCGTAGCTCCTCTCAAAAGTAAGTCGCCTCACTGGGCATCTAAGGCTGCGAAAAATACAAAAATAAGGGTGTCAGAATCCAAAGAATTTTGTGTACGAATCCCTCTAATGAAACAAACAAGTAAAAAGAACATAAATAAGATTCATGCAATATTTTAGAGGAATGCAATTATGACAAATTTATATCTTAATTAATCATTCATGCAATAGAGAACAATTATTAAGCATGAATGAACATTTAATAAACAACAAGGATTACAAATTAAGCAATGTCAACATCTAACATGCATTAGGGAACAACATCATGCATTTACCAATATATAACAACTTAAGGGAAGAATTAAATATGCATGATCTAATGCATAGCAGGATTATGCATGATTTCAGTGCAATGCATGAATAAATTATTATTATCTTTTATCAGAGTTTTTTTTCATATGCATATCTCTATTAAATGCACACAATTTAAGTTCCTCTTTTTAGTTACAGTTGCCCGCGGATACTCAAAACGAGTAAGAATTCCCGAGGTCAAGTAGGGATCCCAGGGTAACTTAACACACAAGTTGTATTTTATTATTGGATTCCAAACATAGCCCTCGACCGACATCAGGAATCAACACCATCTATCAGAACATTGAAAATCAACAACCAATGTCGGGACACTATGAAAATTAACAACCATAATGTCACTTTCTTGGTATACCAAAACAACAGTTGTGTTTACACACCACCACCAGGCAAAGTGGCAGACTCTCTAAAACCGTGGTCAGGAGAAGAACTTTAATATCGGGTTCAGGAGCAGCAACAACGCACACAGAGTTTTAATATTCTCATGGTCTCCTAAAACCGCACTGTTCAAGATTCTCACACTAAAGAAGGGACATCAAGGAAACGTATATTACACTGTTCTTTAATTTCTTTTATCTTATTATTAATTTAATTCTTTTAATTTGCAATTCAACATACAGAATTAATAACATAAGCTCGCAAAACAACATGTGAAACTTTTCACGGGACCACCGCCCATGGCATACAGGAACAGTGCAATAAGAATAATAATATCACCTTTGATTTTTGCAATACATAGAACAACTAAAACAAAGAGCAACACATGCTCGAGACTCACACAACCCAGGATGGTCCATTTGACTATCGATGCATTCATATGCAAAAATCATAAATATCATGCCACTATGCATTCTTTTTACATGCTTTTCAATGCACTTTCATGTATGCAAAGTTAGAGATGAGCATGAAACAATAATATACATATGCATGTCCATGAGTTCACATATCCAGGTAAAATGCATGCTTTCATTCAATACATATTCATGTCCAATGCATGATTACACGTATTCATGTCAAATGCATGCCTTCAATCATGGATCCTTTCAATTAAAACATGTGAACACTCATGCAATATTTACCCGCAACAACGTATCAATTTTACGTATGCTTATGCATAAGAAAACAAACATGCAATAATGCTTTAATGCAGCATGAAATACCGAGTACTAACAAATGAAACCTCCATTTCTTTGCCTACATAAACCAAGTTTAATACACATAGCAAATCTGGAAGTTAATATTGCAAAATCTCCCTAGTCAATATGTAGACATGTAATGATAATAGCATTCAGTTTTTTCTTTTTAATTCTGTAACAATTTTTTTTTCTGAAAAAGGAGCATCTGCAGCCCGACGGCTGGGGTTCGGCTCAGGCCCAGCTGAACTCAATCAGTTGGGTTTGACCTGGGCAGACCAGGCACGGCCTGGCAGGAGGCTGCCAGGTCTGTACCAGTTGGCTGGTGTAAAACCCCATTTAAAAAAAAAAATCTGTTTGGACCCGGGCCGGGTCGGGTCCGGACCCGACCCGGGCCCCTTTTTATTTTAGGGTTTTCAAAAACCCGAGCATTCGGGCGCCGCAACCCCCCCCTTCTCTCCCCTTCGCTTGCGGGCAAATTAGGGAAATCCACCAGGGGTTTCCCCTTTCGGTTGCCCCCCTGCGCCTTTAAAAGAGGGGTTGGAGGGCGAGGGGAGTCACACCTCCCTCTCGCAGCCCTCGCCCCCCCCCCTCCGCGCCGGTCTCCTCCCTCGCTGTGCCCCGCCGCCGACGCCGGCCACCCCTCCCAGGTACGCCGCCCTTTTTTCTTCTCTTCTCCTCCCTCTCTTCTCTTCCTCACCCCCCTCTCTGTCACCTCGCCGGGAGGCCGACAGGCGGCGCACGGCCCCTGCCGCGCCCTCCCACGTCCCCTGTGCCTTTCGGAGGGTCGACAGGGAGCCCTCAGACCCTGACGCCATTTTTTTTTCTTCCCCCTTTCTACCAGGGGCTATCGAAGGGCCGGCAGAGGTCCAGTCACCCGTGCGGCACCTGTTTGCCGTCTTTGTTTTGGGGTCGCCATGACTCGGTCTGGCAGGGGCTGGGACCCCTGCCGTTCGTTGACTCTTCCGGGCAGGGGCCGAGGCCCTGCCACCTCACCGCCATCGGCAGGGGCTGGGCCCCTGCCGTCTCGTGTCTGTCGGCAGGGGCTCAGCCCCTGCCGATTCGATGGTTCTGGCAGGGGCTCAGCCCCTGCCACTTGACGTTTCTGGCAGGGGCTCAACCCCTGCCACTCTTCTTTTGCCGGCAGGGGCTCAGCCCCTGCCACATAATTGTTGCTGGAGCCCCTGCCACTTTCATTTTTGCCGGCAGGGGCTCAGCCCCTACCACTTCATCGGTTCTGGCCCCTGCCACTTTCATTTTCGCAGGCAGGGGCTCAGCCCCTGCCACTTTCATTTTCGCAGGCAGGGGCTCAGCCCCTGCCACTTGGCTGTTGCTGGCAGGGGCTCAACCCCTGCCACTTGATTGTTTCTGGCAGGGGCTTAGCCCCTGCCACATTTATTTTGCCGGCAGGGGCTCAGCCCCTGCCGCTTCTTTGCGTTTGGCAGGGGCTGACCACCCTGCCGCCTCAGTAGTTTTTCGACAGGGGCTCATCCCCTGTCGCCCCGCTGCTGTCTGCAGGCAAAAGGCTTGTCCTTGACGTTCTTCTGATTTCGGCCAGCAGGGGTACACCCCTGCTGCCTCTCTTTTTTTCTATAGGCAGGCTTGTTTTTCTATTTCTCCGCATTATAATTAACATAGCACTGTTGCAGACCTCGCATCGGACCCCCGCTCTGGCTCCGCGGCCCGTGCCTCGTATCATCTACACACGTAGACGCACGCAGCTGCACGATATCCCGAGGTAGGGGAAAGTCGCCCAAATAGTATGTATGAACAAAATAGAATAAGACTTCTGTGATAGAATAGCTATTTTGCATATTTGCGTATTTGAAGAAGTATTGGTTGGTCAAAGTTTTACCTCTTTGTAATTCTTTTGAAATTGCATAATGTAAATTCTTTGGGTAGACTCATTCTAGAAAGAATCAAATAGTTTACTTGGCATGCCGGTTTACGTGTAGGATTGCTCAACTCATAATTGTCTATTATGCATGCTTATTTCTTTGAAACTGCATACTTAAGACAGACTTTGTGAATAGACTCAAAACCACTGCAATTGCTATTGTAACCGAACCTTAAGGCAGGTACGGTATGAATTTTATGTAAGATCATGGAGTGTATTGAAGTGTGAAATCTACACTGATTTTGAGGTGGCAATATCGGCCTCCACAGGCCAATTGCTCAGAAAAGCAAAACATGTCATGTAGGAACCAAAAGAATCATAAAACATTAAGTTGCCCTCTCATCGTAGTTGTACCTCTAGGAAGGTACAATCGTACTTTTGGACAAGTACGCCCCATGTGGGTTACGATGGTGGGATGATGAGGTTGTAGCAAACTCGATGAGTGCAATTAGCACAATGCTGAGATCACATAAATGGTGACCTTTCGCCTTCACAGGCAAGATGCTCGAGTGGGTCTAAGGGACCAGAGCATGTAGGATGGGGCGGCGGTTAAGAAACCCCCGTCGTACCCATCCGATCTTCACGGTTCATCAAGGGAGAGGATGGATGGTACAAAGACTCCAATGGACAGGTTGTTAACAACCACCCCACGGGCAAAAGACTCGGTTTCCCCAGTCATCGGAGTTAGGGGAATTGGGATTACCATAAATTATCCTAGGTGGTAACTCCCAGGCACTTCTGCAGAAGTTGGATGCATCCATGGGCCACGAATGCCTTTGGGGATTTACTCTCTTGGTCACTGACCGTCCCCTTAGGAGCGGACTCAGTCAGCCATCCGGGTTAATGAAAACACCTGACATAATAAACCCCCGGATCGGTCTCGGCTGTTTCTACGTTTCGCGTCTGTGCGTACCCACAGGCCAGTTAATATTAGAACTTAAAGAATATATTCATGAATAGTTGTAGATGACTGAGACTTACACTGCTTCAACTAACAGCTCTTTGCACTTATTACATTTGTTAGAATAGACTACAATTTATGTTCGTGCACCTACTGGTTTGTTATGAAACTGACCCATTTCATGGGTAGGTGAGGAGTAGGACTTCACTGGCGGCCGATGGCGTGGTGCAACGTGGATCAAGATTCATCTTCTTTCTGCTGGCAGCTTGGCTCTGGGACTTTTTTTTTGGAGTTTTCTTAGATTTATTAAACTTTGGAATAAAATGCTCATTTTGTAATAAACTGAAGATTTTAATCGATTGCCTTATTTCTTAAATTCCTTTAAGTTGTTGTACATGTGAACGATGGTTTTTCAGCTAACGTACCCAGAATTGTTGACTTGTGTTCCTTTCTAAATGTCTTCCGCTGTCATTTTTAAAAGTTAAAACTTTAAATCTTTGAAAGGTTTTTCGATAAAGTTTTCGAAATCACAAGTCGAAATTTTGGGGCGTTACAGCTGGACTGGGCAGACAAGTCCCGGCATGCCCAGCCAGCACAAGGCTGGGTCTGGTCCGGCCCAACCAGACCCCAACCATGACAGGCAGGGCCTGACATGTCATGCCAGGTTCGACTGGCCTGACAGCCAGACCACCAGGAAACCCAAAAATATCTGTATATTTTTTTTGAAAACATAGGAATATTTTTTTTTGTAATACAAACCTGCCAATACCCTGCACAGGTTGAACCTGTGCAGGGCCGGCAGACCAGCCCAGTGTGCCTGGGCTGGCAGTCGGCCCAGTAAAGGCATAAGAATATAGAACTTCCCATGTATGGAAAAGCAGTCATGACCGGCTTCGGATATGCATACATAATACCTTATTATGGCCAATATTCAGGTAAATCAGTTTTTTATATTCATGTGAACTTATGAATATCCATTCACAGCCCTACATATATAGCTTTTCATTTTGGCAAGCACGTATGAACAAGTGAACTTACAAGCATGCATGCGCATATTGATTTTAAACTCCACTTCTACAAAACCCTATGACCTAATCTCTTTATCATGAAATATGCCCTTATACCTACTAGCCTATTATGGTAAGAACTCTGTCTTAATATAAAGACAACCACAAACAGCAAATAAGCATAAAAAAATACGTCTACATGCAAAGCGCAACACCCTTTGCTTTTCGAAACATTCGAACCCTAGATTTCCATCACCTTATATATATATATATATATATATATATTTCCCCATATATTTTTGTTCCAAAATAACTTTCTAAAAGAAGGAAATACATTGATTTCCACCATGAATCTTAGAGTAAATTTTGAGATTTACTCTTTCCTCATGGGTTTCTCGAAACTGCATGGAATACAAATCCATGCTCTTTTTCTCATTTGAAACAAGTGAGAAACCCGTACATTTACCGTAGATAGAAAAAGAAACGTAGATTTGATGGTAGAAACGACGGATGATTGAAGAAGGTAGCATTCTTCTTCTTTCTCTTCCTCTCCTTTTCTCTCTTTCCCTCTCTTCCTCTCTTTTTTTCTTTCTCTTTCTTTTTCTCCCCATTTTTTTGGATCTATTTATAGAGCTCTAGATGGGCTGGAGAAGCGAGTGCAGCCCCACCTGAAACTCTCTTCTCTCTTAGAGTTCTGAAAATTTTGAAACTCTTCAAGTGTTGACTTTTCAAATTTGAGTATTTTTTTCAAGTCTTTCTTAAAGCTTCTAAGGCATGAATAGGGGCTCTATAAAGAGTCCTAAACTCTCTAAAAAGAAATCTCGGAATTAATTAAAATTAATTAATTAATTATTATTTATTAATAAATAAATACCTAGAAGCTTCCAAAAATCATATTATTGAACTAGAACACTTCTAAAGTGATTTTATATGGGTTTAAGGGCTTTACTTAGAGTTCTAAACAATTGTCAAATTAAATTTTTGGAATTACATTAATTACTTAATTAATTATTTATTTAGTATTAAATAATAAATAATTTTTCAGAAGCTTCTAAAAATTATCAAATTAACTGGGGAGGCTTCTTAACATTAATTAACTTAAATTTAAAAGTTTCTAATGAATTTAAAGTTGGAAAAATCGTTGGGCATGGATTTGGATTTGGATCCGGATCTAAGATCCAAATCCATCTCAAAAATCCAAATGGGTCTTGGGCTGGATTATATCCAGATTAATATGGATCTTGGATAGAGTCCAAATCCATAATAATTTGGATCAAATTCATTAGATCCAGTCCGATCCAAGTCTGGATCCGAACCAACAAATTGCTCAATTTTTGAAAAAAAACAATTTTTGGGCCAACTTTAGCCCGAATCAAGAAAAATAAAATATCGTTACGCTCAGAATTTTGAGACGCATCCATCGATATATAACTCAAATTTCGTTTCCGAAATTCGCCTAAAAATAACCTGAATTTTGCTTGAATTTAAAGGTAAAAAATAAAACATTTTCTCACATTTTGATTGGCTCATTTAGGCTTTGACAATGTGACCTGGGCCAAGCCCAGATTCCAAAGCATCAGCCTAAAATCGAGAATCAAACAATTTTTCTTCTATACTTAGCCAAATTTTCAATGTGAAAATACGCGATATTACAGAAACATTAGAAATCAACATCTAATGCTGGGGCATCAGAGAAATCAACATTCACTGACGTCATTTTCTTGGTATACCAATAACTACAGTTGAGTCAACAACACCAACCCCAGGCAAAGTGGTTGAATCTTCCCAAAACAGTGGCCGGGATGTGAACCACCATATCGGGTTCAAGGACAATCACACACAGAGTTTTAGTATCCTCACGGTTCTATAAAACCGTCATCCAAGATTCCCACACTGTGGAAGGTACATCATTGAAGAGATTAATTATATTGTTTGGTCTCTTTTACCTTTTTAAACAAATTTAGGTTCTTTACACACAAACTGTTTTGCAAATCAACATACAAAACCCATTTTAAGCCCTAACCCGTAAAATATAACAGTGCAATTAATTTTGAAAAAATGAATAATTTTCAGAAATAAATTTTGCAATGCATAAATAAAATCAACATAAGTAGATCAATACGTGCTCCTAGCCTACACGGCCCGCAGTGGTTCACATATGACCACAAAAGCATCTCAAAGTGATTTATGCATCTTTTGTAAAATTCTAGTGAACATGCAACACACACTTTGTTTCAAAACATGTTCACAATGCATGTTCAAACACACAACATGAATGCACATAAAGCCGATTGCATACGCATGCAAACAGATGCTTGCAACACACATTATCATGATCCATTTCATGCATAAACACCTAAACATGCACATGATCATATTTATGCAAACATCAACATAACTTCAGAATTATTTTCATGCGTATGATATGCACATTTGCAACATAGTATTTGAATGCATATTGCAGTCCACATGAATGCGGGTCTGAGCATGGCAACACTATTCCGAATCAGCATCCAACATACTGCCAATCTGATCAAATTGCAAACATCAAATATAATCGGCAGTTTGATCAGATTGCACATGCTCGGTCCATCGACAGTCTGATTAGATTGCCCATGCTCAAACCGTGGCCAATCTGCTCAGATTTCACATGCAAAACCTGACTAGATTGCACATGAGCAAAAGGTGGCAAATCTGATCAGATTGCACCTGTGCAAACAGTGGCAAATCTGATCAGTTTGCACACACATATCGTGATGGAAAATCTGGTAAGATTGCACACAAGCAACCCGGTGCAAAGCTGATCATATTGCCTCTCCACACACACAGTGGCCGATCTGATCACGGCACCGAAACTATAATGCTGGCAATTCAATTAACAGTCAACAAGGAAATAGCCTGAACTCAAGACTGATAGTAATCAACAAATTAGCATGAAATTAGACCGGATAATAGTCCACAAGGCAACATGAAATCAAGTTTGATAACGGCTAATAGAATCACGTCATCAGATTTGATAACAACTACAAAATAGCATGAAAAAATCAAATCTGATAACAGTATGCAACTAGAATATATTGTTAAACTCTAATGACAGTCCAAAATTTACAACATAATCAAATTGGATAACTATCATTAAAACAACATAAACCGATTTAATATCAGTAACCAACATAGCATGTAATCGAACCTGGTGACAGTCAATACAAAAATCTTGAAATCAAATATGATTAACAGGTATTGAAAGCACATATACTCAGGTTTGATCACAACAAAGAAAAATATGTAAATTTGATTTGATCGTAGCCAACATAACAACCTGAAATTAGATATGATAACAGTCCACAAAATGACGTTTAATCAAATCTGATATCAGTCCACGAAATGACTTAAAATCAAATCTGATTACAATTAACAAAATAACTTGAAATCAGATACGATAACAGTCTACAAAATGACGTTTAATCAAATTTGATCACAATCATAAAGATAACATATGGGCAGGTCTTAAACAGCATAACAGTATCACCTATAGCAGGTCTGATCACACACACATGGCAGTCTGTCAAATGGAAAAACAAAAGGGAGGTAGCTTGTCTAGTACATATAAATCTCAAGTTTTTGTGCTTTCAGTCATTGTTTGAAGTCTAAAAGTTGTACGTTGACCCATTTATGTTTCCGACGATGGAGGGACTTGTACAGAGTGTCTTCACGTGGTCTTCACTGCCACAATAAACAGGAAAGTGAATAATAAATTCTTTTGTGTTTATAGCAACTGTAATTAAATGCATGTCCCTGGATGCTACATCATTCTTTGCCTCTCGCACGCCCTATTCTTACATGAAATTTTCTCCTACGGCGTATGAGACTTACCCAACCATTGCTATGTTTTGAAGTTGGATGACGGTTCTTGGATAATAAGGAAGATATGGAGGAAGGTAAAGTAACTCTATGAAAGATTACCTGGGAGATCAGGAACGCTAATCTGGTTGACCATCATTGTTAAAATATTTGGGTTATTTTGCCACTCAACTACTTGCTCGATTGTGAAAGCTGGCCTACAGGATCCAAGCAACAACACAAGGGGGCATCTGTTTTTTTTTTTTTGAAAAGGAGCACAAGGGAGCATCTTAGGGTTTATTCTTTCAATCCACATCATAATCCCCAAAAAAATTCCATTTCTTGTTAGAGATTGCTGCAACCAATATCTGAGTTGTGTCTGACTGGCCACATAGTTAAGTTGCAGCTTCCTGACCAAGGAGGCTATTAGATGCTGCATGATGAATTGATCATTCACTTGCAACAGGCAAATGAAGCGCCATAGAGAGGTCCCTAAGATTAAGTTGTAATAGGGAAAATCAACTTTGCCCTTGACTTAATTGGGATATATGGGGCTCGTAATGACCCTCTACAATTTACCTCACCTCGTCCCTTTCCTTAATCCAGCAGCATCCACAGCTAATTGGAAGAATATCTTTCCCTCCAGTAGGGATGTAAATAGGTCGGATCTGGGCAGTACCATTCGACTTAATGGGTTCGATTTTGGATTTGGATTTGGATGGAATTAGATAAAAAAGAATCTGGATCCGACTAGCTTAAAACCTGATACTTACACTTAACCAGATCGGGTTTTAATCGGATTAGGGTTCAAGTTTGAATGCAAAACTCTACTGAACCCAAATTTGATTACTAATCTGATTTGTATATGACTACCGAACCCGACTAATTGGATTCGGGTCGGATGCTGGGTTACATCCAACCCGTTAATATCCCTATCCTCGAGGCGTAGTCACTTTATTTTCATTTTTTGGGTGGCTACGCCCGCAGGGATAGCGATAACAAAAGAAAAAAATTCTCTTTCCAATTCCATAATTAAGGCGGCAAACCTTTTTCACCTCAACAATTCATTGCAAAAGTTACTTTAGTGTCTCACCAATTTGGTTCAAGGTTGAAACTTATGTCATTCTAATCAGGAAGAGTTTCAAATTTGTCCATTTATGTTGCATGCATGCCATACTGTCACGGCCTTTTTTTGGGTGGCTACGCCTGCAAGTATTTTGGGTTGTGCGGTGCAGAGCTTACTTTAGGCGAAGAGCTACATAAGTCTGGCAAAAGCGGGTTTGAGGAGGTGCATATCCCATGCAAGTTTAGCACAACGGAATATCTAAAGTGACATAGTCGAATGGGTTAATATAGTGGGGATTAAAAAAATCTAACCATACAGATGTAATCTACATGCTTGGTTTTATAAGAACCCACTTTAATCTGATTTTGATGCATAAATGAGATTTTTTTAAGGCTTTAAAATCAATGGCTCATAATCTTCGTAAATATTCAAGCATTCTAAAATCATATTTTTTCATGAAAATACAAGATCCAATGGTTGATTCCTAGCAAATTCACCATGCCAAGCACATCCACATGGTTGGATTTGCAAAAAAAAATGTTGAAAATGCCCTTATTTCTAGTTCTCATATTCTACTCTCTCTCTCTCTCTCTCTCCCTTAGGTGGTAGCTGTGCAACCCTTAGGTACACAACTACGGACAGGATGTCGTTCATCACGCCCTAAAAAAAATGCAAAGCGGCAGTTTTTGACCGCCACTAAATACAATTTTACTAATGATGCCCATGTCCTTACAAGGGTGTTTAGTGGATCAAAGTATCAAGGTCTATATATATATACGTACATTCAGCATGCTTGGCTAAAAAGAAGAAATTGGCAACTTAAACATAGGTTAAACACATGCTTAAACAGGGAAAAATCGATGGCATACTTACATCAAATTAAAAATTTATGAAATCATGATTTAATACATATTCTTATGTATATTTTTGAATCAGATTTCCCTTTCCTTTCTAAATTTACACATGAACCTGATTTAAAACTGTTTTTTCTCGTAAGAACCTAGAGAGAAACCCGTACCTTAAATCGAAATGTAGAAAGATCGGAAAAATCGACAGATATGAAAGAAAAGCTCAATTTTCTTCTTCCTTTCTCTTTTTTTTTCTTTTTCTCTGTTACCTTCTCTCTCTCTCTAACTCTCTCCCTCTCTAGAAACTCGAGTTTCTAGAGAGAGGGGAAAACCACCCCTTTATATACTATATTATCTCTTTGTTTTATGTTTTTTTATTTCATTTATTTATTTTGATTCTTATCTAAAAGATCTCTTTAGAGGGTGACGTCCCCTCTAGAGAACTCTCCTTTAGAGAGTAGAGTTCTACCTTTTGTAGAACTCTACCTTTTCTAGAGGTTATCCTCTTATTAATTATTAAATAATATATTCTAAGAATATTCTAGAGGGTGTCGCCCCCCCCCCCCCCTCTGGAAGTCTTCCCAGGGTAGAGTTCTACTCCAGATAGAACTCTACCTACCCCATTTAACTTTTAAATTGATTTTAAAGTTTTAAATTGGCCATATTTGGATTTCAGATCCAGATCCGAATCAAAGATCCAATTTCATGTCCAAAATTCATATGGATCCTACCTTAAGCAGATTCTAGTTAATATGGGTCTTGGACTGGGTCCAGATCTATATTAACTTGGATCAAACAGAGTGGATCCAGTTCGATCTAATCCAGAAAAAGGTAAAAAAATGGAGGCGGGTCATTTTCGAAAAATGCGATTTTTGGGCCAACCGTAACCCGATTTCAGAAAAACAAGGCACCAACATGCTCAAAATTACGAGACGCATTTAACAGTATACATACCTGATTTTTGCCTCAGAATTTTGCCCGAATTTAACCTGAATTTTGCTTTATTTTTTCTTGAATTTAAAGGTTAAAAACAAAAAAAAATCTTAAATATTAATTGTCTCATTTAGGTCTTGTCGGTGGGCTCTGGGCCACGCCCAGACCCAGCTGATGTCACCTAAATTTAAAGATATTTTCTCACGATTTTATCATTTTCATTCAATACTTAGTTAAAAATTCATAATTTTTGAAATTAAAAATCATGGAAAAAGATATGATATTACATGTATGCATGCATGTGCATGTATTATAGTCACCAATTGTTCTTCAAAATATCTTGGTGAAGTAATTTTTTGAGATGTTACAAGGTTTACCACAAATCTTGAGAGGATATAGGAAAAACCTTGGTACTTTGAAATGTGTACATATATGTATATGTATAATTTAAAAAGATAGGAAAGATGCATGGAAAACCTTGGTACTTTGAAATGTGTACATATATCATATATGATATATGTATATGTATAATTTAAAAAGATAGGAAATGAGTACATATATGTATATGTATAGATTTTGCCTATCTTTTTGCAATTTGAAGACGGGTAGAAAAAAAAATTTAATGTAGGAAAAAGGGGAAAAACATATTTATGGAAACACTAAGACAAAAGAATGACATGGCAATATCGTGAGTATATGGACTGATTCATATAGAGATGTTCTTAAGTGAATCATCTTCTTTGGTCTCAATGCATACACAGATGTTCCCAAGTGAATCCTTTTCTTTGGTCTTGAGAGAGATGTGGAAGAGATAATTTGATTGTATTGGTGGCAATTAATCTTGATATGTTTTGTCTCATCAAATTTTGAGTTTTATGACCTCAACACCATGAACTTTCAAGCCATGGCATTGTACTTATGAACATCTATTGTAGATATTTTATTCATGCATATATCTTGTAAGCTGTTCAAGAAAAGGGATTGAAGAACTGATGGAGGGGTCTAAAAACTGCTTTGTTCATTTTTAAGGTTCATGAATACATCTACCTTAGTAGGATTAATCATTGTTATTTTACACAATGCACAAAAATGCCCTGATACAAGAGCTTCTTTACATAAACTAGTAAAAGTGTTGAGAGAAGGTAACAATACCCCTGTACAATTACTGTACCACTACCTTTGTCTTTTCGATAAAATTTCTACATGCACAGCACAAACAGGATGACTCTTTTGATGTTTACATATTGTCAGAGTTAGTGTTAATGGTTTGTATTTACTCTTCCAGAATTGTGGGAAACCTTAATCACAACTTCCGAAAGGCTACGGAAATCATAAGAACCCAGTTGAATTTTCCAATTAAATCCGACCATGTTGTTGTGAAGATATTGTATGCAGGTGTAAATGCGAGTGATGTAAGTCTCTCAGAACAGCTCATGATTTAAATAATCATTTTGTCATTTTCATATCCAAAGGGTTGTACAACCTTGGAAGTATGCTGACTGAATTTCTTCCGACCCTGAGTAATATTAAGATGTGATCAACAGGTGAATTTCACTTCTGGGCGTTACTTTGTTGGTAAGGAGAAGGAAGCAAATACTCATCTTCCATTTGATGCTGGTTTTGAGGTGGTGTTTGAATCTTTCTGTCTAATCAGATAATTTATGATTCTCCATCATTTTTTAGTATGTTTAATTGTTTATGTTAAAAACTGTCACACAAACACTTCACTTAGGATGTGTATCCCGTATTGGCACATCAAGACACTTCATGGACAGGATACAGCACTTCATCAACATAGTCAAACCGGTTTCATTCACAGTCAACATTGT
Organism: Nuphar pumila; assembly: GCF_984573655.1. Classification (NCBI taxonomy): domain Eukaryota; kingdom Viridiplantae; phylum Streptophyta; class Magnoliopsida; order Nymphaeales; family Nymphaeaceae; genus Nuphar; species Nuphar pumila. The sequence continues at coordinate 113,476,240 of NC_143250.1, forward strand.
GTCATTATCTATTTTCTTTTATGATTTTATTTACTTATTTCATATTCACTTGAGTTATTTAAAATTTGTCATCAATTACATTACATTTCAATTTCAATTTAGTTTCATTATTTGATGTTCCTAAGTGTAATTTAAAATTGTTGTTTTATACACACACATACATACATCTATGTGTGTGTACAGCCATGTCCTTGTGTCCTAATTTTTGAAAATTATTGTATCGTACTAAGTGTATCTGCATTGTATCCCGCTCCACATCCGTATCCATGTGACAAGTTAAAAATTTAGCTCTTTATTGCTTGATGAGCCTCTATTTGAAGTAATCTGCCGGGAAGAACCTTTTTTTCTTGATTTTCTTCCAGATAATATCTGATATTGTAATATTATCTAATGACAAAAGTTTTTCAGCGTATTTATCTGGTGATTTCATTTCAATTCCAGGCTGTGGGTTTAGTTGCAGCTACTGGACATATGGTTAATGACATTAAAATAAACACTCCTGTTGCAGTTATGGCCTTTGGATCTTATGCCGAATTTACCATGGTATGATTTGTCTTAAATAGTCTAAAAGTGCATTCATCTCACAATGTCCATTTTTTACTTTTAGTGACCTATCTCATATGCCTTCACAAGTCTCACTATGAATTGTACATGTGCAGGTCCCTGCAAAGCATGTTATTCCAGTGCCAAGGCCTGATCCAGAAGTTGTGGCTATGCTTACATCAGGGCTTACAGCATCTATTGCCTTAGAACAGGTTTGTTACTTATGAAGCTGCTGTGCTTTTCTACTTATCAGTTTAAATGTTTATCCAATTTGGTGCCATGTACAGATTATGAGATATTTTTATGTACACCAGTTTGGAATTAACATAATTTCTTGCTTGCTAAGTAAGCATGTTTTTGGGTACCTGTTGCAATTTTATAAACACACATTTTACCTCTTTCATTAATGTAGGCAGGCCATATGGAATCTGGGCAAGTGGTTCTTGTTACGGCTGCAGCTGGAGGGACAGGGCAGTTTGCTGTCCAGGTTTTTTTCTGTAATATGCAACTTGCTTAATTAATTCATTTGAGTTCCATTTTCAGTTTGTGCACACACGCACACACACACAACAATCAAGAAGTTGATAGATCAGGCCCATGATGGCGCCTAGTGTCTTCACTTTGCAGAGTTATCATTTATAACTAACACTTTGAGACATGGAGATATGCAATCTCTACTAGCAACTGCAAAATGAAGCATATTGATCAATCTGTACTATCAACTGAAAAATGATGCATATTGATCTGCTTATGAGATGTTGGGATGAGCTGCCTTCTCTTCATTTGGAAAAGGTTTTATGGTTCTTCACAATTATCAACCTATTTACATACTAAATATCATATGTTAGGGTACTTTTGGTTGGATAGTTTAGTCAATTTTGTGGGCATACACTGTGAAGGGATTGATGAGGAAGTCCATGTACATACAAGTGCATGAAAATATGAGTCATGAAACAGTAAAATTTTATTTTCTATATCCAAATTGAGGCAAAAATATGAATGTCTAAGGACAATTGAATTATCTGTATTGTCTAAGGACAATTGAACTTGCAATTACAATGATAACTACAATGACTGGCATAAATGCATCCAAAAGAGTTTCTTGTAGTATAATGTATAATTTATAAATAAAGAATGTGTTACTTTTGACGTTTATGATGATGAAATCCATCATCCAGTGCATGAAAGAAAGGAATGAAATAGGCAAACCTTTTCAATTAGTGTAGCATCTGGTATTGTTTGTTTGTAACTGTGTCTTAAAAGAGTGTATCAGTTCAAATTTGGTCTGTTATTGATGTGATTAGTGTAGCATATATTTAACCAGTGAACAATTATGTGAGTCTAAGTATTCTGCATAATAGGTTTGGAATAATAGAGATTGTGGACACCTTTGTTCTAAGTTTATTCTAGTTGAGGTGTGTCATGAATGTGCTGCATTTCTGAGTGTATCCATGCTTGTGGCTTTATGTTCTCTTTGATAATCATTTTTTTCCATTTTTTAGTCTTTCATTATTTAAGTTTACATCTTTGGGCTTAACATTGGTACCCTTGAGGGTACTGTACTCTTTAGTAGCTTTGTTTATTTTCTAACATTTGCATTGATTGTGCATTTCACTGTATAAATGTGATCTCCATAATCTGAATATGTATTAGATTAAGAGGTTTTGATGTGTAGACAGGTTTAAAACTGTCACATAGGTGCGGCGATGCGGCACTTTAAAAAAACTTGGGTGCGGGGGTGAGGGTATATATATATATATATATAATTTTTTTAACAGTTTTAAGTTAACACTAATGAAATAAAAACAATTATCTTATGTTACATAGGTGCAGGAGCGGACACAGCGATGTAATACTTTAAAAAAACTTGGGTGCCAGGGTGCTGGGAGTGTCTAGTTGCAGTTTGGGTCCAATCAGCTGCCCAGATTTGAATTTTCAATTCTATTAGGGATGCAGCCATAGATCTGGACTGATTTAGTCTAATCAGACCTGTGCCTATACCCAGGTTTGATTTAATCAAATCATCCCAGATATGGACCCATGTCTGATTAATAAGACCTGTATCCAGATTCCAGACCCATCAGACCAGATATGGACCCATGTCTATTTTAGTCTAATCAAACTTGTGCCCAAACCCATATCTGATTTAATCAAATCAGACCAGATATGGACCCCATGTCTGATTTAGTCTAATCAGATCTGTGCCCAACCCCAGTCTGATTTAATGGAATCAGACCTGGGTTAAACCGAGATATGAACTAATTGAATCAGACCTGGTTCTGGACCCAAGTTTGATATACTCTGAATCAGACTTGGGTCGGTTCAGACCCAGGTCTTATTCAGATTCAATGAGACCCGAGTCCAAACAATTTTCAATTAGTTTAATCAGACTTGGGCATTTTCCCAGGTCTGATTCAATCATTCAGGTCAAACAAACCCAACACCTGGACGACCAGGTGTTGAGATAGTTCACAAAACGAGAGAGAGAGAGAGAGAGAGAGAGAGAGAGAGAGAGAGAGAGAGAGAGAGAGAGAGAGAGAGAGAGAGAAGCACCTGCTGAAGAGGCGACAACACAAGAGGGCGGATGCGGCACACAGCAAGGAGAGAGAAAGAGAGAGAGAGAGAGAGAGAGAGAGAGAGAGAGAGACTCACAGCGGGAAGAGAGGAGAAGGACCTGCTGAAGAGGCGAGAACACAAGAGGGCGGACGTGGCACACAGCAATGAGAGAGAGAGAGAGAGGCAGCACGGTGGCATCGTTGGTGGAGCGGCACGGCGTTGGTGGCAGTGAGGAAGAGGAGCAGCTAAAGGTAGGAGGGGGAGGGTGTGTGTGGCGCGATCGTGCCCTAACAACCCCCCCCCCCCCCCCCAATTTCATTTTGGACAAATATAACCCTGGGTGTGGTCAACCACACCCAGGGTTATGTTAACCACATCGGGTGCCACATCCCGTCGACGCGGGTGCGGCACCTTGTTTTAAAAGAATCTAAAGTCGTTGACTTATAATGCACACTTCATAATTAAAAAGTTAATTTTACATCAGAACAATTTGATGCAAATTATGTTTTTTACTAAAAGAACCATGGAAAACACGCCTACATTGTCTGAATAACTAGATATAAGGCTACAACTATGACCTCCAATTATAGAGTGCAGTGCCCTTGAGGATACCAATAAGCCCTGTGTGTGTGTGTGTGTGTGTGTGTGTGTGTGTGTGTGTGTGTGTGTGTGTGTGTGTGTGTGTGTGTGTGTGTGTGTGTGTACGAATTATATATATATATATATATATATATATATATATATATATATATATATATGGAACAAGTCCAAATCTTTTTGCTCCTGCCAAATTCGAAATTGCATGTTGGCTTCTTATATTGATAGTCACTGCAAGGGTGCTTCAGGCTTTCTTTGGAAGCTTTCTCTTGGGGATGAAAAAGTAGACTCCATAATGGTCATGGATTTAGCAAACCCTTAGAGTCGTTTGAGTGCAATCTTTAGAATCCACTAGGGATTCCCCACTTCCATGGTAATGTTGTTTGGGATGCAGTTTTTATCCTCGTAACTCGTAAGTGAACTGAAAAGGTCAGCAGGTCATCAGTGTGTCCATCGGAAGTGTCACTGGTGTAGAATTTGGTAATTACCACCTCACCCTGGTGATAGCTGAAATGAGAAATTGTAACTGGAATAGGTCACGCGAGTTCCTATTTTTCCTTTTCTTCCTGGCTCCCAAACAGTTTGGAAGTGGGGATTCCATACTTACCACTCCAGTGACCTCCGATGATCACTTTCCAAACAGAGCCGTAATTTGCAAATAAAACATGTTAAAAGATTGTTTATATTTTCAAAGTAAATTAACAATGTGCTTTTTGTTTTTTATAAAATTACTTACCCTTGATGGTGACAACTATTGTATGAATCCATCATATCTATTTGGAAATTTGTTAAAGGTGAAAAACTATGTGAGTTTGTCAATTTCTGTTGATGGCCATGAGGATTGACAATGTGCATATTTGTATGCTCATCTTTCATGTTCGTTGTATTTTTTATACAATGAGGATTAGGTGTCTACCTTTTGTATTCAGTGTTTTTGTACTATGAACTGTTGAGGTGATAACTTTGCTAATAAATGCTTTCTGCTATGAACATAATCTGCTGTGGAGATTCTATGAAGCAATTTACTTTGGCATAATTTTTTCTTGCAGCTAGCAAAATTGGCAAGGAATAAGGTGATTGCAACCTGTGGTGGTGAGAAGAAGGCTTCATTTTTAAAAGAGTTGGGAGTTGATCGAGTCATAGATCATAAAGTTGAAGATGTTAAAGCTGTAAGTGTCCATCCGCAGTCATTCAGCTTTGCACCCCTCAAGGACTTGACGTCCTTACCTAAAGACTGTACTATCTTCTAGACATCATCTCTTGTCAAGTATCTTTTATCATTGCTTATTATGTTGTTTGTTATATTCAGGTTCTGAAAAAGGAGTTTCCTAGAGGTGTTGATATTATCTATGAATCTGTGGGTGGGCATATGTTTGATATATGCTTGAATGCATTGGCAATTTATGGGCGCATGATTGTCATTGGGATGATTTCTCAGGTCTGATACATGATTTTTATAATGGAATCACAAGTAGTAGTATCTTTGTCCATTTGTCTGGTTTGATTTACTTTCTTTTATACATGATTGTTATTGATTTTTAAAGTACTTTGTATCTTAACATGAAAATATTGAAGGATGGAATTATGTTATTCCTGTATATGATGTATTGGTTGTCTTAGTTTGTAGTTTGCAACAACAATTTAGTTGGTTGTGTTTTAAAATCAATGCATTATATAGATGATGAATGTATGATGGTTCATGTTAACCTTTCTTTTATTCTTTATTTCCTTGCTCTTCTTTCTTTTCCCTGCTGGTTTACATCACATGCTATCATAATGGGAAACAAGATAGATTTAGTTATAAACTTAATGAGGATTAATTGTTGGTGATATGGCAGAGAGTGCAAGATTCAATTCTCACTTAATAGAGGACTTCTTCGGAGTGTATATACTGTATACATAAAAACAATATCTCTGTTACCCAGACTCCATAGATGAGTGTAATATTGTGTATTTTTCCATGATTTTAAAATTCAAATTTTTTTATTTTTAAACTAAGTGTTTAATGAAAATGATAAATTCATGGAAAAATATCTTTAAATATAGGTGTGTTAGCTGGGTCTGGGCATGGCCCAGAGCCCACTGACAAGACCAAAATGAGACAATTAATATTTAAGAAATTTTTCGTTTTTAACTTTTAAATTCAAGCGAAATTCGGAGGCAAAAATCAGGTATGTATACCGTTAGATGCGCCTAGTAATTATGAGCACGTTGGTGCCTTGTTTTTCTGAAATCAGGTTACAGTTGACCCAAAAATTGCATTTTTAAAAAATGATCCGCCTCTATTTGTAATGTTGCGTATTTTCACACTTAGTTAAATTTGAAGATTTTCGAAAATTTGGCAAGTCTGGGAGAAAAATCATTTGGGGCTCGGTTTTTAGACTGATGTCTTTGAGTTTGGGCTTGGCCTAGGTCCCATCGACAAGGTCGTAACGAGCCAATCAAAACGAGATAAAGAGTTTTAATTTTGACCTTTAAATTCAAGCGAAATTCGGGTTATTTTTAGGCAAAATTCAGAATTTGATATCCATGTAATATGTCGTTGGATGTGTCTCGGAATTATGAGAGCAACGACATTTTATTTTTCTTGATTCAGGTTACGGTTGGTTCGAAAATCGCATTTTTTTAAAAATTTAGCAGTTTGTCAAAACGGATCCGAAGTTGGATCCAATGCATATGATCCGAATTGTTATGGATTTGGATCTTATTTAAGACTTACTTAAATCTGGATTTAATCCAGATCTTGATCCATTTTTGTTTTGAGTATGGGTTTGAATTTTTGGATTCGGATTCGGATCCGGATCTGGATACAAATCCAAGCCCCACGTTTTTCCAGCTTTAAATTCAATATAAATCTTTAATTTGGGGTTTAATAAGGTTAAGAAGCCTTCTGGGTTAATTTGGCTATTTTTGAAAGCATTTAGATAAATTTTAATTAATTAATATTTAACAATTAATTAAATTATATTAATTCCAAAATTCATTTTAGGGTTGAGTAGGACTGTAACGACCCCAATCCAGACCCTTTAAAAAATGCGGAATATATTTTTTTCTAAGAGTTGCGGAAAACTTCCCAGAGACCTGGGGTCCCTACAGTTCCAATTTCAGTTGGATAACCACACACCACAAACCAACTTACATTTATCATTCATAACCAACCAACTGAACTATTTTATTAATGAATCAATAAAAGTCATATTTAATGTCAAAAGTGAAATAGCAACTTGCAGGAAATAAGAAAAACTAAAAGAAAACAAAAGTAGAGTCACTCTGTCCGTAAGTGAAGTCGTCTGAAGTAAACGTGACCCTCGTATCCCCTCAGAAGCGAGTCGATTTCACTGATCATCTGTGTCTGGGAAAAACCAATAAAATGAAAGGGTCAGAAATCCGAAGAATTCTGCGTACAGGTTTCCCTAATGAATCAAACAAGAAAAAGAACATAAATAAGATACATGTAATATTTTAGAATGATACAATTATAACTAAATTATAAGGCAATTAACCATTCATGCAACAATAAAATAAACATTAAGCATGAGGGAACACTAAGTAACAGTGATTATAATTTAATCAATAAAGCATTTAAATGCAAAAGAGAGCAATATCATGCAATGATCAATATATAACAACCAAGTGAACAGGTAAACATGCATGAACTAATGCATAACAAGAATATGTATGATTTATGTGCAATGAATGAACCCTTATTATCTTTCATTTAAGCTTCCCTTCTTTCCATATGCATGTCTTATTAAATGCACACAATCTTTAAATTCCTCTTTTTAATTTACCATTGCCCGCGGATACACCAAACAAGTACAATCCCCGAGGTCAAGTAGGGTTCCCGGGGTAGCTTCACACACAATTTGTATTTTATTACCGGGTTCCAAACTTAGCCCTCGACCGATATCAGGAAACAGCACCATCCATCGGAACCATGGAAAACAGCATCCAAAGTCGGGGACACCATGGAAAACAGCATCCACTGGCGCCACTTTCTTGGTATACCAAAACAAACTCACAGTTGTGACTAACACACCACTTCCGGGTAAAGTGGCGGATTCTCCCTAAAACCGTGGCCAGGAGAAGAACCTCAATATCGGGTTCAGGGGCAACAACGCACACAGAGTTTTTGTATCCTCACGGTTTTCCTCAAACCGCAACATCCAAGATTTTCACGCCAAAGCAGGGACATCAAGGAGAAAGTGAATTACACTATTCTTTATTTTCTTTTATCTGGTTATTAATTCATTTCTTTTACATTTGCAAATTTACATGCAGAGTTAATAACATAAGCTTGCACATCAGCATGCTAAGCTTTTCACGGGACCGCAGCCCGTGACAACATAGAACAGTGCGGTAAAACAACAATCTCACATTTGATTTGTTGCAATGCATCAAAATAACTAAAACAGAGAACAACTGGTTCTCGAGGCTCACCCAGCCCCTGATGATCCAATTTGATCATCACTGCATTGACATGCAAAAATCATGAGTAACAGGCCATTATGAATTCTTTTCTATGCTTCTCAATGCACATTCATTTAGGATAATTTAAAGGTGTGCACGAAACAATAACATACATATACTTGTGCACGAGTTCACAACTTTAATTTAAATTTCATGCTTTCATTCCATACACATGCTCATATCCCATGTATGATTTTTATTTAGCCTATGCATTCATGTGAATGCATGCTTTAACATACATGTTCATGTCACATACACACTTTGATGAAATTACACATCTTAATCAACATGTGAACCTTCAAATGGTGGTGCACGTGTCAATACATCAAGTTAGTGTACGATATGCATAAGATGTAACTTTGCAGCAAATACTTTGATTTTAGATTAAGGTGTGAAATGCAGGAAAACAAAACATATCATGCTCTTACACACATAGGTCTGAATATCAGGTAAGCATAAATATGAAAATTTCAAGAAGAACTGAACCTTACCCAAGCTAATTTAACTCAGCCTAAAATATTTAGTTTAAGCCTTGGAAAACAGCCTGTACGATAACAACCGAAAACAATTACATGTTTAGCTAAATTATGAGAACACCCATAATGTTTGTGTCATACAGATTACATGGGTGTATGCCTAACAATCTTTGCACGTCCATATGCCTCTTAATCACCTTGTAAATCGGTATGACAGGATGCATGACATAGATCAATCATGCTACTAAGCAATTTAACAATTATGAAGCAATTGACCACTTACACATGAGTATATAAAAAATATATATATATAACCATGCAAAGCTGGACTAACACAGGTATAATGTAGTCTTATATGAGAAGCAATGACCCAGCCAACCCGATCAGCTGAGTTTGGCACACAACCAACCCCACACCAACAAAAGCCCCTTTTTTTTTTTTGAAAACTACCCAAGCCAACTAGCTGGCTTGGCATGGCCTGCCAGGCTTGCTAGCCGATTGGCTGGTCCAAGCTCAGCTTGGTTGGGCTGCCAAGCAACCCCCCCCCCCCCCCCCCCTGCGGCCAATAACTCACATCTTTTTTTTTTTGCTGAGAGCATACTAACAGAAATTAAAAAATTCCAGAACAACATGTATGCTCACATAACTCAAGTATACACATATTTACAAAGTTCATAACCATGTCATGAAATAAATATCAGTCATAAACATACGTTCAACCACATTTTTGGCTTTATTTCCAGATTTACATGTCTTACGAATCCATAACATGGGTTCTTCAAAGAAAATTGACATCACCATGGGGCACACACATGACAATCCATATTTTTCATAGATAAAAATCCTGTTTTACTATAAGAATGCATCATATGTACGTTGTTTCAAATAACCAAAAACAAAGGACCATGAAACACATGGATTTCATCCATGGATTGTAGAGTAAATGCTTAGATTTACTCACCCACATGGTTTCACCCTAAAATACTTCATGGAAAGCGAATTCATGTTCGTTTTCCTTAACCCAAAAGAAAAACCCGTACCTTGTTGAAGATTTCTCCGGCAATCGAAGGCTGCAGTCGCGTGGGTAGGGCCGGCTGAAATCGCCCCTTGCGGCTGCTGTGACGAGGGTACCTACCGTGGCTGCGGCTTTCCGGCGACCTCCACCTCCCCAAAGCACGCCCACACGAGAGAGAGAGAGAGAGAGAGAGAGAGAGAGAGAGAGAGAGAGAGAGAGAGAGAGAGAGAGAGAGAGACGAGGGAAGAGGCCCCCTCTCCACTCCCTTTTATCGGCTGAGTCCCCCCCCCCTCCATGCCGAGATGGGTGGGGATCGGTTACGCCAGCCGACCCCCCCCCCCCCCCCCTTCCTTCCTTTCTGGTAACAGCAGGAATCGTGCCCTAGGCACGATTGCTTTCCCTCCCTTCTTTAAAACGCTGCAGCCCGATAGAGGGTTTTAAAAACCCTATCGGGTTACGGATCCGGGTCGGGTCCGTCCCGGGTCCAAGAGCTTTTCTTGCTTTTAAATTAAATTATATTTTTTTTTCGTTACCTACCTGCTACAGGGGACATGACTCGGGTCCGAACCCGGGACCCGGTGCATGTTCACCTGATTATTAGGGTCCACAAGTTTGGACCCGCAACCCATTGCGAAGTGGATCCATAGGCTGGGTCCAAATGGATCCAACTATGGATCCCTTGCATATTTTTATAAATCTTTTTATTGATTTATTAAATTATATATATATATATTTTAAATATGATATAATTTACATATGAATCCTGGATCCGAAAGGTGGATCCCAGGTCCATAACACATAAGTTATAAAAAATCGTGGTCATTACAAGGACTTTTTAAAAGAGTCCTTATTCTTACCTAAGAGAGATTTAGGAAAACTTTTAAAAATACCAAACTTGAAAAAAAAAGTCAACAAGAGTTTTTAAAAATTTGGAAACAAGGGAGAGAGAGTTCCAAAATTTTGGAAACTCTCCTTCTCCAGCCCTTTTAGAGAGGGCTGGAGAAGGGGGAGGGCATAGCCCCCCCTCTTGGCTTACTTAAACAAAGAAAAGAAGAAATAAAGAAAGAGGAAAAAAAGGGAAAGAGTGAAAAATAAAGAAAGAGGGAGAGAGAGGGAGAGGGAGGAGGAAGAAGAAGGAGGACCTTCTTCTCCAGCCAACCAGTTCCTTTCCACCATTGTTCTTCATCATTTTTTTTTTCGATTTTTGCAAAGGTACGGGTCTCTTCTTTTGGATTCAAGTGGGAAATCGAATGCCAGTTTGATTTCTATGTAATAACTTGGATAAAAATCCATGGAAAAACGTTTATGTGATGATTTTCTCAAAAATACATGGATCTTTTCTCCCATGGCTGTATTCTTGTGTATTTCTGCCCTTTCCATGAAAAAAAATTCTGTATTGTATAACAGAATTTTTATTCATGGTGGGAGTGGTTCTTTTGGGAACCCCTTTGCTAGATATCGATTCCCATTGGTGGATTTCGATATGGGATGTGTGTATGCATGCAAGTATGCATTGAAATCATGTTGTATACATATGTTTTTCAGAAAAATGTGTGTTTAATGGTGTGTTATTGAAAACAATTGAGTAAATATGCATTGTTGCACAAGTATTCACAAATGGGCTTTATTACTCATGTTGATTTTTTAAACACGTCTATAGATTTATCGGGTTCTTATCATATGTGAATGTGACCATATTAAATCTGCATGTTTGGGCCATAAATCCATAGAGGCAATGCATGTATACCTCTGATTGATGCTCTTATATATGTTTTTCATCCGGACCTATCTCACCACAGCGCTTCAACATCCACTGCATTTCAGCAAATAGCTAAATGAAAAATTGGTCTCACATATGACCACTGGTGGCAGAAGTTCGGTCAAGGATATACCATTATAATCCTATACGAGATGCCTTTCCTTTTGATGGAGTATAATGGACGGAATGAAAGTAGGTGCCACCATGAGTTTCATTAGGAATATCTTAACTAGAATGTTGTAAACACTTCCAGGTTAATAACATATTCACAGGATTATTCCACTATCTTGGTTGAAGAACCATCAAAGAGAAGTTACACAGGGCCTGTTCTTTGTATGTTTACACTGGTGTATTGCCTTGGGCTGTTTTTACTTTCTTGCAAATTTTGTTGCTCGCAAGAATAATACTTTACAATAATTCCCTAGGTTTCTTAAGGACACTTTTGGGATCAAGACAAGGTGACTTTTCTGTTTCAGAGGCAGGCATTACAGACGTCATTTTACATATTTTAAGAGAGGCATTGCTGGGGAATTGGAATAGTCTAGCACAGCATCATTAGAGCTGACTGTCAGGCCCTGACAGGGCCTGTGCACTGGCTGTCAGGCCTGGGCTGGCCTGACAGTCCAGTGTTGGACCCAGTAGGGGCCCTGCCAGGCCTGCACAGGCCCGGCCTATGCAAGGTATCCTGACCCCTCCCAGCTGAGTTGACTCGGCTGGGACTGTGCCAATGGCTCCAGCCGAGTGGGGCTCGGCTGGGGCTGCACTCAGTTCAAAATATATATCTTCCTCTGTAACAACCCGTTAAAAAAAAAATGGTTAGGATTCGGGTCGGATCCGGACCCGGACCCGACCCGGACCCAATGGAGGCACCGCCTCCCTCGTGCCTTTAAAAAGATAAGGCAGGGGGGGGTTTCAAATACGAAACCCTCCCCCTCGCTGTCTCTTCTCCCTCACCGCCTCCCGACTCTCCCTCGCTCGTCTGCTGCCGCCATTTGCGACCTCTCTCCGCCGCCGCAGCCGACCACCAGGTACGTTCTCCCTCCTCTTCTTCTCCCTTTTTTTCCGTCTCTCTCTCTCTCTCTCTCTCTCTCTCCCATTCCTCCCCCCCCTCGGTTCTTCGTTGCACAGGGAGGGGAGGGCTGAGCCTCCTCCCTGCTTTCGTACGGCAGGCGAGGGGCGGAGCCCCCTCCCTACTTCCGTACGGCAGGGGAGGGGCTGGGCCCCTCTTCCCTGCTCTCTGCTACGGCAGGGGAGGGGTCGAGCCCCTCCTCCCTGCCCCTTTTTGTTGCGCCAGCAGGGGCCATCGGCCCCTGCCTTTCATTTGCCAGCAGGGGCCCATGGCCCCTGCCTTTCTTTTGCACCAGCAGGGGGCCATCGGCCCCTGCCTTTCATTTGCCAGCAGGGGCCTAAGGCCCCTGCCTTTCTTTCGTCAGCAGGGGCATAGGCCCCTGCCTTTTGTTTGCCAGCAGGGGCCTATGGCCCCTGCCTTTCTTTGGTCAGCAGGGGCATAGGCCCCTGCCTTTCATTTGCCAGCAGGGGGCCATAGGCCCTGCCTTTCTTTCGTCAGCAGGGGCATAGGCCCCTGCCTTTTGTTTGCCAGCAGGGGCCTATGGCCCCTGCCTTTCTTTGGTCAGCAGGGGCATAGGCCCCTGCCTTTTGTTTGCCAGCAGGGGCCTATGGCCCCTGCCTTTCTTTGGTCAGCAGGGGCATAGGCCCCTGCCTTTCGTTTGCCAGCAGGGGCCATCGGCCTTTGCCTTTCTGTGTGCCAGCAGGGGCCATTGGCCCCTGCCTTTCTGTTTGCTAACAGGGGCCATCGGCCCCTGCCTTTTTGTTTGCCAGTAGGGGCCGATCCCCTGCCCCTTTTGTGCGCAAGCCTATACCCTTGGTCGACAGACCCGGGGAATCTTTGGAAGCTACATCGTAATGGGGACAGATTATTACAATTGTTGATCTCCAGCGAGGAATTCCTAGTGAACGTGAGTCATCTGCTCACATTGACTACATCCCTCTTTGGGCGGCAAGGCTCATTTGGCCCTGCCCCATCCTTTTTGGTTTTGAGTCATTTGGGACCGTTGGCCCCAACTCTATGTATTGGAGAAGTTGAGTCTTTGCCTTGCTTTTGCTTTGTCGGGGCTTGCATGTTAATATCGCATATTCGCAGCTACGACGGATCTCATTCGCGCTCCGCGACCCGAGCCGTCAATTGTGTACGTCCGCAGACGTCGGCAAGCTCGTAACCCTCCAAGGTAGGGGAAGATTGTACGAAAGACTTGGATAATTGAATTAAGTTCAATTAAACTAAAAACGATCAATAAAATGAATATATATATATATATACAAATATATATATATATATATATATATATATATATATATATATATTTATACGAGTATGCACTTAACTCAAGGACGCGGTTTCACGATCCTTGCCCTTTACCTTATGTCAGTCTATACTTACCATCGTGTATCACGTCGAGATCTCGTGTTGCATTCTTGCTTATGGTTTGTATGTGCCGTCACGCATCGTGGCGAGGTTCAGTGTCGCACTTCTGCTTACCGCCTTTACCTTGTCGCCGCGCTTTGCGCCTAGGCTCTTGTTTTTGTATGTATTATTACTGCTTTGCTATTGCAGATGCCGCACAGGTTTTTGCTCTTTGCATATGCCTTAAAGGCATCCTCAGGCATTCACCTCTCTCTCTTGCGACGAGAGTTGAGATGGGAGCTAGCGTTACATCCTCGTCTAAGGAGGGGGATACCTTGCAAGGATCCTGACTCCTTAAGTATGCAGTCCTGCAGACGAGTTGGAGGTTCTGTTGAGAAACATGTATCCCGTCTATCGAGGCCGGTGTCGAGTCATGCGAGGCATGTAGATACCCCGATAGCGGATGAGGTTCTAGAAAATCGCAGGCATAATGTTGGCACAAGGTACTGCTGTTTCAAAGGATATAGTAAAGTTGATAAACTTTACATCCTTGTGAAACACTCCTGTTGAGGCTTCTTTTGAGGAGCTATACCCCCTTCATCCTAGAGTACTTGTAGTCGTGCACGACACGTCTAGTACTGCGATGATCGGATGAGACGGTCGTGCGACCACGAACAGTGCGAAATGCACAATGCTGAAATCACATAAATGGCCTCACATTCGCCTTCACAGGCAAGATGCTTGAGTGGTTTAAAGACTACAGCATAGAGTGGGTCGTTAGTTAAGCAACCCCTAACGTACATGTTCGTTTCAAGTGGTCTGTCAAGGGAGAGGACAGGACGGTACAAACTCCAATGGACAGATTGTTAACAACCACCCTACGGGCAATGATCCGGCCTCCCCAGTCATTGGAGTTAGGGGAAAGGGGCTACAATAGTTAGCTCAAAACTTCTGCAGAAGTTGGATGCATCCGTGGCACTGCCTCCTTCGGGGAATCCTCTCTCGGCTAAAGCCGTCCCTCTGGAGCGGACTCAACTAGCTTTTCGGGTTATTCAAATACATAGAATAACAGACGCCCGAACTAGTCTCAGTTGTTTCTACGTTTTGCCTGCGCGTACCCGCGAGCCAGTAATATCGAAACATAAAGTCTGTTCACACTGGTTGTTGAGTAGTGAGACTCACTTGCACTCGCTTGCACTACTGACTCACTTGGACTCACTCGCACTCGCTTGCACTACTGACTCACTTGGACTCGCTTGCACTCGCTTGCACTATTGACTCGCTTGCACTACTGATTCGCTTGCACTACATACGCGTTTGCACTATTTATCTGCTTGCATTGCTTACCTGTTTAACTGCTTATCTACTTTAAACTGCGTAACCTACTGAATGAAATGTACATAATTCAGTTTCCTTGTAGTCTATCTTGTGCACCTACTAGTTTCTTTAGCGAAACTAACCCAGTCTATGGGTACAGGTGATGAATAGGCACTTCACGGGCGATGGCGCGATGGCAAGATGGTTTCAAGACTCTCTTCTTCCTGCTCTTAGCTCGCGTCCTGATGTTTTTGGGTCTTGTAATGGATTTTCCTTGGGACATCCGAATTTTGTACTTTTGGAACCTTCTTTTAATGAAAGTGCCTTTTTCAAGTAGCATGGGTTGTATGTTTTGGTTCTTCAGCTAACGTGCCCAAAGTGGTCAACTTGCCTTTCTAAAATTAACAAAAGGATGGGCTTCCGCTTATTTCTTAAACCAACTCTGAAATAAAGAGATTCTTTTAGTCTCTTGCCTGTTTTATGAAAGGTTTGAAAGTTGAAATTTTGGGGCGTTACATCTTGGTATCAGAGCTAAGGGAAGTAAGGATTCTTGACCATTGAGCATCCGCATCGCGCTGTGAGTATACCTTTCTTTTTGCTTAGTAGGTGTTTTTTTTGCATTGTTAAGCTAAGAGGCTTGACGCGTTCTGCTTATGTACCAGCATTGCTGGGTTTTCCTAAACTACTCATGTTAAACATGAATAGTACTTATGTTTCTGGCTTATTTCGAGCCTCCTGAAAATTCTAATTATTGGTATTCCTTGTTTACTCCAAGGATGGCAAGAAACTCGAATGAAGGGTCTGCTGACGATTGGTCAGATCAGCGGGGATTCGTGTTGGATTCCATAAGTTCCCTAGCAGCGGCTATGCGAGACCAGATTCGTTCTCAAAGGGAACCAGCGCCCGTTTCTGAGCCGAAGCCGCATACCGCAGTGACGTATGAGAAATTCCTGAAGCTTGACCCCCCGACCTTCGATGGCAAGCCCGACCCAGACATGGCCGATAACTGGGTGAAGGAGGTGGAACGAGTGTTCGAGGTCTTGTCAGTACCCGATGACAAGAAGACGTTATTCGGGACCTTTAGGCTGAAGGAGAATGCCCGCAGTTGGTGGGACATGGCCCGGAGTATGCAGTTTTCGGGAATTTCGCCCATTCCTTGGGAAGCTTTTAGAAAGGCTTTCTTGGGGAACTACTTCCCGCCTCATGCGAGGGAGAAGAAGAAGGTGGAGTTCTTGGAGCTCAGCCAAGGCAATTCGAGTTTGACGGATTATATCGCCAAATTCCAGCGCTTAGAACCCTATTGTCCCAACCTGTTCGCGGATGATCGCGAGCGAGCAGGAAAGTTTGTTCGGGGGCTAAAGGAGGGGCTCATGCATCGGGTCCTAACCAGCATGCCCTCGACCTTCTCTGCGGCAGTTGCTGCTGCCACCCTCCTGAGTGAGGCCTGGGAGCGCACTAAGAGTACACAGGGCAGGAGGCCACCCGCTACGGGTGGTGAGCCGAAGACACCTTCCGGTGACCCAGGCAAACGATCGTTCCTTCCTGTGAAGAGCGAAGGAGGAAGGAGACGATATCCTCCTTCGAAGCGTCAGCGGCCTCAGGGCAACCCTCCAGCCAGGCAGCAGACGAGCAATGTGTGCCCCAGGTGCGGTCGATCCCACATCGGGCAGGCGTGCCCGCTCGACACAGGCGGATGCCTGTATTGTGGCAAGATGGGCCACTACGCGCGCGACTGTCGCAAAAAGGCGGCTGACGACGCCAGGCAGACCAGCGGAGCACCTCTGCTCCCTCGGCCACCACAGTCCCAACAGCAGTATCAGACGCCGCAACCGCAGGCGAGCGGTCAAAGGAGGGCACCGGGACGCGTCTACTCAGCCAAGGCCGAGCAGCTGACCAAGGGCGACCTAGTGCAAGGTACCCTTTTTGTCGCTAACCAAGCGGCTTTTGTGCTTTTTGATTGTGGTGCCACACACTCTTTTATTTCGGTAAATTTTGCCGAGTTTTTGCGCGTACCTGTAAAACCCTTACATAATACCCTTGAAGTGTATAACCCGATTGGAAAAAATACTGTTTGTGCGACCTACGTACCAGAGTTGGACGTAGTCCTGGCAGATTGGCATTTACCGGTTTGTGCTATCCTGCTAGTGATGACGGAATTTGACGTCATCCTAGGCATGGATTGGCTGCACAAGTATCATGCCAAGATTTTTTGCAGAGATAGCAAGATTGTTTTGTCTCCCCCGGGAATGCCCAAGGTGGAATTCAAGATCGTGAAACATGTTCGGGCAAGCAAGTTGATTTCGTCGCTGAAGGCGCAAAGCTACCTCAGGAAGGGATGCACTGCCTTTCTGGTTAGTGTCGTCCAGTCCGAGCCGACGCGAGTCTCGATGGGAGACTTGGAGGTTGTGCGAGATTTTCCAGACGTCTTCCCGGAGGAACTGCCAGGCCTTCCTCCACCTCGTGAGGTGCAGTTCAACATCGAGTTGCTGCCGGGTACTGCGCCAATTTCTAAGGCTCCATATCGGATGGCACCAGCCGAGCTCGAAGAGCTCAAGAAGCAGTTGCAGGAGTTGATGGATCAGGGATTCATCCGCCCCAGCGTCTCGCCTTGGGGAGCTCCTGTCTTGTTTGTGAAGAAGAAAGACGGATCTTTGCGATTGTGCATCGACTATCGGATGCTCAACCAGGCGACAATAAAGAATAAGTACCCGTTGCCACGCATCGAGGATCTGTTCGATCAGTTGCAGAGGGCCAAGATCTTCTCAAAGATCGACCTTAGATCTGGGTATCATCAACTCAGAATTAAGGGAGATGATATCTCCAAGACGGCCTTCCGGACCAGGTATGGGCATTACGAATTTACGGTCATGCCCTTCGGACTCACTAACGCTCCTGCAGCGTTCATGGATCTCATGAATAGGGTGTTCAAACCCTTCTTGGACACCTTCGTGATCGTGTTCATTGACGACATCTTGGTGTATTCCGATAGCTGGGAGCAACATCGTGAGCACTTGAGAGTTATTCTCGAAACTTTGCGAAAGGAGCGTTTGTACGCTAAGTACTCTAAGTGCGAGTTTTGGCTCGAGGAGATCATGTTTTTGGGACATGTCATCTCCAAGGAAGGTGTGTCCGTGGATCCAGCGAAAGTCGAGGCTGTACTCAGTTGGCAGCAACCGAGGAATGTTCGTGACATTCGGAGTTTTCTTGGATTAGCTGGGTATTATCGAAGATTTATCCAGGACTTTTCTAAGATCTCTCTACCCTTGACGCAACTCCTGAAGAAAGAAGCTAGGTTCGTGTGGGACGACATGTGCGAGAACAGTTTTCTGATGTTGAAGGAACGTCTTACGACTGCTCCTATTTTGGCCTTACCTTCGGGTCAAGGCGGCTTCGTGATTTACACCGACGCTTCCGGGACAGGCTTGGGTTGCGTCTTAATGCAGAACGATAGAGTGATCGCCTATGCATCGCGCCAACTTAAAATACATGAGAAGAATTATCCGACTCATGATTTGGAGTTAGCAGCGGTGGTCTTCGCATTGAAGATATGGCGGCACTATTTGTATGGGGAGCGGTTCGAGGCTTTTACAGATCATAAGAGCCTAAAATATTTGTTCTCACAGAAGGAGCTGAATATGAGGCAGCGGCGTTGGCTGGAATTCCTCAAGGATTACGACTTTACCTTGTCCTACCACCCGGGAAAAGCGAACGTTGTGGCCGACGCTCTGAGCCGCAAGTCTCCCAGCGTTTCCGTTAATTTGTTATTTGCGGGGTGGAAGCTGATCGAGGATTTGATATCGTGGGAACCGTTTGCAGTCACTCCAGTTTCGATCAGTCTTTCCAGCATGGTAGCTCAACCTGAGCTATTATCTAGGATCTTTGTTAGTCAAAAGAGCGATGAGCAGTACGAAAAGCTGAAGGCTCTAGCGCAGCGGGCCGATACCCCCTTTCGTCTGAGTGAGGAAGGAGGTGTATGGCGTAAGGATCGTCTCTGGGTGCCAAAAGACCCTATTTTGAGAGATGAGATTCTCGCTGAAGCCCACAAGTCCAGGTACACGATTCACCCGGGCGGCACAAAGATGTTCAAAGATTTGCAGCGCAGATATTGGTGGAGTGGAATGAAGCGGGACGTAGCCGAATACGTTTCGAAGTGTCTGACTTGCCAACAGGTTAAGATCGAGCACCAGCGACCAGGCGGAGTGATGCAGCAGATGGAGATTCCACAATGGAAGTGGGAGGACATCACGATGGACTTCATCGTCGGTTTGCCAAGGACGCGGAGGAAACACGATGCGATTTGGGTGATCGTGGATCGACTCACTAAATCGGCGCATTTCCTCCCTATTCGGCTCAGTCAGTCCCTGGACAGCTTGGCAGATCTCTATGTCAGGGAGATTGTGAGATTGCACGGTGTTCCTGTGTCAATCATCTCCGATCGTGACCCGAGGTTCACCTCCAGGTTTTGGGGACAACTGCAGTTGGCCTTGGGCACGAAACTGAAATTCAGCACCGCTTTCCACCCTCAGACCGACGGACAATCTGAACGCACGATTCAGACTTTGGAGGACATGCTGCGAGCGTGCATGTTAGACTGGAAGGGAGAATGGGACTCTCATACCGGGTTGGCAGAATTCGCGTACAATAATAGTTATCATGCGAGTATCGGTATGGCCCCGTACGAAGCTTTGTACGGGAAGCCTTGTCGATCACCTGTTTACTGGGATGAGGTTGGTGAGCGGATGTTAGATTCACCTATAGTGCTACAGCACTATACTCAGCAAGTGCAGATGATCAGGGAACGTTTGCGTACCGCGCAGAGTCGGCAGAAGTGTTACGTTGATCGTCGACGTAGAAAGCTGGAGTTCTCAACAGGAGATATGGTTTTTGTTAAGGTATCTCCTACAAAGAGCGTTTTCCGTTTTGGGAAGAAAGGAAAGCTGAGTCCCCGGTTCGTCGGACCTTTTGAGATCCTGGATCGGATCGGTGAGGCGGCTTATCGTGTTGCGCTGCCTCCTCAGTACGCTCAGATCCACGACGTCTTCCACGTATCTATGCTGAGAAGATACGTTCACGACCCATCACACATCATTCATTATGATGATGTGGATATCCAAAAGGACTTGACGTTCGAGGAAAGACCAGTGGCAATCGTTGACCGTCGAGACCAAGTGCTCAGATCGAAGACGATTTCTCTTGTAAAAGTACGTTGGCAACACCATGGAATAAATGAATGTACATGGGAGCCCGAGTCGGATATCAGGGAAAAATACCCTGACTTGTATTTTGACCAGTGTAAGGAATAAAAATTTCGCGGACGAAATTATTTTTAAGGAGGGTAGGATGTAACAACCCGTTAAAAAAAAAAAAAAAAAAATGGTTAGGATTCGAGTCGGATCCGGACCCGGACCCGACCCGGACCCAATGGAGGCACCGCCTCCCTCGTGCCTTTAAAAAGATAAGGCAGGGGGGGTTTCAAATACGAAACCCTCCCCCTCGCTGTCTCTTCTCCCTCACCGCCTCCCGACTCTCCCTCGCTCGTCTGCTGCCGCCATTTGCGACCTCTCTCCGCCGTCGCCGCCGACCACCAGGTACGTTCTCCCTCCTCTTCTTCTCCCTTTTTTTTCCGTCTCTCTCTCTCTCTCTCTCTCTCTCTCTCTCTCTCTCCCATTCCTCCCCCCCCTCGGTTCTTCGTTGCACAGGGAGGGGAGGGCTGAGCCTCCTCCCTGCTTTCGTACGGCAGGCGAGGGGCGGAGCCCCCTCCCTACTTCCGTACGGCAGGGGAGGGGCTGGGCCCCTCTTCCCTGCTCTCTGCTACGGCAGGGGAGGGGTCGAGCCCCTCCTCCCTGCCCCTTTTTGTTGCGCCAGCAGGGGCCATCGGCCCCTGCCTTTCATTTGCCAGCAGGGGCCCATGGCCCCTGCCTTTCTTTTGCACCAGCAGGGGGCCATCGGCCCCTGCCTTTCATTTGCCAGCAGGGGCCTAAGGCCCCTGCCTTTCTTTCGTCAGCAGGGGCATAGGCCCCTGCCTTTTGTTTGCCAGCAGGGGCCTATGGCCCCTGCCTTTCTTTGGTCAGCAGGGGCATAGGCCCCTGCCTTTCATTTGCCAGCAGGGGGCCATAGGCCCTGCCTTTCTTTCGTCAGCAGGGGCATAGGCCCTTGCCTTTTGTTTGCCAGCAGGGGCCTATGGCCCCTGCCTTTCTTTGGTCAGCAGGGGCATAGGCCCCTGCCTTTTGTTTGCCAGCAGGGGCCTATGGCCCCTGCCTTTCTTTGGTCAGCAGGGGCATAGGCCCCTGCCTTTCGTTTGCCAGCAGGGGCCATCGGCCTTTGCCTTTCTGTGTGCCAGCAGGGGCCATTGGCCCCTGCCTTTCTGTTTGCTAACAGGGGCCATCGGCCCCTGCCTTTTTGTTTGCCAGTAGGGGCCGATCCCCTGCCCCTTTTGTGCGCAAGCCTATACCCTTGGTCGACAGACCCGGGGAATCTTTGGAAGCTACATCGTAATGGGGACAGATTATTACAATTGTTGATCTCCAGCGAGGAATTCCTAGTGAACGTGAGTCATCTGCTCACATTGACTACATCCCTCTTTGGGCGGCAAGGCTCATTTGGCCCTGCCCCATCCTTTTTGGTTTTGAGTCATTTGGGACCGTTGGCCCCAACTCTATGTATTGGAGAAGTTGAGTCTTTGCCTTGCTTTTGCTTTGTCGGGGCTTGCATGTTAATATCGCATATTCGCAGCTACGACGGATCTCATTCGCGCTCCGCGACCCGAGCCGTCAATTGTGTACGTCCGCAGACGTCGGCAAGCTCGTAACCCTCCAAGGTAGGGGAAGATTGTACGAAAGACTTGGATAATTGAATTAAGTTCAATTAAACTAAAAACGATCAATAAAATGAATATATATATATATATATACAAATATATATATATATATATATATATATATATATATATATATATATATATATATATATATATATATATTTATACGAGTATGCACTTAACTCAAGGACGCGGTTTCACGATCCTTGCCCTTTACCTTATGTCAGTCTATACTTACCATCGTGTATCACGTCGAGATCTCGTGTTGCATTCTTGCTTATGGTTTGTATGTGCCGTCACGCATCGTGGCGAGGTTCAGTGTCGCACTTCTGCTTACCGCCTTTACCTTGTCGCCGCGCTTTGCGCCTAGGCTCTTGTTTTTGTATGTATTATTACTGCTTTGCTATTGCAGATGCCGCACAGGTTTTTGCTCTTTGCATATGCCTTAAAGGCATCCTCAGGCATTCACCTCTCTCTCTTGCGACGAGAGTTGAGATGGGAGCTAGCGTTACATCCTCGTCTAAGGAGGGGGATACCTTGCAAGGATCCTGACTCCTTAAGTATGCAGTCCTGCAGACGAGTTGGAGGTTCTGTTGAGAAACATGTATCCCGTCTATCGAGGCCGGTGTCGAGTCATGCGAGGCATGTAGATACCCCGATAGCGGATGAGGTTCTAGAAAATCGCAGGCATAATGTTGGCACAAGGTACTGCTGTTTCAAAGGATATAGTAAAGTTGATAAACTTTACATCCTTGTGAAACACTCCTGTTGAGGCTTCTTTTGAGGAGCTATACCCCCTTCATCCTAGAGTACTTGTAGTCGTGCACGACACGTCTAGTACTGCGATGATCGGATGAGACGGTCGTGCGACCACGAACAGTGCGAAATGCACAATGCTGAAATCACATAAATGGCCTCACATTCGCCTTCACAGGCAAGATGCTTGAGTGGTTTAAAGACTACAGCATAGAGTGGGTCGTTAGTTAAGCAACCCCTAACGTACCTGTTCGTTTCAAGTGGTCTGTCAAGGGAGAGGACAGGACGGTACAAACTCCAATGGACAGGTTGTTAACAACCACCCTACGGGCAATGATCCGGCCTCCCCAGTCATTGGAGTTAGGGGAAAGGGGCTACAATAGTTAGCTCAAAACTTCTGCAGAAGTTGGATGCATCCGTGGCACTGCCTCCTTCGGGGAATCCTCTCTCGGCTAAAGCCGTCCCTCTGGAGCGGACTCAACTAGCTTTTCGGGTTATTCAAATACATAGAATAACAGACGCCCGAACTAGTCTCAGTTGTTTCTACGTTTTGCCTGCGCGTACCCGCGGGCCAGTAATATCGAAACATAAAGTCTGTTCACACTGGTTGTTGAGTAGTGAGACTCACTTGCACTACTGACTCACTTGGACTCACTCGCACTCGCTTGCACTACTGACTCACTTGGACTCGCTTGCACTCGCTTGCACTATTGACTCGCTTGCACTACTGATTCGCTTGCACTACATACGCGTTTGCACTATTTATCTGCTTGCATTGCTTACCTGTTTAACTGCTTATCTACTTTAAACTGCGTAACCTACTGAATGAAATGTACATAATTCAGTTTCCTTGTAGTCTATCTTGTGCACCTACTAGTTTCTTTAGCGAAACTAACCCAGTCTATGGGTACAGGTGATGAATAGGCACTTCACGGGCGATGGCGCGATGGCAAGATGGTTTCAAGACTCTCTTCTTCCTGCTCTTAGCTCGCGTCCTGATGTTTTTGGGTCTTGTAATGGATTTTCCTTGGGACATCCGAATTTTGTACTTTTGGAACCTTCTTTTAATGAAAGTGCCTTTTTCAAGTAGCATGGGTTGTATGTTTTGGTTCTTCAGCTAACGTGCCCAAAGTGGTCAACTTGCCTTTCTAAAATTAACAAAAGGATGGGCTTCCGCTTATTTCTTAAACCAACTCTGAAATAAAGAGATTCTTTTAGTCTCTTGCCTGTTTTATGAAAGGTTTGAAAGTTGAAATTTTGGGGCGTTACATCCTCAGTTATGCATTTCCAGATTTGTAATTAAATTAAATTTGGCTTTGTGCATGAAACAAAAATGGGATTGTCACGTATTAAAAAAAAAAGGAAACCTTGTTTTTGTAAATAACCAGCAGTCTGGCCAGCTTAGGCCAGACTGTGGCCTGCTGTCGGCAGACCTGCTGGGAAGCAGGTTGCTTTCAAATATTATTTTCTGAAAAAAAAATGTTAAGTAGAACTTTTGAAAAAAAAAATAGAAACCCATGTGGATGGCAGCCAGCCGAGTGAGCCTCGGCTGACTGCCAGACCTTGGCAGCATGACAGGTGGTGCCCAGGCCCAGTCTGGGCCATGTGGCACCCTGTCAGCCCCAGCCGACCTTCGACTGGGTGATGGCCTGTCTTCCCTACAGGTTAATAAAAAGAAAAGAAAAGAATGCATTATATATATATATATAGGTTAGTCCAGATTTGCACAGGTTACACTGATTTCAATACATATATACACTCATGTTTAAATGTTTAATTGATTGTTTAGCTGCATACATGATCATCGTATGATCATCGTTTATGCATCCTGTCATGCCTATTTACAATGTGATCAAAATGCATATGTCATGTAAAGTTGTTAGGCATGCATCAATGTAATCAACATGACATAAATGTTATGAGTGCTACGATATTTAGCTAAACATGTAATTGTCCTTGGTTGTTGTGGTATACGTTGTTTTCAATGCTTAAGCTGAATATTATTGGCTCATACACATGGTTAAATTGATATATGGATGCACATCAGAATGCATATGACTATTATTGTTGCATGCACAGTGTTATGTTGGCATACATGAATGTGCATTGAAAGCATGTTGACATTATGTTATATGTGGCATAGTGTTATGGTTTTTGCATATGGTGCATCGATGATTGAAATGAATCATCGTGGGCCTCGAGCTGTGATTTGCTTCTTTATTTATTTTAAATGCATCGCAAAAATCACATTAATATTTTGCAATGTAATGCACTATTCTATGTGTTTTCACGGACGAGAGTCCCGTGATGGCCCTCGCAGGGGTAAATGCGAGTTGTTGTCTTTGTTTGCATGCTGAATTGCAAATTAAAGAAATGAGATAATAATAATCTAATAAAAATAAAAGAACAGTGTAATGTACTTTCTAAGATGTCTCGTCAGGAGTACGAGACTCTTGGAGTTGCGGTTTTGGGAAAACCACGAGGATACAAAAACTTTGTGTGCATTGTTGTTGCTCTTAAACCCGATATTGCGGTTCTTTCTCCTGACCACGATTTTAGGGAGTTTCCGCCACTTTACCTGGGGGTGGTGTGTAGACACAACTGTTGTTTTGGTATACCAAGAAAAGTTGCACTTGTGGATGGGTGGTCCTTGGTGTTCCCGATATTAGATGAGTGGTCTAATGTTCTGAAGGTTGTTTTGGTCGAGGGCTAAGTTTGAAACCCAGTAATAAAATACAAATTGTATGTTAAGCTACCCTGATAACCCAACTTGACCTCGGGGATTTTACCTGTTTGGTGTATCCGCTGACAATGGTAATTAAAAAGAGAAACTTAAATTGTGTGCATTTAATAGGGACATGCGTATAAAAAAAAAGGTCTAATAAAAGGTAATAATTTACTTATGCATTGCACTGAAGCCATGCATATTCCTGCTATGCATTAGATCATGCATGTTTACCTGTTCCCTTAACTGTTAAATGTTGGTGAATGCTTAATGTTGTTCTCTAATGCATATTAAATGATTGTATTGCTTAAATTGTGATCCCTGTTATTTATTAAATATTTTCTCGTGCTTAATAATTGTCTCTAATGCATAAATGCTTAATCGAATTACGAATTTGTCATAATTACATACCTCTAAAATATTGCATGAATTCTTATATGTATTCTTTATGCTCATTTGATTCATTAGGGAGATTCGTACGCAGAATTCTTTGGATTTCTGACACCTTATTTTTGTGTTTTTTCGCAGAGGATCAGTGAAGTGACTTGCTTCTGGGAGAGCTACGAGTGATACATGTTTGCTAGAATGCTTCACAAGTGGACAACTGACTCTGCTTTTCTTTACTTTTCCTTTACATTCAATTGTTTATGCACTCTGAATTTCCTTATGCAATTGTCTTGAGACCTATCATTAATAATTCAATAAAAGTTTGGTTTGGTATGGATGATAAATGTAAGATCCCTTGTGGTTGATTGGGTTATCCAATAGTGAGTGGAACTGTAAATGCCCCGGGTCTCTAGGAATGTTTCTGCACTTGTTTAAAAAAAAAATCCGCATTTTCAAGGTGTATGAGTTGGGTCGTTACACTATTTTTGCGTTTTTTTGGATTGGATCAGACTGAATTCTTTTTGTTTGATCCAAGTTGATATGGATTTGGACCCAGTCCAAGACTCATATTAACTAAGATTTGATCCAGGTAGAATCCATATGGATTTTAGATATGGGTTTGGATCTTAGATCCGAATATGAATCCGAAATCCATATATGGCCAATTTAAAACTTTAAATTCAATTTTAAATTTAATTTAGATGATGTGTAGAACTCTACCTCATGAGGGTCTTCCAGAGGGGGGTGGCACCTTCTAGAATCTTCTATGAATTATTAAATTAAATAATTAAATAATAATAATAATAATTAATTAATAAAAGGATAATGTCTAGAAGAGGTGGTAGAACTCTACTCTCTAAAGGAGAGTTATCTAGAGGGGACGTCATCCTCTAGATAAGAATCTAATTAAAACAACAAAATAATAAAAGAGAAAGATAAGATATAAAAAGAGAGGTAGTCTCTCCCTCTCTCTAGAATCGTGATTCTAGAGAGAGAGGGAGAGAGTTAGAGAGAGAGTGGAGATATCCCCAAACTCGTTGGAGAGAGAGAAGGAAAAAGGGAAAACGAAAGAGAAGAGAGAAGAAAAGAAAGAAAGAGAAAAAAAAGAAAGGAAGAAAAGGAGAAGAAAAAGAAGAAAGAGAGGAAGGAAAAACAGTTTTCTCACCATTTATCCGTCGATTTCCGATCTTTTTCTACGTTTTGATTAAGGTACAAGTTTCTCTCTAGGTTCTTACGGGATGAAATACGTATAAACGAATTTTATGTGTAAGTTTTGATGAAAAAGGGAAATTTGTTTCAAAAATACATATATGTACATGTATAGGGTGACATTTTCATGCATATATAGTATATACATGTATGTAGTTATTTCTTGAGATATCGATTTCTCTAGAATATTTAGTTCTGAAATATCATGTTTTTGGTATTTATAGATATTGATTTTTCTTGGTTTGACATGAGCATGCCATCGATTTTTCTTTGCTTAAGCATGTGGTAAATTTTGATTTTTGATATGCATAAATTCATGTTGTCAATTTTTTTTATACCCATTCATGTTGAATATATATATATATATATATATATATATATATATATATATATATATATATATATATATATATATATTGTTTGGGATCAGTTTTGCGATCTGATTTAGACTTGCCGATTTGCTTAAATGTTATTTTTGGATCATATTTAACTATATGGTTATTTATGTTGACTATCATCGGATTCAACTATATGTTAATCTGATTACCTGTTATTTTGATGGTTGTCATCGGGTTTGACTAGGTGTTATTTCTGACGACTGGATCAAATCTGATTATATGTAATTTGATGACTGTTATCAAATTTAACATGTTAATTTGATGACTCATAAATTTAACAATATGTTGTATTTGTTGATTGTTATCGAAGTTGATTATATGTGTTTCTGGATGACTGTTATCAAATTTGATTTTATGCTATTTTGTTAGTTATCAGATCTGATTACACGTGACTTTGTTAGTTGTTATCAGATCTGATTACATGTTATCTTATTGGTTGTTATCAAATCTGATCACATGTTATTTCGATGACTGTTATCAAATCTGGTCACAAGTTATTTTTGTGGACTGTTATCAAATCTGATTTCCTGTCATTTTGTTGACTGTTATCAGATTTGATTTCATGTTATTTTGTTGACTGATCTGATTTCCTGTTATTATGTTGACTGTTATCTTATTTGATTACAAGTTATTTTTGTGGACTGTTATCAAATCTGATTATGTATTTTGATGATTGTCATCAGATTTGACTACATGTTATTCTTTGATGACGGTTATCAAATCTGATTTTATGTTATCATGTGGATTGTTATCAGATTTAACTTTATGTCATTTTGTTGACTGCTATCAAACTCGAATATATGTTATTTTGATGCTGAGATCAGATCTTCCCCATATCATGTGGGTGTAATATGATCAGACCTGCCACCTTATGGTGTGTGTGCAATCTGATCAGGTCTGCACCATATCGCGTGGGTGTAATCTTATCAGATCTGCCACCTTAGGGTGTGTGTGTAATCTGATCAGATCTGCATTGTGTATGCTTGTTTTATCTTATCAGATTTGACCATGTGTGTACAGGTGCATTCTGATCAGATTTGCCAATGATTTATGTAGTGCAATCTGATCAGATTTGGCAATGTGTGGTGCGGGTGCAATCTGATCTGACTGCCAATATATTGAGTATGAGTTGTCTGATCAGATTGGCAGATTATACCGTGTGCTTGTAACCTGATCAGATTTACTAGTGTACTGGGTTTGCAATGCTATGTAAATCTGAACAGTTTTGGTATGTTCAAACTCGTATTCATGTTGACTGCAGGATTATGTATCCGATTATATATTTTGATTGGTTATGCATGCTTATGCATTCAAATACCATGTTACAAATGTGCATATCATACGCATAAATCTGAAGTTTATTTTGATATTTGCATAAGTATGATCATGTGTATGTTTAGGTATTTATGCATGAAATTGATCATGATAATGCATGTTGCAGGCATCTGTTCGCATGCGTATGCAATTGACTTTATGTGCATTCATGTTGTGTGTTTGAATGTGCATCGTGAACATGTTTTAAAACAAGGTGTGTGTTGCATGTTCACAAATTTTTTGCAAAAGATGCATAAATCACTTTTGAGATGCTTGAGTGGTCAGATGTGAACCATAGCGAGCCGTGTAGGCCTAGAGCATGTGTTGTTTTAATTATTGTTGATTTTATTTATGCATTACAAAGTTTATTTTTGGAAATGTATTGATTTTCCAAAAATTAATTGCACTGTTAACGCCTGAAATTGGTTTTGCATGTTGATTTGTAAAACGATTCGTGTGTAAAGAACCTGAAATTGTTTAAAAAGGTAAAAGAGGTCAAACAGTGTAATTAATCTCTTCCTTGATGTCCCTTCCACAGTGTGGGAATCTTGGATGGCGGTTTTGGGGAACCGTGAGGATACTAATACTCTGTGTGCGATTGTACCCTTGAATCCGATATGGTGGTTTACATCCCGACCATGGTTTTGGGGAGATTCAACTACTTTGCCTAGGGTTGGTGTTGTTGACTCAGCTGTAGCTATTGGTATACCAAGAAAGTGACATTAGTAGATGTTGATTTCTAATATTCCGATGGATTATGTTGATTCCTGATATTGATCGAGGAACAAGGGTGAAACCCAGTAATAAAATACAAATTGTGTGTTAAGCTACAACTGGAAACCTAACTTGGACTTCGAAAATTTGTACCCATTTTGAGTATTCACGGGTTTAAGGAAAAGTGAAAACTAAATTTGTTTGCATTTAATAGGGACATGTATGCAAAAACAACTCTGATAAATAACTTAATAAGTTATTCATGCATGTGCATTGAATAATGCATCTTTATTGTTCAACATTACTTCATGCATTCATGCTTATTCTGTTTCGCATGATATTTGTTTAAATGCTTAAATGGTAAGTTGATCATGAAAATAGTTGTGATATTCTTCTGAAATTTATGCATGAATTTGGTTTGTGCTATTTCTTTACTGTTTGATTTTTTAGAAGAATTCGTACAAAGGACTTTGGTTCTTACCCATTTTCAAAAACTATTTTACAGGTTCAGGTGCTCAGTGATGGGTTGACTTGCTAGCTGGAGATTGCGAGCCCTATGACTAGTTCTAGGTTTCCTGACATAGTGGCTCATTATGTCATAGACAATTTTTACTGTTTTAATTATTTGACATTATTCATTGATTAATAAAGTTGATTATTCTTTGTTGATTCAATGCATAATCTATTTGTGGTTTGGTATATTAAATCTATGAGACCCTGGATCCTTGGGTTTGTTTCCGCAATTGTTTAAAAAAAAAATCATTATTTTTACAAGGATTAGTTGGGGTCGTTACAATGAGTGAGAAATGTTTTTGGTTCTTGCATGTCGGCAAATTGTATCCTAAGGGTTTGTTTGATGCCTTGTCCAAGATTGGATGGAATGAACGGACAAAACAGACAAAACACATGTTATGTGTGTTCTATAACAACTGTACCAAGTCCAACGTTTCTTTCAACCATACACGGAGGTTGTGTTCCTTATGTTCGTTGTTTGATTTACGCTCTGTGTACAACTTGAAGACACATGGATAATGGGTTGGATAACTTTGTTTTGGATTGTACGACCCAATCCGCCCACCAATATCCATGTTTTAACATATTTATTATGGATTTTAACCCTGGATATGGATCTCGAATTAGATTCAAATATCAAAAAATATAAAACTTGTGTAATAACAAATACACAACCATTTTTTTGGTATCCCAATCTTATAATTCGTATCATATTTGGATCCAATTATGAATAAATGTCAAAAATCATGGATCTTGAATTGGATCCAAATACCAAAACAGTATAAAACTTGTGTAAAAATAAATACACAACCAGTTTTTTGATAGCCCAATGTTATAATTGGTATCATGTTGGATTCAATTATGAATGTATGTAAAAATAATGGATTTTTTCCCCGAATATGGATCTCAAATTGGATCCAAATGCCAAAACAATATAAAACTTGTGTAAAAACAAGTATGCAACCAAAACCAATAGAAATGATGCAACAAAGAAAATACTATGATGGACTAAACCAAAACCAAGAGACAATAGAAAAACCTTGAAAATCTCTTTCCAAAGGATGAATCAAACAAGAATCGATTTGAAAATAAAAGTTTCAAATCTAGTCAAATAACAAGAGTTTGAATCCTCAAGGAACACAATCCCACAATGGGTGCAAGCTAGAGTTGCCAGTGGAGGAAGTGGGAGCGGGAAGCGAGACACTTCTAAAATTTTAGGAAGTGAGAAGCACGGGATGACTTAGAAGCGAACCAGCAATCGTCTCAGAAGCGAGAAGGGGAGCGAACCGGAAGCGAACTGAAAACAAAGAGGAGAGCGACTTAGGATTTGAGTGAGAAGCAAATAGGAATTGAGTTTTTCCGATATTGAGCAAAAAAAAAATTGTTAAAGGCTCCAAGGTCCCCAAAAAATGAAAATTCACTTCCTGATATTGGGAAGTGAGCGGGAAACGATTGGGGAAGCGAAATGGGAAGCACACTTCCCATTTAAAAGGGTTGCTTCCCTACATGTTTCGGAAGCGACGTGTTTATGAAAATAATTAATTTATTACTCAGTATGTGATGAAGTAAAATTTGGGCCCACCCACCTCACAAGAGGCACAAATACAAACCACAAATGGGCATAATCACAAGAGCCACTAAAGGGCTAACAAGAGAACACAAATAAAAATAAATATTTTTAATAAAATTGAAAATACACATAAAATGCATTTGGCTGGATACGATAGGCCATGCAAATACAAGAGAAGAAACAAGATATAATAAAATATAATATTTTATTGATGTGAAATAAACACAAAAATATACAAGAAAATCTCAAAGAAATTTAGTAAATCCATGCAATAATTAGAGATGCAATTATATGACAAGATCATGACAAGTTACAAGCATAATGTTTAAATCCCCATATGAAGCAACACACGATGTACAAACATGTAATATGATGACCACCAAAAAGGATGTAATGAGGTGAACACCCACAAGTAAGATCCGAGAGTACCAACACCATGAATCCAATGAGGGCAACATTCCACCAAATCAGCCACTTTGGGCACAAACAAGAGGGCCACTATAGGCACACACCAAGAGAGCATTCACGAGATAAAAATAATATTTTATTGATGGCTGAAATGTACAAAGAATGCATCATAAATCTCATAGAAGAATTCAACACAAATTCCATAAAGATGAGTGCATAATTCTCATAAGAAACAAGTCATGCATGAAGAAAACATGCTTAAAAAACTCATGATATTATAAAATCCACATGCATGAATAAACAAAATTAATGTGCATGCACAAACACAAATCTCATAAGATCATATGTTGACAAATAAGGCCAATAAGGTACAATCATGTATACAAACTCAAATTTCTAAGAAACACCAAAAGAAACAACCACATATAAAACAACAAACAACCACATATAACCTCAATACTTCTCAAATACTCAAATAAAGCATCTAGATTTCTCACAAGAGCATATCAAGTAAAAGAGAGTTCAAACATGAGTTAAGCAAGATCTCATAAGATCACACACATGAATATCACACAATACCATTGCATAAAATTTAAATAAATATGTGTATCATATTAAAATATTTAACAAAACAACACAAATATGAGTTCAACTAAGTCCAAGAAAATGACAAGAACACAATAAATTTTGAAAAACAATAAGCCATATAAAAAACAATTTCAAAGAGTTCAATACTGTGCTTATAATCAACCAAAAATTAAAGAATTTTTCAAAAAGGTTTCAATGGAACAACAAACAATTTTTAATAAATTTATTAAAAACCCATAAACAAATGCTTTCTCATAGAAAATGCATGAGATAGGCAACAAAAAACAAAAATAAACAAAGTTTTTAAAATACATATCGGATTAAGATTCTCGTCTTCAAGCCACACCTTAATGAAAGATCCCGCGTGAAGCACATACTCTAGCAAAGGATCCCGAATCCATCACTAAAAGATAAATACCAAGATGATCATATCTTGGCTCTGATACCATGTCATGAAGTGACACAGTATCCAAGAAACAAGAAAATAAAATAAAAACTAAATTCTACTGGACAAATGAAATCCCAAGTTCTATAACAAAATGCATTTTGATACAAGCAACTAACAACTCATAAACAAGAGTAATAACCAAGAAGTAAAAAATAAATGTTTTTATTAATAAAAAATATATAAAGATTACATGTAGGCCTCACTACAAACAGACTCATACACCTAAACTACCCATCACTCTCATCTCTAAACACACACACACACACTCTTTATATAAGAGAGTGAGAGGGTGAAAAGAGAGAGAGGACTAGCCTAATGGCTTGTTGGAGGGAGGTAGCCATTAGGCATAGTCCTAACGGCTAGCTGGTCAAAACAATTTGACCATAATAAAACTAAAAAACAAAATATGAAAAAAACAAATATTAGTCATTAAATAATGACTAAAAACAAAAGTATAAATGCAAATTGCAAATTCCTATTCTACCCCTATAAGATTACTTTGAGTATACTTAATCTAAATGCTAAATACCTAATAGGTATACCAAAGATATACCTAAAATACAAAAAGAATACAAAGAATAACAAATGCAAAGTACCCTTATGTATAGCCAAGTATACCTTGGTAAACACAAAGATACATTTATCTTGACACTCACTAGATTGCACAAGACAGTGAATGAACAAGAAAATAGTGAAAAATAGTCTACTTACCAAGGATTTCATGTTGCAAATCATACAATTGCCACCAGACAAAAGGTTTTGGACTTTCACTAATTAGTGCTCTTATCACCACGCTCTTGATTAGAAACATGAGACTGTGAAGAAACGGCTTTGAATATATTAGGTTCAATAATGAACCAATACACATGCACATGAAGTGGGAATATACCCACTAAAGGGGAAAACACAAGCACATAATGTGCTAACACATAAACCCACAAAGGGGCAAAAATGCCTATAAGGCATAAGTTAATCTTATTGAAGAGAGGAAGGGTGTAACACCCATTACATGGAGCAAAAGCTCCTCCAAAGGAGTGAAGAATACAAAGGGGAAAGTGTAATACCCACGATTTTTATCAGATAAATAAATTTAGATTTTTAAGTCATTAAGGTGATACACGAATATTTTATTGTTTATTCGTAATTGGATCTTGGATGACCTATTTGGATCTTCATTGTTGGATCCCAAATATCCTGTTTAGAACTCCGATATTCCATTCGGATCTTAGATATCGGACCACGAACCTTAAATTGAAATCATAAAGATCAATGTACATTTAGCTGGATCCATAATAGTTCATTTGGATCCGTAGTTCTAAATCAGAGTATGATCAAAACTTTGGATTTCTGGATCCGAATTTATTAAAAGGATTGACGAAGCACAATGGATCTTGGATCCATATTAATTTATGTTAATTTTTGGATAACGTAAATGGATCTATATTAACCTATGAAAGACCCACAAGATCGTATCGAAGAATAAACCAAATGTATTAAGAATATGGTATTTTAAAGCTAGTAACATTTTGAATCCTTAGACGGATCCAAATTGCCCAACTAGGGGGTTTCATTAAAAGATTTGGGTTGCGGGTCTCGATGGTGGCCAAACCGAAACCGTACCCAATTGAAGTGTAATATATATATATACACATAAGATAATAATAACAATACTAAGTATAAATAAAAATATATGGATCCGTAGTTGGATCCGTATGGGTCCAAATATCGGACCCAAACCATCGATGGGCCGCATATTCAAATCGGGGCAAGAACACGGGTCATGGATCCGGTCGATCCGCGCCCCGCACCGTACCGTGCGTTAAGTAAGGGCCCCTACCCGATAAATCGAGTGTTAGGGTTCATTTTTGAACCCTAACTCGTCGTGAGGGGTGGCTAGGGAGCGTGGATGCGCAGCCGAGAGGAGTGAAGGAGGTAACCTCCTCCTTCCGTTTCGGGGGCCACCATCCTACAAAATCCCCCTCCCGAGTCTCTTCCTCCCACCTCCCTCTCGTTTTTGCACGCGCCAGCAGGGGCAGCCGACACCCTCTGCATCTCCCCCTGCGATCTTCCTCTCTCGCCTCTCTCTCGGCTCTGCACTCCCAGCGTGCGACTGAGTCGGCGCTGGTGCGATGTTGGTCGATGTCGTCGCCTGCAACCTCCCAGCAACCCGAGCCACTGTCCTCTACAACCTCCCTGCAACTTTTCCCCTTTACGAGCTCTGGTGACAACGCCACCACCTTCGTTTCCCCTTTCTTTGGCAGCACCGACGGGGTTCGTCTGAGCGACCATTGCACCACAGCAACCTCCGATCGTCGGAGAAAGGTAGGATCTGCAACTTATCTTGTGGGTTATTGAGTGGCTCTGTGTGTGCTTGTATTGGTCAAGAAAAAAAAAAATAATTCTGATAACCTAAGCCGAGAACCCAATTTCTTAGATTTGGAGGGGGTTTCTCGTGTGTAACCCTAACTCAAAGAATGGGGGGGTTGTATTTCGGATCTTTACCTTAAAATATGTACCATCCCGAGTGTGTATTTTTTTTTAAATTTCTGTAAATAGCTTCTTATTTTTTTTTCATATATTATGTTTGCAAATCCTGCTAAATTCTTTGTTAAATTATCAATCATGACGGAATTTGGATTTTTGGTTCTAGTACACTACAACCCAGTCGATCCTTGTAACTGCATTAGTCTGTATAACGTTAAATAATTGATAGTTCAATTTGGGTAATTTCGGTAATTGTTCCTAGCAAAAAAAAAAGATGTGCATATTGAACCCTGAATACAATATTCATTATTACCGGATGATTTTCAATTAATCTGTTCAGATATGTATATTTTGAATTACTCTACTTATTTATATATATATATATATATATCAGAATAAAGACTGACCTGTGAATTTTGAGTGAGTATTCAATATTTTCTAATATGTTTGTGCATGTGTCTGTAGGTGCTTATGAGGCTGTTGAGCATCATGTATGCTATAACTATATTTTGAAGGCCTGACCAACTTATAGATTTTATTTTCATGTTCCGTACAATGATAGTGAACATGTCATTTAGTTAATTAGGTTTACTCTAATGACAATACTGCGAGATCTTGACGCGAATGCTGGCTGGGTTTGTCATCCTTGCCCAAGAAAGAACAAACTTCAACACTTGAAAGACAAAATAGGTTGAATTTTTAGTATTTTGGTTGATTTACATATTTGGTGTAATGGACCATCTTCTATCTGCAAGTTAAATGGGACATATTGATTTCTTTGTAACACGGGTTGTAGTAAGTTCAATCCTTAGTATGTGACATATACAATGATTACATGTTATATTATTTATGTTCAAATTATGAATCTGATCCGCATAACTTAGGGTTTTGTTATGTTTACCAATATATTTATGAATAGTCAGATAGTAAAACCCGATCCAAACGGATTGTGGATATGCGATTATGCTGCATGGCTTTCAAGAAAAATTAAAATCTGGTTTGCCTGTTTCCCAGGTTGAAGCAGCTGATCAAAATTTGTAATATGTTTAAACAGTAAATTGCGAGTTTGTGTGATTGACATATTAACACAGTTAATCAGAAATGTGTGTTTTTGTTAAAATAGCAAATCTTTAAGTGTATGATAGTCTAAAGATGTTATATTATTTTGACGGTTTTAATACTTGAGTAATACGTTATTTTGTGGATTGCTATTAAGTCTGATTTGCCTATTATTTTGTTGGCTGTGATCCGATCTGAGTACTTGTGATCATGTATAAGCTTATACAGTTGTATGCATGATGTTGTGTGAAATTAAAAATGTTGCAGTCTCCTAAGCTTCTTTCTCATAGTTTAAAGTATGTTGGTTGCGATTTGTTTTAGTAGAACTCATATGCTTTCTCAGATGAAATCTGATTCAGTCATGTTCTTCTCAGTGATGTTTGAGATACATTCTCTTGTATGTCCTGTTCAGTTGATATTGCTCATTTGGGACTCAACTGCATAGTAACTTGTATATTAAGTTGATATTTAGTTGCATATTAAGCTGCATAATTTATGATGTTTAATTGCATATTCCTTAAATTGTTTCAATGCCCATTATGTGCATATCATCTAGAAGATTCAAATGGCCATTAAGATGCTTATTCTCCAATGTCCATATGCATGATAAACTGTATATTTTTCTGAAGTATTATTGCCTAACACTACATACTTGTTGAAAGTATCAAATGCCAACTAAGCTGTATATCTTGTGGAATGTTCAAATGAGAATGTGTGGAGAAAAGTATTTAGTTATATTACCAAATCTCTAGGATTACACTGCATGCTCAATAAAGGACACCGACAATGTTTTTGCTTGTTGGCAGAGTTTTTAATACATGCCACCCTGTGTTGGGATGTCACAAGTCAAAACCTAATGGTACGTTGTGGCAATTTGCAATTGAAGAATAAATAAATAAATAATAATGATGAGGAATGATGATCTGGTAACCGAACCTATGGGTCGGTTTGTGGTGGGCATATGAATGTCAAGCCAGTGTATTGAGGGTCATGCATAGACCATCGAAGTTATGATGTGAATCCACATGAAAATGAAAATATAATATTGTTGTCCGACTGGTTTAAAGGCACCGGGGCATTCGTGCTTGACTGGTTTAAAGGCACCGGAGCACTTTGGGTGGGTTATGCAATCAATATGACAAAGGATTGGGACTGGTTTATACACCTTGGTAAAATGACTAAGGTTGGGAATTCTTCTGCTATGATAGTAGAAGGAAGTTGGGGAAAAACCCCATACTTCGGGAACATAATTAAATGAAAAGATTAACCCACTCAGATTCGGGCTTACCTTGGAGAGGGTAAGTTGTACAAAACTCCGGGGACATGTGTTTTACTGTTTCGAGCTAAAGTGACTCGATGGTCCCCAGTCCTCGGAGTTGGGGGGGGACCCGGACTACCAATATGTCCTAGGTGGTAGATCTTTGTTCTTCTGCAGAAGTTAGGGATGCATCCTATTTTGGTTTTGGCCTTTGGGAGGTTCTCTCGGTCACTGACCGCTCCCTTGGGATTTCAGTCTCAGTTAGAATGTTCGGGTTAATAAAACAACTTTGAATAATATACCCCCGAACGTTCTCTTCTGTGATGGTTGCCTCGGCCCGTGTGTACCCGCGGGATAAGAAAAGATAAACATCAATTAGAACAGTTAGGTATCACTGTGATGGAGTCATTAAAGAGACATTTGCATATTTTTCAGCATGTTTTATATTGTAATGATCTGAAATCCTGAAATGGGTCAATACGAGGTGATTGAACTATTACATGAAAGTTATGTATGTTATTGTTATTGCTGTTGCATCGCCTACCTCACTTGCTTATTCATGTTGCATACTATGCCTTACCTGCTCAGTTATTGTTATTACATAATTGTTTACCTGCTCATGTATATGACTGTTGATTATTGTTGTTGTTTTACGTGCTATTGTATATACTAAAGATTTACACTTGACACCCACATCACATACTAGACTCATGATGTACCTGCATTAAGAGACACAGTTTTCCTACTTAGACGTGGTAGTCTAATTCCAATCAATTTACTATTTTTCAGGTAAAGACTAGGGTTTATGAGCGGCTGCGGGATGAGGCATCGGATTGAGATTTTTGGATTTATTGTTCCAGGGATGGTTGAGTTCATTTTATGTTTTTAAAACTCTGATGTCATTATTCCTTGATAAATGGAAGGAAATAAATGTGTTGGGTTTTCTCTCCACCGTAATGTCTCGAAATGCTTAATCCTATATTATTTCTTGTTTACGCTGTTATAAAAGAAAAAAAAAAATCCTCTTAAATTTGGGTTAAAAATTTTGGGGCATTACAGAAAGCCCCTATTTATAAGCACAAAAAGAAGCCACAAAAGGGTGCTCCCAAGAGAGTCGTTGGGAGCCCCCAACGGTCACATATGTGATCGTTGGAGGCTCCCCAACGACTCTTTGGGGAGCCTCCCTATGTGGCACAAAAGACAAAAAAGGAAAAAAAGAAAAAGAAGAAGAAAAGAAAAAAGAAAAAAAAAGTAAAAAATTACAAGCAATATTCCAAAGTGGAATATGCGCAAAACAGGAATTTACAGAAATACCCTTTTGGGTGAATAAAGTATATATATTTATATTCGTATATATATATATATATATATATATATATATATATATATATATATATATATATACATATATACATAGTATATATGCATATGTATCTATATATATATAAATATAAATATATACGAAATTACAAATGTCGATACATAATTTAGCAGTACACGCTTACATTAGGTTGTGACATCTAGAAACTGAATCGAACTAAACTCTGCATGTGAAGGCTAGCAGCAGCCGTGGTGTGCAAAATGACTGCAAATCATGACCTTAGTTCTCTGATACCATGTAGAGACCTCTGGTCCTTGTTTAAGAGGATCTCAGCCGCCAGAGAGAGAGAGAGAGAGAGCAGTGTTATAGTTCAAGGATTGAGGCCTAGCATTCAGCTTCTCTTCCTTTAGTATTTTCTACTTATTAACTTCCCTCTTGGTGCTTCATTTCCTTTACTTTTCATATCTTTCTTGTATTACTGATTGTAAAGTTATGACAGTTTTTCCTTCACTGACCTTACCTAGTTGTAGGTGTTGGATAGAAAATCAATGAGCTGTGTTTCCTAGGAATTTCCTTTACTATCCATTGCCCATTTATTTAATTGCCTTTTGCATCAAATGAGACTAGTTGGCCTTGTGGGGTTGCACTATAGGTCAAACAGCAGTCATAAGACTACCTCAGCCTTTTTCACTAGAAATAAGTAAAACTCGGAAACTTTTTTCACTTAACCAATTCAAAATACTGTTTTCATTTTCATGCCCTTCATAGCAGTCAACATTGTACATTGGAACCTGTTCAATTTAGCATAGAAGAATATTTTTGATGTTCAGACTGTTATAGGATTAATCTAATTTTCAAGTAGGTTTTGAGTTTTTGAGTTACTTTTCTATCTTCTTTAAGGTGATATGTTATACAAATGCTCATCAGTTAACAAGATAGTTGCTTGGTGTGATCTAATCCTCATGAATGTTTTTTTATTACTGAAATTTTGTCATATTGTTATATGATGGATAAGTTGGACTTGCTTTCAGTA
This sequence comes from Nuphar pumila, assembly GCF_984573655.1. Lineage (NCBI taxonomy): Eukaryota > Viridiplantae > Streptophyta > Magnoliopsida > Nymphaeales > Nymphaeaceae > Nuphar > Nuphar pumila. The sequence goes on from NC_143250.1 coordinate 113,516,397, forward strand.
TCAGGGAGAACATGGCTGGAAGCCATTGAGTTATGCAGGGTTATGTGAGAAGCTACTTGCAAAAAGCCAAACTGTGGTATGCTTACACATGCCTCTTTCTTTTTGAACAATAGAGCCATGTCTAACATAATTCTTCTTGTACATCTCTTTCTTACATTGTTTTCATGTCACATTTCCATGTGTCACTATATGTGAAAACAATGTAATGCCCTTATGCATTTGAGCATTACCTCGTTTTTTTTTTTGCTTGTCAAACCTGAGGCCTCATGTGGATTACATTTGTTTTTGTTTTTACTTCACTTCCATTTTCAGTCAAAGATGCTAGAGCTCAATTTAGTATTTGATGATCTCCATGTTCCATAAATTTTTTATTCCATGCCACTTTATAATAATTGTTGTGCTCTCCCTCATACAAACCCATCAAACCCTTAGAAAACAAAAACCTGCAGTCATTCAGGCGACCATTGTTCATTTGGCTGGCACTGGGAAGGTGCCACCATGTTGGATTACATGATACTTACCATTTTACAACCATCCCATGGCCATAAATGTCTGATGTCACCAGGCAAAGAAGGCTTTGCTCCTAGTTTTCCTAACCTGAAATACAACCGACCATTCACACAATTTTCTGGCCATCCTATTGTTAGAACTTCACATGTTATATATAAGTATATACTTGAATATATATATATATATATGTATTTAAAGTATATATGTATATAAAAGAAATGCATTTTGTAATAATCTTTTTATATTTTTTATTTTTAAGTTTTTTTGTCTTTTTAGTCAAGTCAAAGTCAACATAGTTGACTATTTGACTAGCCGTTGGGAAGTAGCCCAATGGCTACAGTCCTTCTCCAAAGTCTATAAATAAAGGGCCATTAAAGTATCTTTTGTAGTGAGATTTTTCTCTCAATAATATTCAGTATTTCATGTGTATTGTGCCTTAGTGCACTTTGTGATATTTATGCCTTAGTGCATTTAATGAGTGAATGTTCTTGTCATGTTTTGATAAACTTGATTATTTGTGAGATTATTTACATGGTAACAGAGCTTGGTTTATACTCACCCGTAAAGGCTGCCTCGATTGGTAGGCTGCCTCGTAAAGCGTATTCATGATTCCTTTTTGGTGGTGGTTCTCTTCTTCTTCTCATCATGGGTGAATATTTTTCACACAATTCAAAAAACTCAAATTTTATTCCACCATTCAAGATTGATGTTAGCAATTACATCATTTGGGTTGGACACTTGGAGACATTCATAAAAGGTCAAGGTTTGTGGGGGTACGTGAGAGGTATTATCTTTGAACCCACTCGTAAAATTACAATATGTGAAAATGGTGTCAAGACAAGTCTCGAAGAGAAAGAAAGAGACAAAGCAATGGAGGAATATTACACAAAATTAGATGAATGGGATATGAAAAATGCCAAGATTATTTCATGGATGCCAAGTAGAGTCTAAACAAAAATTGCCTCAAATCTCTTGTGTTACAAAAAGGCAAGTGAGGCATGGGAGTATCTTAGAGGTATGTTTATCGAAAAAGATATGCCCCATAAATATTATCTCTAAAAAAAAGCTAGAAATATCAAACAAAGAGATAAGAATGTTAGAGATTATTTTATGGAGTTATCTTCCATTTGGACTCAACTTGCTCAATTTGAACCCAAATGAGAAGGTAAGTGTATTGAGATGCGGAGGGCTCAAGTCAAAGAAGATAGACTCTTTGCTTTCTTTTATGGATTGAGATCCGAGTTTGAACAAACTGGGGCTTCTTTGCTATCTTCCCCTCCTATTCATGAAATTCTCACTAAACTTAGTGGATAAGAGACTAAACTTAATATGAGTAAGAATGATAGTGTTCTTGCTACTCCTAGCAACAGTCAAGAAGAGGATTGTGCTCTTGCCGCCTCCAGACCGGGAAACTATATCAAACCATATAGACCTCCTCATTTTAATAAGAATAGAGGAGAATTCAAAATAATTTGCCATAGTTGTCATGAGCCCGACCACATCAAACCTCAATATCTTAGATTCAAAAAGGACTATAGACCTCAAGAAAAAGGGTTGTTGCGACTCCGTCAAAACAAGAAGATGATATTCTAAGTCTCAAAGATCTCTCCAAATCATTGTCTCAATTGACGAAGGCTTTACAACCCTTGCTTAAAGGATCTACATCGGGAGCAGTCATTGCATCCTCTTCAACCTATGGTATGCGCTCTTGGCTTCTTGACTCGGGAGCTTCATTTCATATGATCCCACACAAGTCTATTTTATTCGAATGTCAATTTAACTCAAATGCATCCTTTGTTTCTACTGTCGATGGAACTTTCTTAAAGATAAAAGGTGTTGGGACTTTTAAAAATGATTTGACAAAACACAACAAGTTTTATATTCCAAAAGTTAGACTTATACCAAAACTACATCTTAACTTACTTTCAGTCTCTCAAATCTCTGATCACGGATGTAATGTCATATTCTCATCAAACAAATGTTGGGTGCAGGATTGCCAGCCAAGGAAATTGATTGGGAAAGGTTCTAGACAAGGAGATCTTTATTATATGAACTTCCTTTGTATTCTAAAGGAACATCTTATAATATTTCCCAAACAAAAGATATAAAAGTTTAGCATCATAGACTTGGGCATCCAAATATAAGAAAATTAAATTTCGTACCTATTACTAAGGATCTGAGAATCTTTGCATAGACAATTTTGAATGTAAGGAATGTTTACTTTAAAAAATGACCTCTTTTCCTTTTGGACAAAGAACTTTTTACTCCTCAATGCCTTTTGAGTTGGTCCATTCAGATGTGTGGGGTCCTGCTCGTATAACTTCTAAAGGAGGATTCTGCTATTATGTTGTGTTCGTTGATGATTTCACTAGATATTGTTGGATTTACTTTCTTAAGTTTAAATCTGATGTATTTACAACCTTCAAAACCTTTCATGACATGATTAAAAATTAATTTGAAAGCAAGATTAAAATCCTAAGAACTGATTCTGGGGGAAAATATTTATCACATGATTTTAAACAATTCTTAGAAAATGAAGGAATTTTGCATCAAAGATCGTGTCCTAGAACACCACAACAAAATGAGATTTCAGAAAGAAAACATAGATATATTATGGAGACTATAAGGACACTACTTATTGCTATGAATGTTCCCAAAAATCTTTGGGTTGAAGTTGCCTTAACCTCAGTATATCTTATAAATAGGATGCCTTCAAAAATTTTATCCAATGAAATTCCTTTTGAAAAATTATTTAAATACAAACCTGATTATCAAAGACTTAGAATCTTTTGTTGCAAATGTTATGTCTTAAATGTTAAAGGAGATAAACTATCCTCTAAGGCTATCTCCTATGATTTCATTGGTTATTCAGAAACACAAAAAGGGTTTAAATGTTATGATATCAAAAATAATAAACTCCTTGTCTCAAGGAATGTTAACTTTGTTGAAAATGAAAGTGGATTTGAAGGAAATATGTCACAAGATATAAATTTTGATTATTTCTTATTTAAACTACTTTCTAATAATGAGGATGAAGATACTTATGTGGAACCCTCTATTGAGAATGGAACAACAGTTGAACCAATAGTATACACTAGAAGAAATAGAAACATATCCGGTGAAAATGTAAATCAAGATGATCATGAAGCATTAGAAGTTTCCTCTGAACAAATTATCATTCATAGATCTGAGCGAACGTCAAGGATTCTTAATAGGTTTGTTTCTTATGACTCCTCTCCTAAACATAGAGCATGCCTCTTAGCCATTCATGCATATTTTGAACTCTCCCATTACAATGAAGCCAAAAACATACCTGAATGGGTAAAAGCCGTGCATATATAATTAGATGCTCTTGAAGGAGCCAACACTTGGGAAATTCTAAGTTTACCCACCGGAAAGAAAACCATAGGACATAGATGGGTCTTCAAAGTCAAGACAAAAAGCGATGGATCCTTGGAAAGCCATAAAGTCAGGTTAGTTGCCAAAGGATATTCTCAAGAATATGGGGTAGATTATGAAAAAACCTTTGCTCATGTTGCCAGGATAACAATTGTTCAAATTCTTGTAGCTATTGCAACTATTAAAAATTGAAATATATTCCAAATGAATGTTAAAAACGTCTTTTTAAATGGCAATCTCAATGAGAAAGTATATATGGATGTTTCACCTGGGTTGATAGTTCCTAAAGGTAAAGTGCTCAAATTAAGAAAAGCACTATATGGGCTCAAACAAGCACCTAAAGCTTGGTTTGATATATTTAATAATGTTATTACAAAATATAGTTTCAAACCATGTTATACTGACACAACTTTGTTTATCAAGAACTCTTCTGCAGGTATTATAATTTTACTTCTATATGTTGATGACATGTTAATTATAGGAAGTGACAATGAAGGAATTAAAAAAGTAAAACAGTTTTTGAAAAACTCCTTTGAAATGATTGATCTTGGCTTCCTAACATACTTTCTTGGAATAGAAGTATCATATTCTAACAGAGGATATATATTGTCACAAACAAAATTTGCTTTAGATATCATTTACAGGTCAGGGTTATCAGATGACAAAGTTGTTGACACTCCATAGATTGTCGGAATGAAGATGCGGACTGATGATTGAGTTCCTTTGGACAATACAACTCCCTTCAGACAGTTTGTGAGATCTCTTATGTATCTAAGTATTACAAGACCTGGCATAGCTCATGTTGTATATGTAGCCAATCAATTTCAGCATGCTCCAACATCAACTCATATGGGTGCAGTCATGAGAATCATCAAATACATTAGAGGCACAATAAATAAGGGAGTTTTTTTATCCTCTTCTTTCTCATTAGATCTTATTGCATACTCAGATGCTGATTGGGGAGGGGATCCAAATAACAGGCGTTCAACAACTGGTTTTTGTGTGTTTTTATGTAACGACCTCAACTCATACCCAAGAAAAAATATGATTTTTTTAGACCATTGCGGAAATCTTTCCAGAGACCCGAGGCAGTTTCAACACAACTAACAAACTCAAAGAACCAAAAGGGATCTTACACCCATCATCCAAACCATAGCAAGCAAACTTTATTAATTTAGAAATAATAGAGTCATGCGACAAATGCAAAATATCAGAGCATAAAAATCAAATGACAAGAAAAGAGTCACGTTGTCCAAAGGGTCTATCAAGCAGTCGTGTAGTTTCCGCGTGACTCCTCTCAAGAGCAAGTCGCCTCACTGAGCCTCTAGGTGTAACGACCCCAATTCATACCCTTTTGAAAATGCAGAATATTTTTTTTTTCTAAGAGTTGCGGAAACCTTCCCAAAGATCTGGGGTCCTCACAGTTCCAATTTCCATTGGATAGCCCAACCACCGCAAACGAAGTTGCAATCTTCATCCATAAGAACCAACTAAAACTCTTTTATTAATGAACCAATAAGAATCTCATACACAACTCAAAAGTGAAGTAACAACTGCAGAAAGTAAAAAGAACTAAAAGAAGCAAAAATAGAGTCACTATGTCCCCTGCTCAAGCTGACAAGCGCAAGTATGACTCTCATCCATCCCCAGTAGCTAGTCCAGCCTCATTGTTCACCATGTCCAGTGAAAAACCAACAAAGTAGGATGTCAGAACCAAAATTCTGAGCACAACTACTTCTAAAGAAACCAGGTGAGACAAAGAACATGAATAAAATTTCATGCAATGATTTGAGTGAGTACAGATATAAAATTTGCAGCATTCAATTATCCATACCTATCAACAATTTACATATGCTCACCAGTCAAGAACAGTAAAGCGATACCATATATCAAGAACTAAATAACCAAACCTTGCAGCATGATTTCAATAAGTAAATCATATGCTATATCCAAATCATGACATGATATAGAAAATGATTCAAACATGCATGGTCTAATGCATAACAGGAAAATGCATGATTATGTGCAATGCATGATTTCTTCTGTTATCTTTCATTTAAGTTTCATCTTTCTATATGCATGCCCTATTAAATGCACTCAGCTTTAAGTTCCTCTTTTTAATTATTGTTACCCGTGGATACACCAAACGGGTACAATCCCCGAAGTTAAGTAGGTTCCCTGGGTAGCTTAACACACAATTTGTATTTTATTATTGGGTTTCATCTTAGCCCTCGACCAAATCACCTTCGGAACATTAGACCTCCACATCTAATGTCGGGGACACAAGGGACACCCCACGCCCACATGTGTCACTTCCTTAGTATCATAAACAACAGTTGTGTCAAACACACCACTCCCGGGTAAAGTGACAGACTCTCCCTAAAACCGTAGCCAGGAGAAAGAATCTCAATATCGGGTTCAGGGGACCAAATTACAGCACACGGAGTTTTTGTATCCTCACAGTCTCCCCAAGATCGGATGTCTAAGATTCTCATACTCCAGATGAGATATCCCAGAATGTGTATTACACTGTTCTTATTCATTATATTTTTATTTAAGTTAATTCTTTAAGTTTGCAACACCATATGCAAAAGTAAAGTGAAAACCCGCATCCTCCCTTGCGGGGACCCATTCGGGACTCCAGCCCGTATAAACCATTAGAACAGTGTAGTAAAGTGTCAAACCATCTTATGTGGTTCAAGTGATGCAGTTAAAAACATATGTGAAAGAAAACCAAACTCACGGCTCTCCAGGCCGGTGATGGTCCATTTTGGTCATCGATGCATCACATAATAAAACCAAGATAGTGTTTTATTCATAACACTAAGCCAAAATGCCAAAAGCATGTGCACTCATGTAATCATAATCCAACTATATGCATGTCGTTTATTAAACAGATGCATTTCCTCTATGTGTGTGTCACCTATATCACATACGGATATTAATCAAAGTATGTCTTCTTTGAGCATCAATTTGGTTTTATGCCTGGAAGATCAACTATGGAAGCTATACATCTTCTTAGATAACTTATTGAGAGAAATAGAGAGAGAAACAAAGATTTGCATATGGTTTTTATTGATTTGGAGAAGGCTTACGATAGAGTACCTAGGGACGTTCTCTGGTGGACAATGATGAAGAAAGGTGTTTCTCTCAAGTACATTAGTATAATTAAAGATATGTATGAAGGAGTAGTAACCAATGTCCGCACTTGTGGAGGGGTGACAACCAATTTTCCTATAACGGTTGGGTTACATCAAGGATCTGCTTTAAGCCCTTTCCTATTTGCTATAGTGATGAATGAGCTTACGAGATCAATTCAAGAAAATGTGCTGTGGTGTATGTTGTTTGCTGATGATATTGTTTTGATTGATGAGTCTAGAGCTGGGGTTAATGCTAAGTTAGAATTATGGAGACAGACATTGGAAGCAAGAGGTTTTAAGTTGAGTAAGAGTAAGACAGAATACATGGAATGTCGATTTAGTAAGCAACGAAATAGAGATGGGAGTTTAGTGAAGCTTGGTGAGCAAGAAATACCGGTGGATGATTCTTTCAAATATTTGGGATCTATCATTCAAAAGTATGGAGAAATTGATGGAGATGTAAATCATAGGATAAAGGTTGGGTGGATGAAATGGAAGAGTGCAACTGGAGTGTTGTGCGATCGTAGAATGCCATTGCTGTTGAAGGGAAAGTTTTATAGGACGACTATTAGGCCCGCTTTACTATATGGTACGGAATGTTGGGTTGCCAAGAGACATCATATTCAAAAAATGAGTGTAGCTGAGATGCGTATGCTGAGATGGATGTGTGGAAATACAATAAAAGATAAGATTCGGAACGAGGAGATACGTAAGAAGGTAGGCGTTGCACCCATTGAAAATAAGATGAGAGAGAATCGTTTACGGTGGTTTGGACATATTCGACGAAGGCCTAATGATGCTCCAGTTAGAAGGATGGAGAAATGGGAAAATATATTAGTTAAAAGAGGTCGGGGTAGGCCTAGGAAGACATGGATGGAGGTGATAGGAAAGGATATGAATGCTTTGAACCTCACCGAGGACATGGCATTGGATAGAAATGAATGGAGGAGAAGGATTCATGTGGAAGACCCAAAATGATTTTCTTTGTTGGTTCATATCGCTGACCCCAATTGTTTTGGGATGAAGGCGTAGTTGTTGTTGTTGTATGTCTTCTTTGAGCGTGTGAGTGCACAATTCAAGTATTCTTACCCAAGAAGAATTATCAATAACTGAATCATGCTCACATTCATGAGTACCATAATCATAACAATAACAGTTACATAATCTTCTTAGAAATGACATTCCAACCTGTTCTTAACACCTATATATAGGTGTGCATAGGTTTCAAGATTTTCCTTTATGCATATCAGAATTTAAATCATACACAATACTTATAAATTCTGGGACATGTTTTCATTTAAAACTAATTCATATTAGTCAAGGGTACTCATAGACTTTCGTAGCAAACCAATATGCAAGCCTTTTAAATAACACATGGAATTCTAAACAGGAACATAATGGTCAACTAGAGACAACAAGGCAAGACACCTCACGTATAACACTTCCAGATTTTATGTGTCCATCCTTCCTGAATAGTGTATAACGGACACTATTAGACATAGCTGAAATTTTCAAGTTATGGTTCAATACTTCCACGTTGCATCTTACAAAATTTTGAGCTTAAACCACACTCAAGAACCAGCTTGAGCTACTTTAGAACAACTCATTTTACTTCAATTCATCAAATTGCACATTCTCAAACCAAAACTCAATTCAACATAAACTTTCAGATCACAGACTAATGAAACTCAATCATGTCCATAGAACACAGCATGCCTAAACCAAAATTTAACATAAACCAGCCCCTGTGGATTTAACACACACAGCATGTCTAAACCAAAATTTAACATAAACCAGCCCCTGTGGATTTAACACACACAGCATGTCTAAACCAAAATTTAACATAAACCAGCCCCCGTGGATTTAACACACACACAGCATGTCTAAATCAAAATTTAACATAAATAATGCCACTTAATATAAAACCATTGATCAAGACTACTATAGTCAAATGAACACTGTAAAAGAAATTCTATACATAAAATGACTTACAGTTCATTAACAAAAATATACACAACAACACTTTGGATTGATATCAAAGGCATTGATTGCACATGGTTCAGCTAATAGCAAACCTGAGCGTAACCCATATTGTTTTAAGAGCATCTAATATTTGTATTTTTACAAACAAATGCAAACAACACACTCGGGTCAGCCATGTCGGGTTCATAGCCCAAATCCAACTAGGTATGTCCGAAAACTGCATAACGGTTCATATTGTACAATGCACGTAAAACACATTATGTAACCAAACACATTCCAAATAAAGAACCCCCCCCCAAAAAAAAAAAATATTTTATTTTGATCAAAGTAGTCGAATCCCTCAATTTCTATTGATTTGGGGTTTACATTAACCCTCATAACCTGCTCCCACTCTTATATTCATGCCAACCGAAACCCCCAAATCAAAGATTTGGGGTTTTCCAAAGTGGGATTCACGAAAATCCCCAACTACCGATTTTTCGTGGGACCTCCCCTCAAACCCACGCATGGAATCGAACCCATGTTCGATCCCTCACCTCGATTCCAAGAAGACCCGTACCTTTTTGAAGCTTTTTCGACGATCTTTCCGGCGATCGGAGGCTGGGGACGCGAAGGCAGGGCCGGCTGGTGTTGCTCCACTCACTGCCGTGACAGGGAGTACTCGCTGCAGTCGATGATGGTTGCTGGTTGCCGCAGCTCGCCGGCGACCTCCTTTCCTCTGGCGCGCACACACAGACAGAGAGAGACAGGGGAAGAGAGAGAGATCGAGTGAAGAGGGTGAAACCCTCTCTCCACTCCCCTTTATCACGAGACGCGGGGTTGGTTACACCCTGCGTAAACCCCCCTCCCCCTTCTGTTTTCGATTTCTTGAAAACAAGAATCGTGCCCTAGGCACGATTCCTATTTTAACGCCCCTCCCCTCTTTTAAAAATTGAACTCGGGTCCGGGTCCAAGCCCGTGACCCGCGATACAGGATCCATTTCAAAAATGGTTCTGGTTCGCCCCTGCACAGCGGATCCTCAGTTGGATCCGGGTGGATCCAACTATGGGTCCGACCCCTTGCATCAAAAATCTATTTTATTTTTTTCTTATAAATACTATTATTTATTTATTTAATTAATAATTAATATTATAAGTAAAATTTAACACCCCCATTGGTGGGTTATTTACGGATTCTCTTATGGATCCGATAACGATAATGGATCCGAGGCCCAAACTTAGAAAAATACCCATTATTTTTAAACAAATAAATTATCAAAAATTGAGGAATGCAATTATGACAAATTCATAATTTAAGCAATCATTTAAGCAATAGGGAACATTAATTATGCATTAAAGACATATTATCATGCAATAGAGAGCACACATCATGCAATCACCCATATATGCAGGAATATGCATGATTTCAATGCACATGCATGAATAAATTATTATTTTTTATCGGAGTATTCTTTTCATATGCATGTCCATATCAAATGCACACAATTTAAGCTCCTCTTTTTATTACCGTTGGCCGCAGATACACTAAACGGTTAAAAAATTCCGAAGTCAAGTAGGGTTTCCAAGGTAACTTAGCACACAAGTTGTATTTTATTACTGGGTTCCAAACTTAGCTCTCGATCGAATCAACCTTCGGAACATTAGATCTCCACATCTAATGTCGGGATACTAAGGACCTCCACATCCAATAGTTTCACTTTCTTGGTATATCAAAACAACAATTGTTTCTACACACCACCCTCAGGTAAAGTGGCGGAGTATCTTTAAAACAGTGTCTAGGAGAAAGAACCTCAATATTGGGTTCAGAGGTAACAATAATGTACACGGAGTTTTTTATCCTCACGGTTCCCCAAAACCACAACTCTAAGAATCTCATTCTAACGACGGGATATCTCAGAACGTATATTACAATATTCTCTTTATCTTTTTATTAATAGTCATTCCATTAATTTTCAATTCAGTATGAAAAATTAGTAACACAAGTTCGCATATCTAAATACGAGCCTCATCACAAGACTACAACCCACGAAAAACATAGAACAATGCAATATAATGAAACAATATCAATGTGACTTTTGCGATGCATTAGAAACAAATAAAGCTGGAGCAATCCAAGCTTAAGGCTAAGACAACCCACAAAGATTCATTATTTGATCATTGATGCATCATATGCAAAAATCATAACAACATGCCATCTATACAATGATTCCAATGCCTTTTAATGTACGATCATGTATGCTAATATAGATATGTGAATGAAATAACAATATTCATAATGCATGTGCATGAGTTCACACATTCGTGTTAAGTGTGAAATGAAATGGGGATCTTCGAAACACGAGCTTTGATTAACAAGAGCAAGTGTCAAGAATGACACTAAAGCATAACCCTTAAAAAGGGTATAACTGGAAACAAAATAAAAATAAAAATGTATTCTTTATTGATATGAAAAACCAATTGCTTAAGAAGCATTGGAGTAAAATACAAGAGGGGCTGCACCCCTTTATATACACAGCTGAAAGAGGACTCAATAGAGCTGTTGGGCACAGTCCAACAGCTCTATTTAGAGCTGTTGGAATGTGTCAGTCCAACAGCTCTATTAAGAGCTGTTGGACTGTGTCAGTCCAACAGCTCTATTGCTAGTCAAGTCTGGACAGGACTTGACTAGCAACAGTCATTCTAGTTCAAACTGAACTAGATGACATAAAGACAAAAAATAAAAATAAAGGAAAAAAAATACAGAAAAGAAAGAAATTAAAAATGTATTTATATATATATATATAATAATATAATATTATTATATATACATATATGTACAGTTTTACATTTTAACACTCCCCCTCAAACTTACGGTACAATGAGCGAAAGTTTGTCTAAGAGAAAGTGAAATCGGGGAGCAGCGAGAGGCTTTGTAAAGAGGTCTGCTAACTGATATTCTGAAGTGACATATGGCAGATCAATTATCCCGTGTAGATATTCCTCTCTGACGTAGTGACAATCCATTTCGATGTGTTTGGTGCGTTCGTGGAATGTTCTGTTACTGGCAATGTAGATCGCACTTTTGTTGTCACAACACATTTGTGAAGCATTTGTTGCTTCAACTCCCATGTCAGCAAGCAGTCGTCGGAGCCAAACTACTTCCATGGTCGTGGTTGCCATGGCTCTGTATTCAGCTTCGGTGGATGAGAGAGATACCTTCTGCTGCTTTTTACACCTCCACGAGATTAATGATTCCCCTAAAAAGACACAAAAGCCAGTGGTTGAGTGTCTGTTATTGGGATCACCTCCCCAATTAGCATCAGTATATGCAATTAAATCAAGAGAAGAGGAGGAAGATAAGAAAAGTCCTCGTGAAAGAGAGGACTTGATGTATCTGATAATACGCATGACTGCTCCCATATGAACAGAAGTAGGAGCATGTTGAAATTGACTTGCTGTATGAACAGCATGTGCTATATCTGGTCTGGTAATGGATAGATAGGAAAGTGCCCCGACAAGCTGTCTGTAAGGAGTAGGGTCTGCAAGAAGTTCTCCATCATCAATCTTCATTTTAACATTAACAACTTCTGGAGTGTCAACTTTCTTATCATCAGTAATACCAGACCTGAAAACAATATCAAAAGCAAATTTAGTCTGAGATAATAAATATCCTCTAGGAGAATAAGCAACTTCAATGCCTAAAAAATATCTCAACAAGCCCAAATCAGTCATTTCAAAATGAGATTTAAGAAGTGTTTTGATTGTTTCAACTCCCTGTTTATCGCTTCCGGTGATGATCATATCATCCACATAGAGAAGAAGCACAATGATCCCTGCATCAGAATTCTTAATAAACAAAGCAGTGTCAGTTAAACAGAATTGAAAACTAATATCAATCATAACACGACTAAACCTATCATACCAAGCTTTTGGTGCTTGTTTAAGTCCATAAAGAGCTTTTTCTAAGCGAAGGACTTTACCCTTAGGAATACTTAGACCAGGAGGGGGTTCCATATATACTTCTTCAACTAGCTTTCCATTTAAAAAAGCATTTTTGACATCCATTTGAAAAATAGACCATTTTTTGATAGAAGCTAAGGCAATTAAGGTTCGGACAGTAGTCATACGAGCCACCAGAGCAAAGGTTTCTTCATAATCAATCCCATATTCTTGGGCATAACCTTTGGCTACTAAACGGGCTTTATATCTTTCAAGAGTACCATCACTCTTGGTTTTAATTTTATAAACCCATCGACATCCTATAGTTTTCTTCCCTGGAGGAAGATCTTGAATATTCCATGTAGAAGCCTTTTCAAGTGCATCTAATTCAACTTTCATGGCTTCTATCCATTTGATATCATTTTTTGCTTGAAAATATGTGGATGGTTCTTCATATGAGTGAATTAATGCAATAACTGCCCTATATGTGGGTGAGAAAGACTCGTATGATACAAACTTTTCTGGAGGCCTCGAGATTCGGGATGATTGTCTAGTTGGAATGTTAGAATATTTCTCAAGTGCACATGGAGTATTAGACTCTTGTCGCCTGGAATATTGAATACTAGTATCTCTATGAACTTCTTCATTTTCAACATTAAGATCAATAATTCTTGGATCATCATCAAAGTTACAATCAAGGTCATATTCATCAGATGTTGATGTTAGATCTAGCAAAAAGGAGTACTCAGTGACGTCTTTTAATTTTCTAAAATCAAAGAAGCTCTCCTTTTCAAGAAAGGAAACATTTCTAGACACATATAGTTTATTATTTTTGAAGTCAAAACATCTATAACCTTTCTGGTTTTCAGCATATCCTAAAAAGGCACAGGGAATCGCACGAGGGGAAAGTTTATCATTTTTGTCAGTAAATATGAAACATTTTGTAACGAAGAAACATTTTGTAACGAAGAAATCGCACCCAAATATTCTTAGTCTAGAGTAGTCTGGAGAAATGTTCATAAGTTTTTCAATGGGAGTGATATTTTGTAACGAAGAAGATGGCATCCTATTAATGAGATAGGTGGCAGTTAAGGCAGCTTCTGCCCAAAAGTCTTTAGGGACTTGATTTGCTATTAATAAAGTTCTAGTGGTTTCTATAATATGGCGATGTTTTCGTTCTGCCAGTCCATTTTGTTGAGGTGTATAAGGACAAGATCTTTGATGTGTGATGCCATGCAATTTAAGATAATTTTGAAAATCTGTGGATAAAAACTCTCCCCCTGAATCTGTGCGAAAAATAGTAATATCATTTTGAAATTTATTTTTAACCATATTATGAAAAGTTTGAAAGTATGAAAATACTTCAGACTTATGTTTGAGAAAGTACATCCACGTATGTCGGGAGAAATCATCGACAAAAATAACATAGTAAACAAATCCTCCTTTAGAAATTACTGGTGCAGGACCCCAAACATCCGAGTGTATTAATTCAAGTGGTCTTGAAGAGAAAAAGGTTCTGTTCTGAAATGGTAATCTTTTCATTTTGCCGAGAATACAATCTTTACAATCAAATGATTCAGAGTTACAAAATTTCCCTAGATTTGGAAAATGTTGGATTTTGGCTATATGTGGGTGACCAAGTCTCTTATGCCACAGTTCCAACTCTATTTTTTGAATATTATAACAAAAAGCTTTCTTCGGCATTTCCAAAAAATCCATGTAATAGAGTCCTCCTTCTCTATGGCCTTCCCCAATCAGCTTGCCTGACTGGTGATCCTGTACCCAACAACCATGAGAAGAAAAAGAAATATTACACCCATAATCAGAAATTTGAGATACAGATAAAAGATTTAAATTTAATTTGGGAACATGTCTAATTTCTGGAATAAAAAATTTTTTTGTTTTATAAATTTTTTCAAAATCTCCTATTCCTTCTATTTCAAGAGAAGTCCCATCAGCAGTAAAGACCTTTGACACACTTGTGTTATTTTTAACACATTTGGATAGACTTTGATTATTTGGGGTCATATGAAAAGATGCACCAGAGTCAAGAAGCCAAGAAATTTTACCTAAATCAGAAAAAGATGAGGCTGCTGCGCCGGTTGAAGCTTCAGATGAGGAAGAGGCACCTTTGATGAGAGGCTGAAGGATCTCCATTAGTTGGGCCAGGGAAACTGGTGCATCCTGATCTTTAGGCTCTGATCCAGCAATTGCAGCTCTTTTTTCTCTCAGGTCCTTAAGTTTGGGACATTGTGGCCTGTAGTGTCCCGGTTCATGACAGTGATGACAAATAACTTTCTTCTTATCATAGTCACCATTTTGTCGGTTAAAGTGAGGAGGCCTATATGATCGAACATGATTCCCTGGTCTAGACACGGCTAAAACGGAATCATCTTCAATTTTTAAAGAACCTTTCTGGAGACGATTTTCTTCCATTGTTAACTCTTCAATAGTTTCAACAATAGAAGGAATTTTTCCCCGGTGAAGTAGGGCCGATTTAGTGGTTTCAAATTTCGGCCTTAATCCAGTGATAAACTGGTAAAAATGTTCAACATCGAGTTGTTTCTGACGAAGCTCGATGTCTTCGGCACAATGCCACTTTGGTTCTAAAAGAGAAAGTTCTTCCCAAAGTTCGGACAACCCATTGTAATATTCACGAATAGTTTTGTCTCCTTGTGTCATCATTCGAACTTTTTCTTGGAGGTTGCACATGTGTGCAATATCTTTAAGGGAATACATATTCTTAAGGTATTCCCATGCCTTATCGGCATGATCAAATTTGGCAAGACTTGAGCATTTTTTAATGTCAACGCTATTGATAAGCCATGACATTATCTTCGCATGAGATATTCTCCATTCTTTCCATTTCTTCTCGTATGAGGCAATAGCCTTGATTTTCTCTTCTTCCGATAGAGGGACGTCTTTATCTCCCTCCTTTTTAGTAAGAGATAGCTTAGGTTCCGAATCGGAACCATCCACAATCCCCCATAAGCCTTTTCCCCATATATGGTGCTTCATGATTGAAGCCCATGTTACATAGTTCGTATCGCTTAGTTTCATAGGCATGATGGTGACTTTATCATTGTCATCCATCGATTACAAGGAGAGAAAGAATAGGGATAGAAGAGAAACAAGAAGGAAAATGAGAAAGAAAGAAAAAAAAAAAACAATACAACAAGATGTGAAATCTTCTCCAATGAAGTGATAAAACACTTCTCTTCAAGTGGCGAACACTTTTGCAAACGGGCACGGAAACCGAGGCAGCTTTTCCTCAAGATTTAGTACTTCCGCGGCTCTGATACCATGAAATTAAATGGGGATCTTCGAAACACGAGCTTTGATTAACAAGAGCAAGTGTCAAGAATGACACTAAAGCATAACCCTTAAAAAGGGTATAACTGGAAACAAAATAAAAATAAAAATGTATTCTTTATTGATATGAAAAACCAATTGCTTAAGAAGCATTGGAGTAAAATACAAGAGGGGCTGCACCCCTTTATATACACAGCTGAAAGAGGACTCAATAGAGTTGTTGGGCACAGTCCAACAGCTCTATTTAGAGCTGTTGGAATGTGTCAGTCCAACAGCTCTATTAAGAGCTGTTGGACTGTGTCAGTCCAACAGCTCTATTGCTAGTCAAGTCTGGACAGGACTTGACTAGCAACAGTCATTCTAGTTCAAACTGAACTAGATGACATAAAGACAAAAAATAAAAATAAAGGAAAAAAAATATAGAAAAGAAAGAAATTAAAAATGTATTTATATATATATATATAATAATATAATATTATTATATATACATATATGTACAGTTTTACATTTTAGCAAAGTGCATGCTTCCGTTCAATACACGTTCATGTCAATTGCATGCTTTCATTTAATGCACATATTCATGTCAAATGTACGCTCTCCTTCATTAATCACACATGTGAACATCCATGCAACTACATACATGCAAACACATATTAATTTAAGTAGGCACCTGTACATGAGACAACTATGCAATGATACTTTGATTAAGCATGACATAACGGGTCTTAAACATGTGCAAACTATTACTCATGTGCATGCATAACCAAGTGCAAGCTTGTAGAACCTCATTCTTTTACATGTATCAGTCAAATTTAATTCAAATACAAATCTGGAAATTACAATACATAGTTGAATACACATATTATTATTTTTTTTGAAACAGATATGACCCAGCTGACTGGTCGGCTGGGTCTGGCACACAGTCAAACCCACCCAGCCGACTCCCTCAGCCCTGCCGACCCACTCGGCTGGGGCTGACTGCCCACCACCCCTTTATGTTTTTTTTTCAATACCTGCCTAGCTGAGTCACTCAGCTGGGCCCCTGCGGCTCGGCAGGCCGAGCCAGGCCAGCTGAACGGGTTCGACTGGACCTGGCAGGCCTGTCAAGGCACTGCCAGGTCAGGTCAGTTGAGCCGAGCTCGGCCGGTCTGCTGACCAGACTGCAACCCACCCAAAAAAAAAAAGAAAATTTTATTTTATTGTTTTTTTTTTGTGTGTGAAAGACCTACCTGCCCAGCCAATCGGCTGGGCCTGGTAGAAAATTTTATTTTATTGTTTTTTTTTTTGTGTGAAAGACCTACCTGCCCAGCCAATCGGCTGGGCCTGGTATAGTCTGTCAGCACCTACCAAGTGCTGCCAGACCTGCCTCTTGCCCAGCTGACCTGGCCAGGCTAGATTTTGCCCAACCGAGCCCCACTCGGCTGGGCTGCCAGCTAGGCCAGCACTCGCATAACTATATAAACTTTATTTGTGACATGCGAAAACACACTTTTAGTTTTCGATTATGCATACATATGCATGCTCATTTTCACACTGCATGTATAATCAAATTTTCATGTCTCACGTATGCATTTAAATACTTATTCAAAACCAAAGATACGTGCATATTCAACAACTAATATGCAAGCATGAGCATCCTGACAACTCCAAAAATATTCAGAATCACCATCATACAAATTTTTAAATGATGAATGCATGCATATGAAGCATTCTATCTCATGCTTACATGCATCTAACGGTCCATCACATGGATTATCCATGGAAATCAATAATATCATAATGTAAACACATAACTATTTTTATCATGAAATAAATTCTGTTTTAGCATAAAAAGAAGCATACACAGAAATTTATTTTTGAAAAGGTGAATAAAATAAGAAAAATGAATCCATGGAAGAGGATCTATAAATCCTCTTCCATATATCTTAGAGTAAACATATAGATCTACTCTTTCCTCATGGATTTTCATCAAAATCATGCATGAAAAACCCATCTACATTCAATTTCTCACTTGGTTCAAAAGAGGAAACCCGTACCTTAACCGTGAATCGAAAATAATTATGGATTTGATGGTGAAAACGTCGGATGGCTGGAGATCAATTGATCTCCCTCTTCTTCTTCCTCCTTCTTTCTCTCTTTTCCTCTCCTTCTCTCTCCTCTTTCTTTTTCCCTTTCTCTTTTTCTTTCCTTCTTTTTTTTATCTTAAATAGACCAAGAGAGGGGTGACCCCCCCCCCCCTTCTCCAGCCCCTTCTAGATGGGCCTGGAGACGGAGGGTTTCCCTTTTTGGGATTCTCACACCCTTATTTCCAAAAATTTCAAAACTCTTTTATTTTGTTGACTTTTTAAAGTTCCATTTTAATAGACTTTTCATAATTGCTTCCATAAGTGTTTAAGGGCTCTTTTAAGAGTCCTAAACCAAAGCCAACTTAAAAATTTGAAATTAAATACAATTAATTAATTAATAGTTAGAAGCTTTCAAAAGTTATTTTAATAACATAGAAGACTTCTTAACACTAAATAACTCCAATTTAAAGCTATCTAATGAATTTAAAGTTGGAAAAATCGTTGGGCATGGATTTGGATCTGGATCTAAAATCCAAATCCATCTCCAAAAATCCAAATGGGTCTTGGGTTGGATCAAATCCAAATTAATATGGGTTTTGTATAGAGTCTAGATCCATATTAATTTGGATCAAATCCATTGGATCCGGTCCGATCCAAATCCGGACCCGAACTGACAAACTGCTCTTTTTTCATAAAAATGTGATTTTCAGGACAACCATAACCCGAATTCAGAAAAGTAAAATACTGTTACGCTCAGAATTTCAAGACGCATCCAACGATATATAACTCGAATTTCACCTCTGAAATTCGTCCGACAATAACTTGAATTTTGCTTGAATTTAAAGGTTAAAAATAAAACTTTTTATTACGTTTTGATTGGCTCGTCTCGACCTTGTCGATGAGACCTAGGCCAAGCCCAGACTCAAAAGCATCGGCCTAAAATCGAGAATCTACCAAGTTTTCTTCTATACTTAGCCAAATTTTCGAAAATCTCAAATTTAACTAAGTGTAAAAATATGCGATATTACATTTTAGGTGAATCCTTGATTTCATGTAAATGCAAGAAACAACAAAAAGCGTTGCTATCATCTACGGAAATTGAGTATAGAGCAATGGCGACTACTGCTATGGAAATCGTGTGGCTCAAACAACTAATTTTAGATATGGGAGTTCACCTTCAGAATCCTACAAGATTATGTCTTGACAACAAGAGCTCTATATACATTGCTCGAAATCGTACGTTTCATAAAAGAACTAAGCATATAGAAATGGATTGTCACTTTGTTCATGAACAATACTTAAAGAAGACTATTGACCTTCCCTATGTGACATCGAAATATCAACTTGCTGATTTCTTCACTAAGGCACTGTGCTCACCAAGATTCAATTTTCTACTTGACAAACTTTCGGTGATTGCACCATAAGTTTGAGGGGGAATGTTCGAACTTCACATGTTATGTATAGGTTGTAACGACCCCAATCCATACCCTTTAAAGATGCGGAATATTTTTTTTTTCAATACGGAAACCTTCCCAGAGATCTGGGGTCCTCACAGTTCCACTTTCCATTGGATAGCCCAACCACCACAAACGAAGTTACATCCATCATCCATAAGAACCAAACCAATTCCTTTATTTATGAGTAAGAGAAAATTTCAAAGACAAGGTTTTATTCGACTGAAAATAAAGCGACAATTGGAAAGAAGCAAGAAGAATTTAAGAAAGAGTCACTCTGTACTTTGCTGAAGCGGTCAAGCTCAAGTATGACTCTCATACATCCCCAGATGCATGTCCAACTTCACTGTTCACCATATCCTGTGAAAAACCATCAAAGTAGGGTGTCACTGAAATTCTGAGCACAACTACTTTTAAAGAAACCAGGTGAGACAAAGAATATGGATAAGATTTCAAGCAGTGATTTGAGTGAGTGCAGATATAAAGTTTGCAACATTCAAATATCCATGACTACCAACAATTGCATATGCTCACCAATCAAGAATAGTAAAACAATATCATATATCAGGAACTAAATAGTCAAACCTTGCAGCATGATTTCAATAAATAAATCATATGCTACCACCAAATCATGTCATGATATAGAAAATGATTCAAACATGCATGGTCTAATGCATAACAGGAAAATGCATGATTATGTGCAATGCATGATTTCTTCTATTATCTTTCATTTAAGTTTCATCTTTCCATATGCATGCCCTATTAAATGCACTCAGCTTTAAGTTCATCTTTTTAATTACTGTTACCCGTGGATACACCAAACGGGTACAATCCCCGAACTTAAGTAGGTTCCCTGGGTAGCTTAACACACAATTTATATTTTATTACTGGGTTCCATCTTAGCCCTCGACCAAATCACCTTCGGAACATTAGACCTCCACATCTAATGTCGGGGACACAAGGGACACCCCACGCCCATATGTGTCACTTCCTTGGTACCATAAACAACAACTATGTCAAACACACCACTCCCGGGTAAAGTGACAGACTTTCCCTAAAACCTTGGTCAGGAGAAAGAACCTCAATATCGAGTTCAGGGGAGTAAATTATAGCACACGGAATTTTTGTATCCTCACAGTCTCCCCAAGACCGGATGTCTAAGATTCTCATACTCCAGATGAGATATCCCAGAATGTGTATTACACTGTTCTTATTCATTATATTTTTATTTAAGTTAATTCTTTAAGTTTGCAACACCATATGCAAAAGTAAAGTGAAAACCCCGCATCCTCCCTTGCAGGGACCCTTACGGATCTCCAGCCCGTATAATCAACTAGAATAGTGTAGTAATGTGTTAAACCATCTTATGTGGTTTAAGTGATGAAGTTAAATTATATGTGAAAAGAAAACAAACTCACGACTCTCTGGGCTGATGATGGTCCATTTAGGCCATTGATGCATCACATAACAAAACCAAGTAGTGTTTATTCATACACTAAGCCAAAGTGCCAAAAACATATGCACTCATGCAAATATAACCCAACCATATGCCTGTCATTTCTCAATCATATGCATTTTCACTATGTGTGGTACCTACATCATGTACGTGTATTAACCAGTGCACATTTTCTTTGAGTGTGTGATTGTACACTTGTAATACAGGTTTTAATCACGCGTACATGCTTACAAAACTATCAATAACCGATCCATGATCACATTTACGATTGAACAACCAGAAAAGTGATATGCTAAGATGATACTTCACATATTCACCGGGCAGAAATGTAAGTTTTTGCATGTGCTAAATAAGTTGGTCGGGCTTACCAATCCCAGACCCGTTACCCTCCTAGCTAGAAATATCCAACTAAGTCCCAAAAATTTCTTGTTATCTATTATGTCCGTTGCTCCCCATATACTAAACATGAGTACCCATCATAGGTATCTATCTGATAAATATAACCCAATTGCCCTGTTAATACAAGTATCATATAACTTAAGAATTTGTTTTAGCCGATTTATTTCCAACTAAATGTCTTTTCAAAAATAGCAATTAAGCTATCCTGAAATTGTGGTAAACTATCTTTCTTTGCTGACAACTGTCCAATATAGAATGGAGCTAAACATAGAATCCATTCTAAAACACACTTCGGTGGAATTTCAACCAAAATAAGATGAGATCTGATAACAACTCTAAATGTGACAGTATTCAGGTCAACCATGAACTGAAATAATCTCTTACATACAGCTAATGCCCACTATTAAAATTAACTGCTAATAAGGTATATAAGAGAAATAACACGGCTCTGCAGGATACCCTTTTGTATTAACATGAAGTCGCCATCTCTAGCTAATCCAAACATAATAGAAGATTCAAAACCATCATGTATAGTTTTGAAGGTGTCGGTTACAGTGTCAAACATTTTGCACACACACACGCAACTCATCAATTAAGAAGGTAGGCTTAATAATGTATCTTTTTTATTCTCAAACGAGATTAGATAAGCAATAAAACATATACAAATTTGCTTAAAGATTAAAACCAGATGTGGAATTTGCTCATGCAGTTCATCAAGAAACAGGGTAAAATTCAATATATATATTAATGCTAACAAAAACTGCAGACTCCATTTCCATTTGTTTCAATAGAGACTCGGTTTTAAGGCTTATCAAATTCAAATCAATGAAATGGGTACATGAATAAGCACAGGATCAGTTTTGTATATACAATTTTTCAAACACCTATCCAAAAACATCGATTCACATGGAATCAACAATGCATGTGAATCATCTCAAATCAATCGATGACTAGCATAAACCAACAACTCATGAAACTATTACAAATTTATTTCCTAAATAAAATCTAAGATTTTTGTAGCAAATAACGTTGAAACTGGGCATCACGCTGAAACAAAAATTTAATTGAACCAAGATACAAATTCTTTCATATGGTTTAGCACCCAAAATAAACAGATTTCGTTTACCTCTTTCCCTTCCGTATTTAGGTTATCGAGTCCCAAAACAAAAATCCCCCAAACTTGGGGTTATCCATTTCAAGAAATCGGAAACCCCACGACTGGGGCTAATCCGATACCACAGTCGAACCCCAAATCGATTTGAGTTAGGGATTTTGCAAGGTAGGGTTAGGCAGGAAAATCCCCAAATTGATTTGGGCTGGATTTGTTTCGGTTTAGGGTTAGGTACAGTAAATCCCCAAATCGTTTGGGTTTTCGAAATGGGGTAAACAGCCAAATCCCAAAATCCCCCCCTCAATCCACTCATGGAATCGAACCCATGTTCGATTCCTCACCCCGATTCCAAGAAGGAGCACCGTACCTGCTTCCGATGGGTTTCCCGATGATCTTTCCGTCGATCGGAGGCTGCCGTGGCGAGAGTATCGAGCTGCTGTTAGCCGCGGCCTTCGTTGGTGGCTGGTGGCCAAAGCTCCACTCACTGCCGTGACAGACGAAGCCCCTGTTGGTTGTGGATGGCCGGAGCTTTGCCGGCGACCGGACCTTCCTCCGACGTGCGTAAACTGACAGAGAGAGAGACGGGGGAAGAGAGAGACGAGGGAGGAGGGAAAACCCCTCTCTCCACTCCTTTTATCGGCCCCCTCCATGCCGAGATGGGGGGGGGGTGTTGGTTACGCCTTGCGTAACCCCCCTCCTGCCCCCCTTTCTTTTTCTGTTACAGCATTATCGGGCAACCCTTATCGGGTTGCCCTTTCTTTAAAAGGCTATACAGGGTGTGGCTCGGGTCCGGACCCGAGACCCGTAACCCGACCCCAATGAGATGGATCCACAAGTTGGATCCAATTGTGGATCCTCGGATTAACTTTTAAAAAAAAATAAAAATTTTATTTATTTAAGATTATACAATATATATATATTAAAATATATATAGGTACATGGATCCGGTATGTGGATCCCAGACCCATCTACGCACCTCTTTTAAATAATTATTCCCCGAATTATTTAATTAATTAAAAATTATTGTACTTATACGTACATATCAAATTTACGAGGTAAATTTATTCGGAAAACCCCTTTGTGGGTCCTGGATCTGCAATTTGGATCCCAGACCCAAATTTAGAAAAATACCCATATTCTTAAACAAATAATTTATCAAAAATTGAGGTTATTACATAGGTATATACTTGAATATATATATAGAGAGAGAGGGATAAAGTGATGAATTGTCTTTTGGTATACAGGTTTTTTATTGGTAGAGTATGTAAGCCTTCTATCCACTTTTTTGTTGTTGTTTCAAGTCTCATGTATTGTCCTTATATGTTTTTATCTGTATGCTTGTGCTTTTACCCATTAAGGAAATAAGTTTCTAATCGCTATCCTAGAAGCCAATTGGGTGCTATTAAAGTTACAGCTCGTTATAATTGGCAATTTGAAAATTTTCCCTACAAATTGGCAAATTTGTGCAATAATGTGAATAGATTTGCTGATCAAAGAAAGTTGATACCCTGTCCTATATTATGAGCTGTTCATAAAGTTATATTCATACCTTGGGGAATTGATGAAAAACTACTACATTTGTGGCATTTGGCATTGACCTGTAAAAGAAGCAATGCAGTTTGATATCTTGGCCTATGTATTTTAGGAATCTTTTGGATCTTTGTGCGAGAATTATGACTGCTATTAGGGAGAACGGAAATATGCATCCAAGAAACTTGAAGTCTTCCTTTTGTGCGAGTGAAAAGTCTGTCAATAAAGTCAAAGTTGGGTCAAAAATTGGAATTTTATTAACCAAGTTTTGGGAATGTATTACAGTGTTTTCAATTATCAAAAGCATTCGTGATAAAGATCTCAATCATAGTCACAATCAATGTCATTATTTTTAGCATGTCAGGATACTGTTATGCGGTTTTCATAAAATAATATGAATGTGGTTTTATCTCAAGATTTCAAGAGAAACAATTATTTTCATTATATTAGAAAGAAAAATAAAATGTTTTTACCTTTTCAACTTGTCCTAGTAAGATAGATTCGTTTTTTAATAACTTTTTCATGTTTTGCTTCATTTGATTATATATCACTTTGTGCTGTTGAGATCAAAAGATATTTGCAAAAGTTTTTAAGCATACCTATGAATTAATAAATTTGAATGTTTCAGAAATCTTGTTCGTTGGCTAAGAAGCTTGTCTCAAGCATATGAGAGTCACATTCTTCTAGCTCATAACATATTTTGTTTTTTCATATAACAAATCATGGCATAGAGAAACGTAATGGCAGTAGTGGCTTTATGTAAGGGAAATTAAGATTTTTTAAAGGATGCCTTTTGGTGGTACATATTTTTCATTTTAGAATTGTATCAATGATCCACAGAGTATTAATTTACTCTGTTTTTTGTTTCATATACTAATAAGGTGGTAAGCTCATACTCAAGTTTCCTAGGTAGAAAAAACATTGGGCTAAAATTGTCTTGAAGTTTTCCACTGGACAGTTAAAGTGGTTTCTCGAAATCAGAGCACTGAATATTAGGGTTCTAGCAAAGGGTAGAGATGTTGCTTTCAAAATTCAAAGTGATGATAAGCTTATTGAAAATTTATTTAGCCGATGGAAAGAATAAAAGTGATGATATAAAATGATTTTTTTTCTAAACTTTTCCTCTATGTTCTTGTTGCATATGCTAACTTGGTAGAAGACTTGCTTCCAAATCTTGTTGTGACTTAAAGGAGTTATTTAATCATGGGTGACACACTCATAAGATGGTAGTTATGCAACATGTTCACGTGGAATATAAATCTGTCTTATGCATTATATACCATTCTCTATTCTTGGTAGGTCCTGAAATGAAATTTGAAAATTTTCTTGCTCTGAATATTTTGATGCCACTTGCTTTTGTTCAACTGGAAATATTTAGAAAAATGTCATATGTTCGAATTCCTCTCCACCACTAACCATGATTTGCTTTGAATTATGGTTATTTAAACAATATGGTTATTTCTCCAGGCTGGCTTTTTCCTGGTACAGTATGGCCATTTGTATAGGGAGCATCTGGAAAAATTATATAAACTCTTTTTGTCTGGAAAGTTGAAGGTAATACATCCCTTTGATTCGCTTTTTCAACACTCTTTTACATATGTTGGTAGCTTAGTTCCTATATCCCCTTTGATTCAGTTAATATTAAGCTAAGAATGTTTCTGGAATAATTTAGAACTGGCATTTTTAACTTTTAAGACAAAATATTGTTTGGCTAATTAAAAATATTTCACAAATCCCATCACACCTACACACATATTGTATCCTTATGTACAAAACCTAAAATAATTGATGAAAGCTTTTGTGAATGTTTCTGGAAATGAATAACTGTGTTTATAGTGTTCAACATTGAGATGCATTAGGATGGCAGCTTCCATTTTGCAAAAATTGCCAATAATCAGAAATAAAAGAATTCCCATATGATCCCTCTGACGCGTTAACTTCTCAAACATCATATTATGTATTTCTCGTAACTAGAAAAGTGCAGATTCAAAATTAACATGTATTGAGTTCTAAGATTCTTACTGATATGTTGAGAGTTCCTGGGCTATGTTTTAAAATCATGAAAAGTTGTAAGGATTCCATTTCCTTCAAAGAATTCCCATATGCTCTTTGCTGATGATATGTTGAGAGTTGCCCAGCCTAAAATGGTTTAAAATCATGACAAGTTGTAAGCGTTCTATCAAAGGTTGTTTTTCCATAGAGATGCTTAGTGGACCAAGTTCTCACAAATCAAATGCTAATTTTGAGGTAGTTGAAATTTTAAAAAGCAGCTAAAACATGAAAAGTTCAGAATCAGCTAAACTTACGAGTCCCTAAAAAGAGAGAACCCGACATGCATGATTGTTAACTGATGCTATTGTATGGGTCTATTTATTTGTTATCATGGTGATAAGTGGAGTTTCTGGCTGAAATGATAGCCTTACCATTTTTTCGCTATAGGTATCCGTTGATCCAAAGCAATTTTTTGGACTCAATGCTGTGGCAGATGCTGTAGAATATCTACATTCTGGTGAAAGCCGTGGGAAGGTACTCATGGCTCTACAGTCTACACCCTCATACTGTTGCATAAATGCTTAGGTACTCACAAGTCCTTATATTCTTTTGCTATTGTGCCTTCCAGGTCGTTGTCTGTATTGATCCAAGTTTCAATAACCAGAGAGCAAAACTGTAGATTGTTCACTGCAATTAGCCTGTTGATGCATACACTTAAGAACAGCTTCATTTGCCAAGTTTCAGAGCAATAGTGAAAATTGAATGTCATTCTGCAAAAAAAGAAACTATTTCCAATGTTACTACCCAATAGTTGTGTGGATCTCAGGGTTGGACAGAAATCAGGCGATATTGGAATTGACTGTTGTGGTGCATTGGTTATATTTTAACATTGCATGAGCAAAACCAGTTATTCTATTTCTAGCAATAAATTAAAAAGATCTCTCTCTCTCTCTCTCTCTCTCTCTCTCTCTCTCTCTCTCTCTCTCTCTCTTATGGATACGTTCACTTTTATGAAGTTTTCAATATGGATAGTATATAAGGGGATTGGGAACGGGAGCCAAAATGGAGTATCCTTGTGACATAGGTCGTAACTGATTTGTTAGAACCTAGCAATTATTTTCTATATTAAAGGGGTTTCTTTTCTTTTCAGAAATATGCGTTGCAGAGTTGCTTGTAAGCCAGGATGCTTAGGTTGACAGCCATATTTAGGAGGCCACTATCGAGATGCAAAGGGCCTGATAAGGTCCCTTTTTTTCATCAAAAAAAAACTATGAAAAGGGCTTACCGGCCATTTCTTTTGGTTTTCTCTGTAAGGGAAAAATTGACAGAATGACAGGGCTTTTAAGGATAGAAAACTAAAAACATATATAAGGGCACAATGAGAATATGAATAAAAATGTTACAAGAATGATAAAATTGCCACATTGAAAGATTGCTATAATTTAAATTTATCATCAAAGTATCAAGGCATCCCATCCCCGGTCTCTGATTGTACAAATGTGGGTAAGAGAACTGGTGGAGAAAAGGAAGTTCTTGCATTGGGTAGAACACAAAAGCGTGTTGCATATATTTGATGCTTTGAAAAACCGGAAAATAACCATATACTTTTGTTTGGACTTTTTTACCCTTCGCATGTAGGAAACTCACGAAGTTTGCGTGATATATCGCTAAGCTCGTTGGGTATCACAAACTCTCACTTAAAAGGAGGTCCACACTTTTTTTGCTGATCTCATGAAGCACACAAAAAATTATGTTATTTATAGTCTTTTTTGTTAATAGTAAAATTGCAAATATCTTAGTAAAATTGCATATTTTTTTACTAAAGTCACGGGAAATCATGCAAACTTTCTTTTTCCTTTCTTTTAACCCTCACTTATGTTTGCATATTTTTTTGTGGTCTTCAGAAAGCGTCGAAAAACAAGCTTTGTGAACCTCTTTATGATAATAACTTCGCAAATATCTTAGCAAAATCACATATATTTGGTACCTATAGAATGTGATTTTCATGGTATAAAAAGCGATTATCTGAATCTCATGGCTATTTTCACAATTTTTAGGGTTTATTTGTGGTTCTCAACTTGCTTGATCTTTCGCAAAAAATTTCGATGACTTTTTTGACAAATATTTTCAATCACTTTTTTTTCGGTGATCCATCGATGACACTTCATTGTTGTATTTTGACGAGATTGAGGCCCCGGTTAGGTAGAAAGGTGAGTTATATATATATATATATATATATATATATATATATATATATATATATATATATGCATATTGTTTTATTTTTTTTCAAATAATTTTTGTAGAAATGAGCATCATCTAGGCCCATGCATATTTGTGTGCGGTCATTTTCTTGTTGTATTTTATTTAATATTTTTTATGTGATTTATCATTTACGGTTCTATATTTATGTTGTAGATGATTTATGTGTATTTGCTCGTCCTTTATTTAATTTTTTGTGTTTCTATGTTGCTGTAATATAGCTAGGGTAGTTTGGTATTTTTTATTTAATAATATCTTACGTCTTCTATGTATATCTTAGATAGTTCACTATGAATAGTTATAAACAATACCAGAAATGTAGCAAAAAATCATTCAAACCCCCATCCCCAACCCCAAGCAATGAAGCAATTGTGGTGTCCGAGATGAATCTAACATGAATTTACTACATATATAACATTTAGCAAGATTCATAGAAAGACTCAAAAAATCCCATAATCGAGCCAAAGACCGTTTACCTTACCCCTTATTTTTTGTGAGTATGAAAACTGATGTTTTTACTACCAACTAACAAAAACTAAATTGTAAATATTGATTGGTTACAACAAATGCTTACAACTAAAGGGCAAGAAGATGGGAGTGTTGCATGCTTGGATATTGATGATAACATGCCTTATATTTGGTTTGAAGTTGACAAGGTATTCGTTGGATAATGTTGCATATGTAACAAACATAAATTGAGGTGTCCAAAGCAACCTTAAACTTGATTTATATTGCAGGTCTTATTTCCTGTCAAGTGTGACAACAACAACTAAGTTCTTTGAAAAATAGACATAAAGGGAAATGAGTTCAAGTTGTACTATTCAATTTGGAGTACAACTTGCGCATATAAGAACGTCTGCAACATAGTAAGTTAAGATTACTTATTGAAACATGATCTTATTGCTCTCTCGTACCCGATAAGTTTAATGTTTTATTGTTTTATGATGCTTATGAGAGGTAAGCTATATTAGTTTGATAATAATCTTATTTTTAAAATTATGTTATAAATTGCATGAATTATATGATCTCGTTCTATAAAAAAATGAGAAAGAATCCTAAAGCAAAGAATAAAAAAAAGACCTCAGCAGAAAACAACGAAGGCTGTGAAGACAGAGGCTGTGGGGACGGGTGTTGTGGAGACAGAACTATGGACAATTATAAGTTTAAATTTGTTCTTTTGATTAATATTATAATTTATGAATTAACAAACTTTAAGTATGTAAAATATGAGTTTAAATTTTTCTTTAAATATTTCATGTTTAACTAGGCCAAAACTTATAGATGATTAAATTTTTCATCCTTGCACCGACTAAGGTTCATAAAACTTTTTTGTAGAGTTTTGCATCTTCGCACTGACTTAGGTTTAAATCACATATCTTAGGTTTAAATCGCATACAAGAAAAAACACTTATTTATTGTTGTGAATGTCTCCAACTCTTTGTTCGCAAAACTGTTTTGCAAAAGTCACAAAATTCTTGAAGTTTGCAAAACTTTTGTGCGGAGTTCCGCATCCTCGCACCAACTTAGGTTAAAATTGCATATCTTAAGTTAAAATCACATATCTTGTATTGAAATAACAGTTCTTCTTTCTCAAAACTATTTTTGAAAACTGCAACTCTTCTTTCGTAAAACTGTATTAAAATTGCATATATTCATTATTGTTAACAATAATGTGTTGCAAATTTTTCAAAAAACACAACTCTTCTTTTGCAAAACTGTTTTTGAAAGTCGTGAAATTTCTTAAGTTCACAAAACTTTTTTGCGAAGTTTTGCATCCTCACACCGACTAAGGTTAAAATCACATATATTTGGTTAAAATCACATATCTTGTATTGAAATCACAACTCTTCTTTTGTAAAATTGTTTTTGTGGATTCTTGATACATGAAAAAATGAATGATGCTACTTGCAAAAAATATAGATAATATGCATGAAATGTTTATGGCTCGTGTTGGAGCTTATGGTTTGAGAAACCAATTATGAATTATTTATTGGGATGTGTGTGTTTTGGTACTATAAAATGTGCACTAACATGCATGCATGAGTATCGCTCTCGAGGAGAAAAGGGTTGCTATAAACCTAGTTGGAGGTGCAATGAGCTCTCGTTTATAGAATAAAAATACACACACAATTAATACTAGGATCGCCTTCACAAGCAAGATGCTCGTTTGGTTTAGACACCCGAGCATAATGAATAAATTATAAAAGCTTGAGAGTTTATTGTACCCTAGAGAGGTACTTGAGCTAATGAGTTCTTGGATGCCTAGGTATGACAAGCATTAGTAAATGAATGAACAAGCCTTAATTTAACAAAACTTGATAACTCATTTAGTGTTTTACTTACCTTGGAGAGGGTAAGGAGTACAACCTCGAGTGACCTTCTGTGCTTACTTGTTCGGGAGCAATGACGTCTCTTTGATATTTAGTCACTCATAGGTTAGGAGACCTATCAAATGTATCATAGGTGATAAATCCCCAACTACTGGGGCTAGTCCTGGATGCATCATATATTTTGGTGTATGCCTTAGCAATGTTTATCTCTCGATTACTAACCACCTGCTTTGGGTTGGCTTCAGTACTGTTGCGTTGGATTTCTCCCACGTGCCTGGGTGGATACTAATAAGTGAAACAAAGACCTCTTGACTTTCACAGTTTCGGTATTGAAGATATGTCTTATTAATTCAAAATAATTAATGAGCATGATCATAAATGTTACTTATGAATATCCATATATTGCATGAAGTGCATAGTATGTTTTATTGCTTTTAAATAACTATATGCTATCTTGATAATTTTAATGTTATTATTCTCGTAAAGTGGTATGTACCCACCAGGCTTTCATGAGTTTGACCTTTTAAAGAGATTTCAGGTGACTAACATAGTGGACAGTGGATGATGAGATGCAATGGCAGTGTTAGGGACCAATACTTTTGAGAATGGAGGGCCCGACTTAGGATTTTGTGTATTTTGATCATAAGCACTTGTTAAACTTTCCATTTATTATTTTGTGAAAAGAATTTTGTAAGTAATATGAATAGTTTCAAGTTTTATAAATGGATACTCTTGATCTTATGTTGATTTACATTTATAACCCGCTCCAAAGTTGATTAAACCCTTGTATGAAAAATATCATTTTCGCTGATTAAAGTTTCAAAGAAATTTTTTAAATTTTTGCTAAATTTTTGGGTTTAGATTTTGGGGTGTTACATGATGAGCGAAGGGTGGCCTAGCCGAGCCGAAGGGCTTGATTGAGAGTAGCCAAATGGGATTTTTCGGCCCCTGATCATTGGCCATGCTACAACAAGCTAATATGGAACCATGGTCGCTAGATTTTGGCATGGTGATCACCATGTTTAGAGAGATGTAAGCCGGTGGGCAGATTTATGAGGAATTTGTAACCAACTACCGTTTATCTAGGGAAACAAGAAATAAATATAGAAATATCAAGAAATTCAAGAAATTGCTAAAAATAATGAAAAATTGCAAGAAATTAATGAAGAGCAGAAAATAAACAAATCAACTGGGAAGTAAGGCAAATTTTGGAATCCAACTTAACTCTTAGTTATCCCTCTAATCTTAGATCTTTCCTATATTTATAGGAAAAGAATCCTAATCTAAGTAAATCCAACCTACAAACTTTGATAAACATCAATTAAGAAACTTGCTAATCTTAATGAACTACTAAGTTAGAATATAGATCAAGTATTTAGATCTCTTATCCATTACAAGAGATCTAAGTAAAAAAAGGATTCAAAATCTAAAACAAATCCAAATGGACCCTAAAACAAATCCAGACTCTAGTTTCACTTTCATTTTCTTTCAGTTCCACTAAACTTCTAAGAACCACGAAAGTGACACAAACTCTAATGGGTGTGGATTGATGCACTGACGACAACAAGATCCATTTTGTCAATGATCTAAATAGAGAGAGAAATTGCTCTCTCGTAGTTGGTATGGCACAATACTAAATGGATCAAGTTGCGGTATTTGAATCAAAGTAGAAAGGTTCAATTATAAGGCTTTTGAATCTAAATCTAATTGGTCGGATCCAAAATGGTTCCACCTGGGTCAAAGAGTACTTCAAGGGTTGTTTAGGTAGTGGATAGGTGTGCATGGGTATTGGTGGGTTTTGGACAACATTTAGGTTGGTGTAGGCCCATTTAGGAGATTGGGTTAAGTTTGAGTTAATTTTGACCTGGTTAGGATCTAGTTGAATTACAATCAGATCAGAAGGATATTGAGTCATCGTACTTAGAATGGGTTGGGTTGAATACTGGATCGAGGATTGAGGAGAAAAGATCTAGTTTAATACTAATCCAAATCCAAAATATGTATAGGTCTAGTCTTAATCCAATCAAGTGGTTGGCCAACAATGGGGGACCCTACCACAGCTTTCCCTATCCACCCTAGGGCGGGTTGGACGGTGTATTTTGTTCCACCAGCAGCCACCCTCACTGGTTGGGCAAACCCCCACTGGCCTGAGCACTCCGACAAAGGGTCGCCAGATTGCCTAGACACGACGACAACCTTCTCTCTGCCACATGGGAAGGAAGGTAGTGGTGGAAATGGGAGGGGGCGTTGAAACCCTCCTCCTTCGATTTTCTACACTAATAGAGGTGGCAAGATGATCAATATCACCCTATCACAATTGTTTATTAGAGTCTCATTGCTGAATATCGGTTGCAGCCCTATGATCATCAATGTCGTGTCATCGACCTCTTGAAGGGATTTTTTTTTTTTTGAGAGCATCATGGGTAGGATCGCCTTTAATCACCCGTTTCTCTGGATGTCGAGAGAGAACGATGTGTTGCTATTCCAATGCCTCTAACCATCGATTTACTACCCTTTGATCCTCTTTTATCTTGTGCATTATCTTACCTATCGACAAAACATCACTGCTCAATTGGAAGACAAGCGCCCTCAATGAAGTCTTTTTTTTTTTACAAATTCATTGATAGATCTTTGCTTTCGACCATGATTTCTTTCATGTTTTCTTAGTGTTCGCTTTTTGACATCGTAAAAATTGTCAAGATTTCGACTTTGATACCAAATTGATGTAAACCATAGGCTTGATTTACGAGAAATTTCTAACCAACTATGATTTATCTAAGAAAAGAAGAAATAAATCTGAAAGTAGCAAAAATCAAGAAAATTGTTGAAAAACAATGAAAAATTGCAAGAAATTAATGAAAATCAAGAAATAAAGCAAATAAACTGGAAAATCAGGCAAATTTTAGAATCCAACTCAACTTTCAATTGTCTCCTTAATCTTAGATCTTCCCTATATTTATAGGAAAAGAATCTTAATATAAGTAAATCCAACCTACCAATTTTGATAAACATTAATTAAGAAACTTGCTAATACTAATGAACTATTTAGGTCTCATATCCATTACATGAGATTTAAATAAAAGAAAAAGATCCAAAATCTAAAATGGACCCTGTGAATCTAGAATTCTATTACTCTGCTCGTGCATCAGAGAGAGAGAGAGAGTTTGGTCGAGGGAGGGAGATGGGAGCCAGGAGTAAGGCCCATGTGTTTGGGATAAAACAAAACTCATTTTTTTTTCATTTTTTATTAATCCAGGTATCTCCTGGATTAAATTATTTTTGTTTTTTTTTCAAAAATCCAATTTTAATAAATTTGTTTTGCTATTCAAACAGTAAAAAAATATATCCTATTTTTATTTTCTAATACTTGTATATATGGATATTCAGTACTAACCAAACAGGCCCTAAGGGTGCAAAAATTACTGAATCTTCATATTTTTTACTGATAACAATGCGGGGTTTTCAAAATTTCCCTTGCATAGATCTACCATGTTCTTTAGAAGCTACTTTCTCCATTTTGAAAATTTTCAAAATTATTGGTCTTTAATGGTTAACAATTATTGCATCAACAAGGTGTGTGTGTGTGTGTGGGGGGGGGGGGGGGGAGGGGGGGGGGGGGGGGGCTCCGCTTGTTTGGTAGGAGCTCTTAGTGCACGTCACCTTGTGTTGGGACGTTGCAAGTTCAAAACCCAATGGTGATGGGGTCTGCCTAACCACAGCTTGCCTATCAAAAGCCCAAATGATAAGAGCGACTTGCAAATATCACCAAGTTGACATGTCACAGGTTTGAATCCCACGAGTGACATCACTTGCCACAAGGTCGAGTCTAGGTGTACTCCCCGGTAGGTATGGGAGACATCAAGGGTTTTACCAACCAGAACCCAGCCAATGTATAGTCGATGATGGGTTTTCCCTTGGATTATAAAAAAAAAACATCGATATCGAGCATCAAAGTGCTTTCTTTTTCAATTTATTTCACTGTAAAATCTAGCCAACTTGTCTACAGAAAGTACAAGCATAATTTCTCTTGTCTCTAAATAATAATTCGAAGACAAATCACCAACATGGAGAATTGTAGATGTGTGACAACTTTATTAAGGTGTGAATGTCGATATTTCATTTTGAATAAGATAATCGAATTGAAGAATGTGCTTGGGACCGATCCCTTCCTCTTTCCATTGTGCACCCAAACACTAGCAGGTACCGATCGGGTACCAACCCAAGTGGGTCGGTTTCCACTCAAACCGTGTGGGAACCACTCTAAACCAAACTAATAAAAAAATAACAAAATCAATAATAAAAATATATATGTCATTTCAATAAAATAATAATAATAATATAATCATCCCATAAAGATAAAAAAAATAAAGGTTAAGTCAACATAAAAAAATCAAATCAAAATACTATATTGGGTCGACCCATTGGGTCCAAACCCATTTTATGTTCAAAACAAATTCCCAAATTTGCTAAAAATTAAGATTTTTCTATTCTAATCCATTTTAATCATGACAACCATGAATTTAACTAAGTAAACTATGCCACTGTGCTCAAAATAACCAAATTGCTTAGTTTATAAAAAGTTAAATTTCTTAAAATTTTACGGCTCTTGCATGTATATTCTCAAGCATTCATACAACAAAGTATAAACAACATGTTTATTCAATAACATATCCATGATATGATAATAATGCAACATTATGCATAAATCTCACAATTCATCACCTACGTATCCACGATACGATTTACATGAGATGAAATATCAACAAATGATACCAATTCTCAACTGTATAAATAAATCTTTGTTTCATCTTAATTACTTGACTCACGGTACTTGAGTCCTCACTAAATCAGCAATGCTACTTCGGGTGCGTATTATTTTTCGAAGAGTCAACCTGACCAAGGATTCCAAATGGGCAACTCATGTTTGAGAGAAATTCCGTAATAGCAACCATAACTAAAAGTGGATGCATTCAACACTACTATAGTAGATGGGGTAGTCACCTAGGACACATTGAAAACTCTGGCTTCCAAACTTTGAGTGATTGAAAACCAATGGGATGCCTCATTCCCAAAACAAAGTGGCACCATATGTGAACCTACATGCCCAACATCAATCGAGATTGTATTATCTACCTCTCTAAATAGATTTGCAGAAAAAACTGGTAACATAAGCCCCTTTCAGTGAATAACCAGAATCCCAGAATCTAATAGCATAGACCCTTTTCAGGGAATACTTGAAAATATATAATTAAGGTTAGGTGTGTTAATTAACATTTATCATACCCAACCAATTCTCACGTGTGTTCAGGCAATTTTAGCCCAGAAGAGCACTTCGCCAACATAGGTAACAAATCTCTAAGTGTGGATGTAACGACCCCAACTCATACATTTGAAAAATGCGGAATTTTTTTTTCTAAGAGTTGCGAAAAACTTCCCAGAGACCTGGGGTCCCTACAGTTCCAATTTCAGTTGGATAACCAGACACCACAAACAAACTTACAATTATCATTCATAACCAACCAACTAAACTCTTTTATTAATGAATCAATAAGAGTCTCATACTCAATGTCAAAAGTAAAATAACAACTTGTAGGAAATAAGAAGAACTAAAAGAAAACAAAAGTAGAGTCACTCTGTTTGTAAGTGAAGCCATCTAAAGCAAATGTGACCTTCGTATCCCCTCAGAAGCGAGTTGATTTCACTGATCACCTGTGTCTAGGAAAAACCAATAAAAGAAGAGGGTCAGAAATCCGAAGAATTCTGCGTACAGGTTTCCATAATGAATCAAATAAGAAAAAGAGCATAAATAAGATCCATGTAATATTTTTGAGGAATACTGTTATAAGCAATTCATAAGACAATGAACCATCCATGCAGAATTAAACATTAAACATGAGGGAACACGAAGTAAGTAACATTGATCACAATTTAATCAATAAGGCAATTAAATGCAAAAGAGATCAACGTCATGCAATGATCAACATATAACAACCAAGTGAATAGGTAAACATGCATGAACTAATGCATAGCAAGAATATGCATGATTTATGTGCAATGCATGAACCCTTTATTATCTTTCATTTAAGTTTTTCTCCTTCCATATGCATGTCCTATTAAATGCACACAATCCTTAAGTTCCTCTTTTTAATTTACCATTGCCCGCAGATATACCAAACGGGTACAGTCCTCGAGGTCAAGTAGGGTTCCCGAGGTAGCTTAACACACAATTTGTATTTTATTACCGGATTTCAAACTTAGCCCTCGATCGATATCAGGAAACAACATTATCCATCGAAACCTTGGAAAACAGCATCCAAAGTCTGGAACACCATGGAAAACAGCATCCACTGGCGCCACATTATTGGTATACCAAAATAACAACAGTTGTGTCAAAACACACCACCCCCAGGAAAAGTGGTGGACTCTCCCTAAAACCGTGGTCAAGAGAAGAACCTCAATATCGGGTTCAGGGGCAACAATACGCACATGAAGTTTTTGTATCCTCACGGCTTCCCCCAAACCGCAATATCCAAGATTCTCACACTAAAGCAGGGACATCAAGGAGAAAAATGAATTACACTGTTCTTTACTTTCTTTTATCTCATTATTAATTCATCTCTTTTACATTTCCAAATTAACATGCAGAATTTATAACATAAGCTTGCACATCAGCATGCTAAGCTTTTCACGGGATCACAGCCCGTGACAACATAGAACAGTGCGGTAAAACAATAATATCACATTTGAGTTGTTGCAATGCATCAAAACGACTAAAACAGAAAACAACTTGCTCTCGAGGCTCACCTAGCCCCTAATGTTCTAATTGACCACTCATGCACTCATAAGCAAAAATCATCAATCATAAAGAGTAGGCCACTTATGCATTCTTTTCACACACTTTTCAATGCACATTCATCTGTGACAAAACCAATAATATTTAAACGCATGAGCACGAGTTCCCACACCAACATGCAATGCATACTTTCATTCATTGCACAATTTCTGCCAAATGCATGATTTCATTAATGAATTATTCCAATTAAAACGTACAAACACTCATGCCATTTTGATCTTGTAAAAACACCTAAATTCCGTATATGTACATGCACAAGTATGCCTGCCTGCAACAACAATTTCGAATAAGTATCACACAACAAGTTTAATCACATAAGGAACATCACCCCTTTGTATGCATATGATTAAGCCCAATACACTTAGCATAATTTGTAATATTCGCATGCATAGCCTAACCAATTTACTTTCATAAACAGAAAATTTGGGCCTGTCCATACCAAACTGCATATGTATTATATATATATATACTTTTTTTTTTTTGAAAGGGAGACTGATCCAACACCCAGCCGACAGACGGTCGGCCAGGACTCGGCTCCAGCCCAGCTGACTCAGTCGGCTGAGCTTGGCAGTCACTATACACGCTTCATTCCCATATTCATACCATATGCACACCCTTATACACTACACATTTTAGTCAAGTATGTGAGTATTCAAGTGATAACACACATGACCTACTCATAAGTTTAACTATCTAAATACACCAATGTTACCTTCAACATATTCTGTCAGGTGACAAACCCATTCCTTAACATGTACCCAGATACACCCACTTAACAGGAAACTAAAATTAAAAAGAAAAGCACACCACACATATTTTTGAACTAACATAACCCTTTTTTTTATATATATATATACATGTGGAATCTGCCAGCACTTGGCAAGTGTTGTCAGACCCACAGAAAACTAGGTATTTTTTAACCTATGCACTCGGATGAGGCCCCACAACCACCAGGCTAGGCCTGTCCGACCAGCCGAATTCGGCTGGGCTGACAGCCAACCCACATCAACAAAACCTTTCATATATATATATATATATATATATATATATATATATATATATATATATATATATATATATATATATATATATATATATATATATTGTTACAGATGGGGGCTGCCAACACTTTGGCAAGCGCTGCCCGACCTCACAGGGACTGGGTATTGCCCAACCGACCTAATTTGATTTGTTTAAGTCTAGTTGTTAAATACAGTAACCCAAGTTTTGTAAATGAGAAATCAGATAAATGTGTATTTCAAGTTCCAGTTCTAATAAAATAAAATCTCAGGTTCAGCAAGTATCAAAACTGTAGATTTAATACGCCTCCACGCTTAGCCGATATGCACTATAAGTATACCCATATAAGAGAACCAGTTCAACCCTGAAAACGAAATGGGAGCAACAAACATAGGAAAAATAAAAGAAATATAATGCTAACAAGTAAGTAAAGCTGAAACTCTCCTCTGAACACTACAAACCAAATGTGATTATGGGTTTGGGCAGATTATTGGATTCAAGTCTGAAACGCAACAACAAGTAAAAAGAAGCACAAACAGCCAAACCAGAGTGGAAACATGTAGGATCCAAAGATCGGTCTATGAAATCAAACTTGTATCAATCCTTGATGGAAAAGAAAAAGACTGAACATAAATCCTCAAACAAAGATAATCGTTACCTAATGAGCCATATCCATCATAAAATAAAATTTCAATTTGGTGCAAAATATATCATGCACAGAAATTTCTTTGTTGTTAGGAGTGGAAAATTGTGCATACCACCATGAAACCAAGATCTATAACACCCTTTCCACGTATTTTAGGGTAAATACCTAGATTTACCCTTTTCCCATGGATTCTTCTCAAAAATACCACATGAAAATCAAACCCATGATCTCATTCTCATCTGAAGCAAGAGAGGAACCCATACCTCAAAAATCCAACGCTTGGGGGCTGCGGATGTTGCGAGGAGAGTGCTTCCACCGGAGATGAGACTGGCGGCACCTCCATGCCGACGAGAGAGAGAGAGAGAGAGAGAGAGAGAGAGAGAGAGAGAGAGAGAGAGAGAGAGAGAGAGATGAGGGAAGAGGGTGAGACCCCCTCTTCCACTTCCCTTTTATCGCCGACCCCCCCCCCCCCCTCTTGCCGAGAGGCGCGGGGTTTGGTTACGCCCTGCGTAACCCCCCCCCCCCCCCCCCCTGCCCCTTTCTTGTTCTGTTACAGACCTATCGGGCAACCCTTATCGGGTTGCCCCTTTCTTTAAAAGGGCTTACACAGGGGCGTGGCTCGGGTCCAGACCCGAGGCCCGTAACCCGACCCCAAACTATATGGATCCACAAGTTGGATCCAAATGGATCCAACTGTGGATCCTCGGATAAATAAAAAATAAAATTTTATTTATTTATTTATTTATTTATTTATTATTATTATTATTATTAGTAGTAGTAGTAGTAGTAGTAGTAGTAGTTTTATTATAGATGTGTATATAAAGACTACTTTATAGATCTTAGATCCACATGTTGGATCCATTTGGGTCCAATCACGGATCCTACCTTAAATACTTAGTTTTTATACTAATTA
This sequence comes from Nuphar pumila, assembly GCF_984573655.1. Lineage (NCBI taxonomy): Eukaryota > Viridiplantae > Streptophyta > Magnoliopsida > Nymphaeales > Nymphaeaceae > Nuphar > Nuphar pumila. The sequence continues at coordinate 113,556,691 of NC_143250.1, forward strand.
TTATTCCCAAAAAAAATAATTTTATTTATTTATGATTATACTCATATATATATATATATTAAAATATATATATATAGGTATATGGATCCGGTATGTGGATCCCAAACCCATCTATGCACCCCTATTAAATAATTATTCTCCAAATTATTTAATTAATTAAAAATTATTGTACTTATACATACATATCAAATTTACGAGGTAAATTTATTCGAAAAACCCCTTTATGGGTCCTGGATCTGAAATTTGGATTCCCGGCCCAAATCCCTCTGTTATAAAATACATATATTATAATATGTTTCAATAAATGCCTAAAAATTATGGGTATTACATCCCTACCCCCTTAAAAGAATTTCGTCCACGAAATTAAAACGTACTAAATAAGTATCGGTAGTACCAAATAAAAATATCACACGATCCTAACGATTGACAACTAAGAGATACCTTAGACCAAATCAGTCTAATTGTCCTGTGTAGTAGTCGTAATTCGTTGGCCTTGTTGTTGTTGAGGTCTCAGTTGTTGTTGCTATTGTAGGTGTTGTTGTTGTCCTCTCTGAGCTGCTGGCGGGTTTGGACAGTAGGGAGCGATGTGCTCAGGTTGCTGGCACCTGTAGCAAACTCCCTTGAACATCGGACAAAAACTTTGAGAATGACTTTCATTACATCTACGACACATTGATTGGGCTTTCCCTTGTTGCTGCCTCTACTGAGGTTGTCCCTGATGCGCATCTTGCTGACGTCCCTTTTGGGTTCGCTACCTCTTGCCACCCTGAGTCTTTCCGCCTATCGGTGGGTCCTTCCTCTTTCCGCCCGAAGCATCCCCTCCATTTGTGCCTCCCTTTTGTGATATATTCCTAGACCTCTCCCAGTCCTTGGTCAGAACAGTGGCTAATTCGATCGCATCGGCCAAGGTAGCGACCTGACAGTACGTGAGTCCGTAACCCATCCTTTAGTCCGTGCACGAACTTCGCCGCCCTCGCTTTCTCATTCTTGAAGAGGTTCGGGCAGTACCTCTCGAGGTTCCGAAACTTGGTAGTGTAATCTACCAGACTCATGGTTCCCTGAGTTAAATCAAGGAACTCTTGTTGCATCTGTGTGATCATCGCAAAATTTTTCCTCTCTGGTGGTTTCTCTCTCTTCCTTCTCTTTTCCTTTTCTGACCTCTATTTTCCTCCTTTTTGAAGGGAGAAAAATAAAGGAAAGAAAAGAAAGAGAGAAGAGAAAAGAAAGAAAGAGAGAAGAGGAACTATTTTGCGCGGTCTCACTTGACCTTAATTTGAAAATATTTAGAAAATAACTCGTCTCCGTTTTGAAATTTATTTGCGGGAAAATGGAGAGACGGGATTCGCTCGTCGGTACGAGGTTTGACCGTTCCTGGCGCCTTTACCAGGGGTAATCGAACCAAGGATCGAATCTATGCCTTTTGCTTTGCCTAAATATAATCTAAGAATTTATCCTAAAAGATCTAAATGCACAAAGAATCATGCTTGTGCAATGCAAGAATGTATGCTCCCTTTGAAAGATGTTTTGGAAATTTCCAAGTATTCTGAGATGAACTTAGAGCTTAAGATAGATCAGAGAAGTTCTAAGTCTTAGGAAGAATAAATCTTGACTTTGGAAAGAGAATAATTTAAACCCGAGATAAAGGGGAAGGAAAGGAAATTTTACAAGGTTTTTGAACTTGAATTTAGGAAAAGAGATAAAAAAAAAGTGGAATTGAATTTAAGATTTGAAATTTGGAATGGATCAGAGAAATCCAAATAGTATAGAAATGAATTTAAGAAATCTAGACATGATTTGTAAAAGGATCTGGAAATGAACTGAAATTGGATTTGAAAGTTGGATTTGAGAATGAAATTTGATTTTGAAATCTGGAATTCAAATCCAAAGTTTGGATCTTAAGATGGATTTAGATCTGAAATCTAAGATCCGAAGTAGAATTGGATTGTGGATCCTGAAAATAGATTTGGATCTGAAGTCTAAGATCTGAAGTAGAATTGGGTTCTGGATCCTAAGATGGATTTGGATCTGAAGTCTGAGATCCAAGGTGAAATTGGATTCTGGATCCTATAAGGAAATTGGATCTGAAGTCTAAGATCCAAAGTGAAATTGGAGTCTGGATCCTAAGGAGGAATTGGATCTGAAATCTAAGATCCAAAGTGAAATTGGAATCTGGATCCTAAGATGGATTTGGATCTGAAGTCTGAGATCCAAAGTGAGTGTTGAATCCTGGATCCTATAAGGAAATTGGATCTGAAGTCTAAGATCCAAAGTGAGTGTTGAATCATGGATTCTAAAATGGATTTGGAGTTTAAATTCAGGAGATGAACTAGGAATTTCTAAGTCTGATTTGAATTTGGGAAAAGGAATTTTTAGAAATTGAATTTTGGATATACAGATGAATCCCAAAGTCAATTTAGACCTTGGATTTGAAGTTTGAATTTGAAATTTAGAAAAATGAATCAAGAATCTCAAAGTTAGATTGAACTTTGAGTTTGATTGGAGCTTTTAAAAATGAATTTGAAATTTCAAAGTCAAATTGAACTTTGAAATCTGTTTTGAATTTGAATATATAAAATGAATTTAAAATCTCAAAGTTGAATTGAACTTTGAGATAAAAAATAGAATTTCGAACAATGAAAGAATGAATTGGATTTGAACAGGATTGAAGATAGATTGAGAAAGATATTTACATTACTTGGAGTTTTGAAAAAGGAATTTTGGAAATATGATGCAATTCTATCCTATATGATGAATGAATTTAAAGAATCTTTGAAATTGGATTTTGAAAAGCTACTTCATTCTTTGGATGAATTTAAAATAAGATTGAAGATATAATACATCCTTGACTATGGTCATTGAATGTATTATATAATAATCTATATTTAATTTCAAGAGAAGAATGAAATACATTTGGTGCTTTTATAGAACTTAAAATGAAATGAACTCTCAATATACCCTGACTATGGCCATTGGTATATATTTTGAGTTAATTTTAAGTTAAATTCTGATAAAAGGAGAAAATGTTTAAGGAAAACATGATGAATTTTGAAAGCAGATCCAGTGTGGATCCAGTGTTATTTCGTAAAAGATAAAAATCCTAAGTCTTGTTTACATCCCGACTATGACCGTTGATGTAAATCATCAACTTAGGATTAATTTACCTTTTACGAAATGGTGCACATGCCATTCGTGGTTTCATTTGTGAGATTTTTGTAAAATAAAGGCGAAAAATATGAGAACAAGTGATTCATGGTATTTATAATGCTCATTCATTCTAATCTAGAGCAGGAAATGTGAAATATTTTCATTACATCTAATTATTACATTATGAGATTGAATTCTGAAAAGATGGGAAATATCTAACTTAAGAAAAGAAGATCTAAATCCCTCATATATTCCTGCAAAACAGAGTTAGCATAAGCAATACAAGAAAATGTCATGCATATATATATATGAAAGCTAAATGATAGTATGCATATCTATAATACAAGAGTGGCAACATAAGTTTTTGTGAAAGATTTAATGTGAAAATGTATATATAATATAGTACTAAATCAATGGGGAAGTATATGCACAAAAGGGGCATACAGGTGGTGACATCAATGAAATAGGGCTGTGAAGGGTGTCTATTACAAAGCTAAATGGGCCTGTGAAGCTGGAAATGGCTGTGAATGAAATTGATTTATTGCATGAAGATGTTGATACTAAAGAAGCTGATGGCCATGGAGTATCAATATTGTCATTCAAATCGCACATGAAACTGATTCTTGAAGTGTGGTCAAGTGCTGCATCTGAAGGCAAGCTTGGTAACAGACAACCTGATTCTTCATTACAATTGGACATACGCCTGAGAACTTCCTTTGCACCATCTGGATCCAGGCGACTAGTTAACCATCTGTAGACAACCCTCATGCAATCATCAAATGCAGTTGAGAGCTTAGGAACATTTGGACTCCCTCATGGGAGTCGAAAGAGAAGAATCCATCAAGACAATTCTCTTTGCAGACTCAGATACAACACTTTGATACACCTGGCTGTAAACACTCCTTTACTGCATCAACCTTCCCACATGCAGCCAAAAGTTGAGACACATCTGCAGTGGTCTCAAACTCATTTACATCTTTAATTGGACAAGAACTTTGAGTAAGATTGGAAGGCTGTAACGAACATATGTGTTGAAGGTTTTCATTTGCACCCTGGTTTGTCAAGATTTTCTGAACATCTGACAGGCAGTAATTTGCATGATTCATGTCTAAAGCAAGTAAACCAGATGTTTTGCTAGATTCCCCTATAAGAACTGTAAGAGTGGCTTGCAACTGAGGACAACAGATAACATTGGCAAGAAAGGGGGTAAATGATCCCCACCAATCAACTGCAGTCATCCCTAACATACTCTCAGCAGCAGAAAAATTCAAGGTGCATATTCCTGACAATATTGGCAGGCTGTTGTTTCCAAATGGTGCTAATGGAGAGGGTGCCACAAGGGATGGCCATGGAGCCGTGGGCAAGGGCAAACTCTTGGATTGCTGGGAGTGTACAGTGGAGTGGAAATTGGTATGTTTATATGCATAAGGAAATTACAGCAATACTCGGTATTGCCATAAGTGATGTAATAAGATGAACACAACAAATATCTTGGTATTGCTATAAACATGACAAATAAAGGCTACAACAGTGCTGAGTGACTGCTATGGAGGTGGACGATGGTGTGTTGGTGACTTGCAGTCAGAAAAGCAAGTAAAAGAATTCAGCATCGAAAGTTTGTACAAACTTACATCGCTAATACACTAAGCACAGGTATAAACATGCAGCATAAGAACAGAGTAAACATATTACAGCAAACTGAAAATATTGTGGTTCAGGTGTTGCAATTTCGGATAAAAGCATCTAACCCAGATGAATTTACTACAAATTCGTAGGGCCACAAAACAACATTACATGCACCGATGACAATGTTGGTGCTACAGATTTTTAGGCAATCCCATAGTAAAGCATGTCAAACATCAACCAAATGCTGTAAGTGCTATAAAATATGATGAAAAGATGACTCATCTGAGAGGAAATTTTTGATTTGGTAGTGATACATGGAAGCCTGACAGTTCCCTGCAGATTTTGTCCTTGTTTACGGGCAGCTTTGGTGGATGTATCTATATGGATCCCAATCTTTTAGAAGTTGATTCCCTTGACTCTGTAGATTCACTTGAGCCCCTCATGTCTTTAAGAAATACGAACTGAAACGAGCTGGTCTTTGCTTAATCTTAAATGACTGGTTGTACCCCAACTGCGTGGATGCCATAGTAGGATATTAGCTCATCATATTTAAACTTTAGTGAATGGAACCTGCGATCACAATGATAATTCACTTCAGCCATAGTTTTCGCAATTTAGCTCAAATTGAGGGGAAAGAAAGCACTTCTCATGGGTATTGTAAGATTGATTCCTTCCAATTGAAGAGGAAAATTTGCAATATTATCAACAAAGTTACCTTCTGCCTTTGCCAGCTTACTGAATTGTTAGATTTATGATAAAAGGGAGTGTCACCTTTACTACAGAATCATCCACATATGGGAACATCAGCATGGTTCTGCAAACTGTCATCGCAGGAGAATTAACTGTTTTCTCAGCTTCAAATTTCTCCAACAACCTCTCATAAATGTTGTTTGAATTACTCAGGTGTCTTGTGCAGGTGACGTGCACAGGTACTAACAAATGTTGTGGGACCTTTGTATTGGAATTTACAGCATTTCAACTTCATGCTGGAAATTAGAGCAGTTGGTAATTCCCAAATAAATTAGAGAGATGATCAGGCCTTACCTCTTGAGGGTCCCATCCGATTAGGCCCAATATAAACTGGTTACGAGATATTTGTGCCAAAATATCCAAGGTTTATAACCCGACGATTGCTTATTAACAGACGAAATGGATTATCATTTTATCATTAAGAGGAAAAACACAAAGTTATAATTTCAGGAACATAGAATATATATATATATATAATGTCAAAATTTAAAAGGATTGATGCAAAAAAAGTAGCAGTGAGGCTTTCTTACATGATTCCACCTGGTTATCTGTAGGCGCTGACCCATCAAACCTGATTTTGTAACCCATTTCATCAATATCCATGGTCTCTCCTTTATCTTTCGCGCAGGAATAAAATGCTAATAACAAAATGAGAATAAAAAAGGGGGAGTCATCTTATCCAGAGAACTCAAAGTGTCTTGTATGCCACGATTTCAGCAGATTCTGTACTGGAGAATTCGTCACCAAAGTTTTCAGGCTTTAACATGCAGATCACTGTGGAGGTACTTGATGACGAACCATGACAACTCGTGTACACTTAAAATTACCATGTTATGAACGCTGTCACAGGTTTTTTTGAAAAAAACTTGCCATCTTCCTGTTTGCAGATGAAGTCCGGTGTGCAGAAACTAATGTTTTGCAGACACAGCATTCCTGATGATAAAGTAAAATATAGAGGATCCAGGTGTATGGTGAATCAGAACATCTTTAAAACAGTGTATGAAGCAACCACGGGATTACACTGAGGAAATGGGATCCCAATGCACAGGGTGATGTAAATAAACTGATGACATGTAAAATCCATCGCTGCTATATTCTAAAGATGGCAATGATGGCATCACCGATATTAAATCCAATAAATGAAAGGTGGAAAACAGAAAATCAAACACAATAGTCAATCACAACCAACAGAAGGCAGAGAAATGGACATTAAGAATACCTATTACTTATCTAAAACGAGATCTAAGGTTAGATGCAAACTTAAAAAAAATGAAATAGGTTGGAACATTGTATTCCTCCATTGTGGCAGTAGGTAGATCGGATAATGAAAATGACAAATTGGAAGACAGATATTTAACAAAAATCAGAGAAATTTTAATAAACGTAAGAGGGAAATGTTGGAACAAACGTTCCATCGCTGTTGCATATGGGCGTGTCGATGTTGCACAGGCAACTCAACATTACCCAAGGTGCGTTAATGGGTTTAAGAAGCAAGAAATCACAGAGGAAAGAAAAAATTACAGAGGAGAAGAAAACGTACTTACCTGTAATGGCAGAGGTAGTCGACCTATTACTTGAGGAGAAACGGAGGAGATAGGAAGGCGAAGAGGAAGGTCATCGTGAAAGAGGCTGATAGATCGGTGAGGCATGATTTTCTTTGCTCGATATGAAGAACACCATGAAGAGGTGAATGGCGGATTTAGTGAAGGCAAAAGGAGAGGATGCTATATACAGGAAAAGGGAAGGGGTGAAGACGATCCGAGAAGAAGAAATGGGGAGGTGAAGAAGCATTCGTGAAGGAGAAGAAGGTGGAGGGCTGATCACGACTCCCTTTTAGGGTTTCTTAAACTACTTTTTAAAGAGGCAAAAAGGAGGTTCGGTTGAAGATGGGAGGCTGGAGATCAGGTTGTTGGTGATGGAGGGCCGAAGATGGGGAAATTGGAGGACGATGGAGGAGGGTTCGGCCATGGAGAGGGAAGGAGAGCGGCGGCTGATGGGGGCTGAGGGAGAGAGAAGTGAGAGTTAGGGTTTTCAAAACCCTAACTCGATTTTTTTAAACATCGAGAATCAGATTTTCCAAAAAAAGGCCTCTTTAAAAAGTTTTCTCTAAAACGGGTTTCTAAAAACTATTTTGCAATTTTCTTCATTTATTTTTTATTTTTTTTTTTGACCTTTTCCGAGTATTTTTATTTTTTTGTATTTTGGGAAATACAAAATCCTAAAATGTATGGCAAAACAAGGATTTAAACTAATTTTTTTTGTATTTTTGAGAAATATTTACAAAAAGAAGGTTTTCAAGGCTATTTTGAGGAAATTTCTTTAGAAAATGGGTTCGGACCCGAGTTTTGAGAAAATGTTTGAGTTTTTGAAGCTCGAATTGAGAAATACATGTGATGGATCCAAATGGACTGTCTGAGCTATTTAAAGACTATTTTTGGTATTTTCTATAATTTAAATTTAAAATTTGAACAAGGAGATTTAGATTTGGATCTGGATCTGGACAATGGATTCAGATCCGAAATCAATTTAAACATATAAAATGAATTTGATTTCAGTAAAACTTGAGAAATGAACTGGAATTTATATTTAAAAATGACACATTTGCTCAAAAAATGAATTTAGGGGCAAGAAAGGAATATTTAAAAGATTTTGAAAAATTTGGGGTGTTCACAATCTGTTCCTCAGCGTACGCAGGGAAATACATGTCCAGAAACTCCTCCCTGAACGTCTCCCAGAGGATCTTGTCCCAATCGGTGAACTTTACCCTTCGCAGGGTGTCCCACCACTTCTTGGCATCGCCATTCAGACAGTATGTGCCAAAAAATGTCTTTCTGTCCTCAGGAACAGACAAGACGTCGAACGCCCGCTCCAACTCCTCAACGCAGTTCTCTGCTGCCTCTGGGTCTGCCTTTCCTGAAAAAGTTGACGGATCCAACTTCAGAAACCTTTTGAAGGAAACTCCATCCGCGTTTGGAGCAATAACGACAGGAGGGTCACGAACTGTTGCTTGTGCGGCTGCCTGCGCAGTCTGGGCCGCTTGTGCAGCCTAAGCCGCTTGCGCCGCCTGTATAACCTGAGCCGCTTGCACCGCCTGTGCTGTTTGTGCCGCTTGAGCTGTCATAGTCTCGGTCAGGGTGTGAATAGCCTCCATCATAAAGTCTCTCTATTTCTGCCAGTTCGTGGGAGCAGTAGTAGAGGACGAAGCACCTCTACGGGTATAATGTGACATCTACAACGCACATCCTTTCTATAAATTAGACTTTTACTTATCCTACCCCCTTAGGGTTAATCATGAAACATAATCGTTCATATAAATACACCAAGACTTTTAAATCCACACCAAAGAATATTGAATGATAATTGCAACCAATTACACAGAATTCACATACTTTAAGTAAAAGTATTAAATAGTCATACCAGTGAAGAAGACTGCTCTGGAGGACAAGTCACACATGTCGACGCTTCAGGATAGAGCTCATATACCAAAAATTAGAAATTTAACACAAAAAGTTGATAGAAGTGTAAGTCTTTGTGGTGGCTCTGATACCAAACCTTTAACGACCCCAACTCATACATTTGAAAAATGCGGAATTTTTTTTCTAAGAGTTGCGGAAAACATCACAAAGACCTGGGGTCCCTACAGTTCCAATTTCAGTTGGATAACCACACACCACAAACAAACTTACATTTATCATTCATAACCAACCAACTAAACTCTTTTATTAATGAATCAATAACAGTCTCATACTCAATGTCAAAAGTGAAATAACAACTTGCAGGAAATAAGAAGAACTAAAAGAAAACAAAAGTAGAGTCACTCTGTCTGTAAGTGAAGTCGTCTGAAGCAAATGTGACCCTCGTATCCCCTCAGAAGCGAGTCAATTTCACAGATCACCTATGTCTAGGAAAAACCAATAAAAGAAGAGGGTCAGAAATCCGAAGAATTCTGCGTACAGGTTTCCCTAATGAATCAAATAAGAAAAAGAGCATAAATAAGATCCATGTAATATTTTTAAGGAATACTGTTATAAGCAATTCATAAGACAATGAACCATCCATGCAGAATTAAACATTGAACATGAGGGAACACGAAGTAAGTAACATTGATCACAATTTAATCAATAAGGCAATTAAATGCAAAAGAGATCAACATCATGCAATGATCAACATATAACAACCAAGTTAATAGTTAAACATGCATGAACTAATGCATAGCAAGAATATGCATGATTTATGTGCAATGCATGAACCCTTTATTATCTTTCATTTAAGTTTTTCTGCTTCCATATGCATGTCCTATTAAATGCACACAATCCTTAAGTTCCTCTTTTTAATTTACCATTGCCCGCAGATATACCAAACGGGTACAGTCCTCGAGGTCAAGTAGGGTTCCCGAGGTAGCTTAACACACAATTTGTATTTTATTACCGGATTTCAAACTTAGCCCTCGACCGATATCAGGAAACAACATTATCCATCGGAACCTTGGAAAACAGCATCCAAAGTCGGGGACACCATGGAAAACAGCATCCACTAACTCCACTATATTGGTATACCAAAATAACAACAGTTGTGTCAAAACACACCACCCCCAGGAAAAGTGGCGGACTCTCCCTAAAACCGTGGCCAAGAGAAGAACCTCAATATCGAGTTCAGGGGCAACAACACGCACACAAATTTTTGTATCCTTACGGTTTCTCCTAAACTGCAATATCCAAGATTCCCACGCTAAAGCAGAGACATCAAGGAGAAAAATGAATTACACTGTTCTTTACTTTCTTTTATCTGGTTATTAATTCATCTCTTTTACATTTGTAAATTAACAGGCAAAATTTATAACATAAGCTTGCACATCAGCATGCTATGATTTTCACGGGATCACAGCCCGTGACAACATAGAACAGTGCGGTAAAACAATAATATCACATTTTAGTTATTGCAATGCATCAAAACGACTAAAACAAAAAACAACCTGCTCTCGAGGCTCACCTAGCCCCTAATGATCTAATTGACCATTGATGCACTCATAAGCAAAAATCATCAATCATAAAGAGTAGGCCACTTATGCATTCTTTTCACACACTTTTCAATGCACATTCATCTGTGACAAAATCAATAATATTTAAATGCATGAGCACGAGTTCCCACACCAACATGCAATGCATACTTTCATTCATTGCACAATTCCTGCCAAATGCATGATTTCATTAATGAATTATTCCAATTAAAACGTACAAACACTCATGCCATCTTGATCTTGTAAAAGCACCTAAATTTCGTATATGTACATGCACAAGTAAGCCTGCTTGCAACAACAATTTCGAATAAGTATCACACAACAAGTTTAATCACATAAGGAACATCACCCCTTTGTATGCATATGATTAAGCCCAATACACTTAGCATAATTTGTAATATTCGCATGCATCGCCTAACCAATTTACTTTCATAAACAAAAAATTTGGGCCTGTCCATACCAAACTGCATATGTATTATATATATATATATATATATATATATATATATATATATATATATATATATATATATTGAAAGGGAGACTGATCCAGCACCCAGCCGACAGACGGTCGACTGGGACTCAGCTCCAGCCCAGCTGACTCAGTCGACTGAGCTTGGCAGTCACTATACACGTTTCATTCCCATATTCATACCATATTCACACCCTTATACACTACACATTTTAGTCAAGTATGTGAGTATTCAAGTGATAACACACGTGACCTACTCATAAGTTTAACTATATAAGTACACCAATGTTACCTTCAACATATTCTGTCAAGTGACAAACTCATTCTTTAACATGTACCCAGATACACCCAATTAACAGGAAACTAAAATTAAAAAGAAAAGCACACCACACGTATTTTTGAACTAACATAACCCTTTTTTTTTATACAGGTGGAATCTGCCAGCACTTGGCAAGTGCTGCCAGACCCACAGAAAACTAGGTATTTCCCAGCCGATGCACTCGGATGAGGCTCCACAACCACCAGGCTCGGCCTGTCAGGCCAGCCGAATTCGGCTGGGCTGACAGCCAGCCCACATCAACAAAACCTTTCATCTATATATATATATATATATATATATATATATATATATATATATATATATATATATATATATATATATATATATATTGTTACAGATGGGGGCTGCCAACACTTTGGCAAGCGCTGCCCGACCTCACAGGGACTGGGTATTGCCCAGCCGACCTAATTTGATTTGTTTAAGTCTAGCTGTTAAATACAGTAACCCAAGTTTTGTAAATGAGAAATCAGATAAATGTGTATTTCAAGTTTCAGTTCTAATAAAATAAAATCTCAGGTTCAGCGAGTATCAAAACTGTAGATTTAATATGCCTCCACGCTTAGCCGGTATGCACTATAAGTATTACCCATATAAGAGAACCAGTTCAACTCTGAAAACGAAATGGGAGCAACAAACATAGGAAAAATAAAAGAAATATAATGCTAACAGGTAAGTAAAGCTGAGACTCTCCTCTGAATACTACAAACCAAATGTGAATCTGGGTTTGGGCAAATTCTTGGATTCAAGTCTGAAATGCAACAACAAGTAAAAAGAAGCACAAACAGCCAAACCAGAGTGGAAACATGTAGGATCCAAAGATCGTTCTATGAAATCAAACATGTATCAATCCTTGATGGAAAAGAAAAAGACTGAACATAAATCCTCAAACAAAGATAATCATTACCTAATGAGCCATATCCATCATAAAATAAAATTTCAATTTGGTGCAAAATATATCATGCACATAAATTTCTTTGTTGTTAGGAGTGGAAAATTATGCATACCACCATGAAACCAAGATCTATAACACCCCTTCTACGTATTTTAGGGTAAATACCTAGATTTACCTATTTCCCATGGATTCTTCTCAAAAACACCACATGAAAATCAAACCCATGATCTCATTCTCATCCGAAGCAAGAGAGGAACCCGTACGTACCTCAAAAAACCAATGCTTGGGGGTTGCGGATGTTGCGAGGAGAGTGCTTCCACCGGAGATGAGACTGGCGGAACCTCCTTGCCGACGAGAGAGAGAGAGAGAGATGAGGGTGAGACCCCCTCTTCCACTTCCCTTTTATCGCCGAACCCCCCCCCCCTCTTGCCGAGAGGCGCGGGGTTTGGTTACGCCCTGCGTAACCCCCCCCCCCCCCCCTGCCCCTTTCTTGTTCTGTTACAGACCTATCGGGCAACCCTTATCGAGTTGTCCCTTTCTTTAAAAGGGCTTACACAGGGGCGCGGCTCAGGTCCGGACCTGAGGCCCGTTACCCGACCCCAAACTATATGGATCCACAAGTTGGATCCGAATGGATCCAACTGTGGATCCTCAGATAAATAAAAAAATTAAAATTCTATTTATTTCTTCTTCTTCTTCTTATTATTATTAGTTTTATTATAGATGTGGATATAAAGACTACTTTATAGATCTTAGATCCACATGTTGGATCCATTTGGGTCCAATCACGGATCCAACCTTAAATACTAAGTTTTTATACTAATTATTATTCCCAAAAAAATTAATTTTATTTATTTATGATTATACTCATATATATATATATATTAATATATATATAGGTATATGGATCCGGTATGTGGATCCCAAACCCATCTACGCACCCCTATTAAATAATTATTCTCCGAATTATTTAATTAATTAAAAATTATTGTACTTATACATACATATCAAATTTACGAGGTAAATTTATTCGAAAAACCTCTTTATGGGTCCTGGATCTGAAATTTGGATCCCCGGCCCAAATCCCTCTATTATAAAATATATATATATTATAATATGTTTAAATAAATACCTAAAAATTATGGGTATTACAATGAATTTATTCATGTGTCATGGCACTTCATCACGTGCCTCATGGGTTCTTAATGGACCCCAGCTCGCTCACGAGCTAATGAGATATAAAACACTGCTCAACTAGAACGTATATCAAGTTCAAGATTAAGAACATCAACATAAATATATTTATTGATACGACGAAGGTTCCTAAAACCATACCCTCCAACAAAGGCAAATCATAGTATAAGCATGGATTAAATAATCACTTAACTTCATGATAATATGTTTCACATTCAATCTTATTGCCTATAATTCATGCATCTAGATCATATATTTTTCATAACATTAATTGCATGCATATTTGCATCAACATGCTACATATATGGCATCTTTCATGACATAACCACATATATAAATACATTGGCATGATGCATACATTGTGATCACATCCATGCTTTAAGACAACAATCATAATTGAAATAATTACATATGGATGGTATTTTATAAAAACCCACAACTAAGTTTTTTACAAAACAATTGCAGCAAAATTTTGCTACCTCATGTAACATTCACCAGCAATTCAAATGAATAGCATTAGACTCCAAAATTTTTCTGTGTATCCCTACATATGTCTCGACCCTGACAGGACTCCCTCCTCCTCCCGAGCAGGTTGTATGTTACCCCCTGAACATGGGGCCGCATGTTCAAGGGTCCGAATGAGTGCCATGTGGCACTCATTTGGCTGGTTGTGTACGGAGGAAGGAATATTGCAAAACCCAAGTTCTTCCTCCGTACATAACCAGCTGAATGAGTGTCATGTGACACTCATTCGGACCCCTGAACATGCGGCTTCGCGTTCCAGGGGGAACATACACCACCCTCTCCTCCTCCTCACCATCTCCCGTCTGTGCTTCTGTTCTCTGCCGTTGGATCCTAGCGTCGACGCTCAAGATCCTCCCTTCGCCTCCTCGCGCCTTATCTCCCTCCTTGCTCCGCCCCCAAGCTTCTTTCGATACTTTGCGGAGGGAGTTGTCCCCAAAACCCTAAATTTTAGGATCCATGGCGACATCGATCCACCTATTCTCCATATCTGTCCTGGTTGCAACGTCTACGTGCAGGATGAGAACCCTAAACTCCCCAGATTCTTCATTAAACCTTCGAAGAAGAAATCTAAATTATGATTCCTTGATCTGAATTTGATTATTAGTCTGAATTTATATTCTTTAGCAAATCTGACCCGAAAGACTCAAATTTGGATAAATACGTGATCCAAATCCGAATGTTGACATCTCTAACTACAAACAAGACACTAGAACTTGTGTGCTCCTAAAATTATTACGTGGAATGATCAAAATATAAAACAAAAATATTGGTTTTAAGCATATAAGTGGTTCATAAAACTAACGACGAAAGCGAAAGACAAGCTTGATCAGATGCATTTCTAAAAAATTTTGAAGATGACACGATGAAATATCAATCACAATCTCTTGGAGGTTGTGCAGTTCTGAAATCCGGCAATCAACATATTTCAGTTCAGAAATATTGAGATGACCATCACGTTGGAGGGCATGACACGAATCATTGGATTTAAGTGTCATAGGAAGCTAGTGAGTGAATAACAGTACAACAAGAAATTTCAAGCACATTTTAAGTATTTATCTACAAATGGATGATGATGTGTTCGAAAAAGAAAGGCTCAAGTTATCATGGTTGAAGAAACACTATGATCCCAATAGGGGGAGAAGATTGAAAGGAAAGCTACCATGTGATGGAGGGCTATGGTGGACAAGGAGGTGACAATATTCTTGTTGTACTTTTTTGGCACATGCTTATTCATCGACACTGGTGAAAAGTTGATCCATGGATCGTTCTTCAAATTGTTGCAAGACTTGGATCACTTCGATGGAAAAACATGATGAGCAACCTCATTTGCACACCTATATGCAAGTTTGAGTTACAATATGAAGTCGGTCAAGCAACGAAGATGAGGGGAATGATTGAAGAAAATTGGGTCCTCACATGAGAAGTACTCATTACATTGCATCATTGAGGAGGGTGACAAGGGCACATGTAAGTATTCTTGAAATAATTGCTTATATTTTTATAAATAATGTAATATAGGACTAAGCATAAATGAAACTTAATTTTGTAGGTAAAGTGTTGCTTATACGAAGACTTAGAGAAGGAGGAGGAGAATCAGGATGTGGTTGCGCAAGCGAATGACATTGCAAGGAGGAACATTTGGTTGCACAACATGAATGAAGTATATCACTAATTTGGCCAACCGAGTGGTCTGGTAGTTTGGTTTTTTCAGCAACCACCTTGTCGCCCTCACGCAGTTAACAAAACAGTGTCAATGACAATGAAAGTTCAGACAAAGGATTAACCAATAATGTTCCTCTCCAAACTTGAAGACTGGCACGACGATGGCAAAAATATCAGCTTTTCATCCATGATACATGCCTCCGATGATGAGGATGTAGCTATTGACAACCTACAGTTTACAAGCAGTCCTTCCACAAATGAGGGGTATTAAGGAGGAGGAACTTGGGGTGAGTAGTTCGAAGTACAGAAGGACTGTTAGTGGAGCAACTCTTGCACTAACTAAAATCTGCATGTTGAAGGAGTTGCTTGAAGCAAAAGGAGTTCAGTATACAGACTCAAGTTGACCTTATCGTTAACAATAATAGGGTTATTGAGGAGCTACGAGCACACCAAACACATCCACATCAGTGACTTCTATTTTTTATTATTTTATAAATCATTGTAATTAATGAAACAATGTTTTGTAAATAATTGTAAACGTAGTTGTAATTAAATTTCTATTTAACAATTTAACTAGTTTTAATGTATAGCAAGTTTAACAGTTTAACTAGTTTGAACTATATATGCTTAGTTTGAATGTAACCATTTAACTTTGAATTGTGAATGAATGTATATAGTTTGTGAATGGTGTTACAAATTTCAAATGTATATACATATAAATTTGACTGTTACTCGATGTAAATTTGAATATTACAAGTGAATTTGAATGTTAGAGGTGAATTGTGTATCTGCGGTAAATTTGAATATTACAGGTGAATTATGTAGAATTATGTATCTGATATAAAATTTTAGTTATTACATATGAATTTGAATGTTACAAGTGATTGTGTATCTGCGAACTTTCTATAATTGAAACCTGTCAAAAATTCACAAATATTTTATTAAATTCATATATATAGTACGAAATTCACATAACAAAATATGCGAGCTTCCTATAATTGAAACCCGTCAAAAATTCTCAAATATTTTACTAAATTTGTCTATATAATACGAAGTTTACATAGAACCATGTGGATCTCTTTTAAGTAATTGATCCTCAAGGAAATCTGTAAATATGTAGTGATCTGTGCATATAATACATTGCGAAGTTTCATGAAGTTCACACTTTGAAATGAATATCACAAATAACGTACTAACTTCCCAAATAAAGTTATTCTTAATATGCTCTTTATATGCAGATTTTTTGACAAATTTATGGATTTTTAGAAATATCATAAATATTGGAGATAAATAAAATGTGAATTTTGTTCTTTTAGTGGAGTTTCATAAGATTTTGAATATATATGAAGTTACTCCAAAATATGTTGATTTTCTACATTTTGTGCACGTCTTTGTTACATAACATCAAACCTGAAATGAAATTAAACATACAAAATATGCACATCTTTCGCATAATAAAATTAAATATACAAAATATACATAACATTAAACCTGAAATAAATATTTAAAGTACATTTACAGAATAGTTTATTCAAATTTATATACAATCTTTAACAATTCTGTCAAATTATATCTAATGTATTACCATAGTAATAAACTTATATACCCAAAAAAAATCATAACTCAGTGTATGATATCTTGCCATATTGTCTGATGTCTCCTTATACATTGCCTTTTGTTTGGCCTTTTGACCTTTTGTGTTCCACTACGGTCTTTTTTAACTCTTTGTCTCCTTCTCAGCCTTCTGCTTGGCACCGTCCAAAGTTGTCTTCTCTCTCATGCATTTATAAATTTTGATCATACGCTTCTTGTAGTCTATTGCATTATTTTGAAAAAGGGTTATTAGTAAACAACTAACTATATCTTATATCTAAAAAACATAACAAAATAGAACATATACACATACTTGCATGAAGTTCAATTATGTGTTTTTGCCTAAATACCACAATCAATCTTGTAATGATTATATACCAAGGTAAGAACATGCACATGTATAAATTGAGTTAACAAACATATGCAAAGTGATTATCCATTTTCTTATTGAGGAATACCTTCCATGAGCCAGACCATCCAATGGGTGTAACAGTCGAAGCCAAACCACACTATAAAAAATAAACATATAACATAACATTCAACCTACCAAGTACGAGAGACAAATAAACATATTGTTGAATAAGTAATGTTATCATACTAGTGCTCTAATGTTCTTATATGCATTAGTCATGGACCCTGTCAAATTGTACAACCTGAACTCGTTTGTATTCATATTCATTTCTCAAAGAACCCAGTGTGAGTTGCTCCAGTTGACAAAAATTAAGATTTGCAATATAAATCGAGTTTAAGGTCATTGTGCACGTGAAAATTTAAGTTTTGTAAGTATGCAAAGGTGTCCAGCCGATACCTTGTCAGATTCAAAGTAAGGATGTAGCAATTGGCTGATCTCCAAGCATCCACGAGCCCCATCTGTCATCCCTTTAGTTTTGGTCATTTGTTGTGAGCATTTAATGTTTGCTAGTTAGTTTTTATTAGTAGGTAGAAAACCACTGAAACATCACTTTTGAGACTCACAGAGAAATACAGGGTAAGGTAAATCATCTTGGAAAGTTTCGCTCTTGTTATCATGTCTTGGTTGTGGGACGCTTGAAGTCCTTCTATGAATCTCGCTAGATGCTACATAAGATATTAGATATGTGATACATTCATATTAGGTTCAAATGAGTCTACATGCAAACATAACAAACAAACAAACTAACTAACTAACTAAGGTCCATACCTAACACATATATCATTTGCCAACATATTTTCTTCATAAAATTCATGCTCTTTTGACTCTTTTAGTTGTTGCACATCTTTTTTTTTTCTCATTAACCTATTCTCATCACTAATTATAATTGAATATAAACACATACATGTCACTACCATTGGTTGTCTACACGCATGACTTAGGACATTCATTATACCTTAGGCACCACAATTGGGTCCTCGCTTGGTGGTGGGAGTGGGGGTTTGGTTCTTTTTCTATTGCCAACTCGATATAATTTAACTGTGAAGAACTTGTCATAGTAATCCTCTAGTAGCTTGTCTTCATACAAAATGCATGTTATCACATATTCACATGGAATCCCACTAACATGTCACTATTCACAAGAGCATAACTGCTTCTCAAGATTAACACTGTAATATGAGAACTTCATACTATATATGTGAATTTAGTAAAATATTTGTGAAGTTTCAATAGGTTTCAATTATAGAAAGTTCGCAGATACGCAATTCACCTGTAACTTTAAAATTTGCATGTAATAACTAAAAATTTGCAGTAAATACACAATTCACCTATAACATTCAAATTCACCTTCAATATTCAAATTTATTGAAGATACACAATTTACTTGTAATATTAAAAAATTTTGCATATACACAATTTACCTGTAACATTCAAAATCACTTGTAATATTCAAATTTACATCCGGTAACATTTGAAACTTGTAACACGATTTATAAAACTATATACATTCATTCATAATTCAAAGTTAAAATGTTATATTCAAACTAGGTATATACAGTTCAAACTAGTTAAGTTGTTAAACTTGGTATACATTCAAACTAATTAAACTGTTAAACAAAAAATTAATTACAACTACACTTATAATTATTTACAAAACATGGTTTCATTAATTATAATGATTTACAAAATAAAAAAACAATAGTCATTGATGTGGATGCTTCTGACGCGCTCGCAGCTTCTCAATGAGCTTATTATTGTTAGCGATAAGGTCAGTTTGAGCCTATATAATGGACTCATTTTGCTTCAAGCAACTCCTTTAGCATGTAGATTTTAGCCAGTGCAAGAGATAACACTTTTCGTTCCACTATGTAAACTACAGGTTGTCAGCAGCTACATCCTTGTCATTATAGGTATGTACCATGGATGACAAGTTGATGTCTTCACCATCGTCGCACCAATCTTCAAGTTTGATGAAGAACAACATGGACTAATCCTTCATTCGATCATTCATTGTCATTGACATGGTTCAGTTAACTACACAAAGGCAACAAGGTGGTTGTTGTATAAATTTTAAACTGTCAGACCACTCGACATACCATTTGGCATTATATTTCACTCATGTTGTGCAAGAAAATGTCCCTTCTTGTGATGTCTTTCACTTGCAAAACCATATTTAGATTCTCTTCCTCCTTTGCATCTTTATAGAGCACCACTTTACCTACAAAATGAAGTTTCATGCATGGATAGTTTAATATCATATTATTTATAGAAATATAGAAAATCATTTCAAGAATACTTACATGTTCTCTCGTTAGCTTGCATAATGATGTTGCACAACATTTTCCATGCGAGGACTCAACGCTCTTCGGTCATTCTCCTTTTCTTTGTTGCGTGATTGACTTCATATTGCAACACATGAAAATTTTGAGAGAATCATGTCTCAAGGGCCTTCCAATAGATATGTGCTCTCATATCCAAACCTGCAAGAATCAATACAAGGATTAACATTGATTAATACACTGTATAGTACATCAATAATGTTAAATAACTCAAAAGTTTAGGTTCAATGAAGAAATAAATACCTCCAATACAATCAACATGTCAGAGATGTTTTTTCTTTCATGCTTCATGGCACTCAAACTTGCATATAGGTGTGCAAATGAAGTTATTTCTCATGTGTATTCATTAACATGATTCAGGTCTTGCAATAGTTCAAAGAACGATTCATGGATCAACTTCTCACCAGTGTCGATGAATAAGCATGTGCTAAGGAAGTACAATAAGAATTATGTCACCTCCTTATCCACCCTAGGACCCCTTCCCCTCCATCGCACAGTAGTTTATTCTTTATTATCCTTTCCTTGTTGGGATCATAGTGCTTCCTCAACAATGATAATTCAAAGCAAAAAGCTTTCTTGTTGGGTATGAAAGTAGCTTCGCCTTGGCTTAGGCGAGTGCAGTCACTTTCGGATAAAATGAATTAGGTCCCAAATCAGTAGCCCTTCCTTCTACTCCTAGTTTAGGAGCCAAGTCAGCAGCCTTTTATGATATGAAAGCATTTCTTTCGAGATAGCCAGTCCAAGTGCAGGGCAAGAGCTAACCATAGCAGTCTTCCTTTTTTAGATAAACACCTAAAATGTGCTTGAAATCTTTCTACTGATATGCACTCACTGGATCTCTATGGCACTTAAATTTGGTTATTTATAATATATCCTTTAATGTGATGGTCATCTCAATATCTTTGAACTGAAATGTATTGATTGTTGGATTCCATAACTGCACAACAACCTCTAAGAGACTGTGACTGATGTTCCATGGTGTGATCTCCAAGAAATTTTAGAAATGCATCTGATCCAGCTTGTCTTTCACTTCCTCCATTAGTTTTATGAACCACTTATGTGCTTGAAACCAGTAGAACCTGTGCATGTATCTTGTTGGATTCCTTGAATATTCTCATTGTGGATCTTATAGTCATAATTCATTTTGCTGAAATCAATCAAATTAATCATTGAATTACACATACAAATATAATTACTTAAGTACAATGATTCAAACTAGTTATTTTAAAAATATGTTATATATATATATATATAGATAGATAGATAGATAGATAGATAGATAGATAGATATGTGTGTGTGAGAGAAAGAGAGAGAAATTAATGAATATATATATTCAAACTAGTTATCTTAAAAATATGCTTCACACATACATATATATAATAAATTAATGAATATATATATTGAAACTAGTTATCCTATAAACATACTGCAAACATATACCTCAAATTAATGAATGAATTGCAATACTCAATTTAGTTATTTTACAAACATGCTTCACACACACACACACACACACACACATATATATATATATATGGTAAATTAATGAATATATATTCAAACTAGTTATCCTATAAACATGTTGCAAACATATACCTCAAATTATCTTATAAACATGGTGATGAAAATTGTGATAGATGGTGGTGGTGGTGGTGGTGGTGGTGGTGGTGGTGATGGTAATGACAGTGATGACAATGGTGATGATGGAGATGGTGGTCATAATAATGGTAAAGAAGTGGTGGTAGTGATTATGGTGATAGTGGAGAAATGGTAGTGGTGATGGGGATAATGGGGGTAAAGTGAAAGAAAAAAGTTGTAAAAAAAAGTCTCACATATGAAGATTTTTTGTGGCAACTAAGTTTCACTATTTTGATGTATAGGAAAATCTCAGTTTCATTGGTGAAAGTAGAGTTTCACTTAAACTTTAAGTTCCACTTACGAAAGTCAAGTTTTGCTAAAATTATGAGTTTCACTCGTTCACCATTGTTGTTATCTCATCACCAATGAAACCTCGGAAGGTTCGCTTGTGCGAAGGGTAAAGTGGTCCTAAAGAAGTCGAACATTGGTGAATTTGGAAATGGGACGTATTTTAAAAATTATAAGGCATTTTGAAAAACATGTCATTTTTGTCGTACAATACTGTTATTTTTTATTAACACGTGACTTCCTTGGTATCTTTTGTCTAAGAGAGAGAGAGTCGGGATTTTCTTGTGCATCAACCATATTGGGTTTTATTTGAACTTATCCAACTCGGGATTATCTTGAATCTCCTCATCAGTTGTTTTCTGGCAAAGAAAAATCTCGTAATAAATTTAAAAAATATAAAATTTTGGAAAATATTAGTATATTTGAAGTTAGAATACATATAAAAAAAAAACACACGCGCACATATATATGGGTCAATCTAACATTAAACTAGTTGTATTTAACATTAGATGGATACAAGCTTATTAAAATGACTAAAATACTTTTAAAACAATGATATTTTTTAAAATGCAAGGTTACTTTTTGAGGTCAAAAAGGTAATTTCAAAGCTTCATAAAAATATTTTTTTGGAAAAAGTAATTAATTTTTCAATTTTCTCCAAGTTCAAAAGACATAATGCCAAAAAAATAACTTTGCATTTTAAAAAAGTATCAATTCTTTTAAGAGTATTTTAGTCATTTTAATAAGATGAATCCATCTAATGTTAAACACAACTAGTTTAATATTAGATTAACCATATATATAAAGGCGTTATGTCGGATGCATGCATGATCAATGGCTCACACGCATTTGCAGAAAATATGAGTTTTAGTGGTGGTTGCGACCATCGCCAAAAGCTTTTTTTCTGCACAGGTGGTCAAAGACTGTCTCTAAATGCCTTTATATCCAACAATTGGATGCGCTGCCCCGTCGGACTCTCGACGGTACGCCCTTTCTTGTGTGTATATATATATATATATATCATGTTAATGATGTAATAATGTTACGATAAAACAAGATATTTTCAATGTACGTGATATTTTGAAAATATCACATTTTCAGCATTTTGTTGGTTTATATAATCTCAAGATTTTTAAAAATAGGGCAATCATTGTGACTGTAGTTAGACCATGTCAAGCCTCAAGTTTTGATCCGGCAGTTCCTGAAATCTAGAGGGAGGATCAGGTACAATGTTATTGCACACTTTTAGTGTGCTGCTACACCTGATCACCCACTATCTTTGGGATACAGCCTGTCAGCTGTGGGACCAACAGCAAATGGTGGGCAATCAGGTGCAGCAGCACATGAAAAGTATGCAATCACATTGCACCTGATCTGCCCTCTGAAATGTAGCTGCCATCACGCCGATACTTGGCCCAGCCCACAGCCAATGCTTATTCAGAAACGAGAAGAGCAGCTCTAAACTTGGTGACTCAAGTTGTTGGAGACTTGTTTGGGCTCACAAAATTGGGCTGACCTTGTAAAGGTTGCAAAAGCTGAGCACAAATAATCGTTCAGCTTGTACACAGTAACCGTATGCTTAGAAAATGCTAATTTTTATTAGAGTGCTTTAGCCATTTCAATCAATTTATAAAATTGTTTTAACAGTAGACAAACCAATATATATATATATATATATATATATGTGTGTGTGTGTGTGTGTGTGTGTGTGTGTGTGAGAGAGAGAGAGAGAGAGAAAGTATTGGCTACACAACTGAAAATTTTCATTTTTATTTTATTTGTCTACTTTTTTTGCACATCTCATACTCCACATGTGATCTACATGTTTGATTTAGTAGACTTGCATCATGTTTTTTCGATGTGTAGGTGGTAAATTTTTTTGAGATTGAAAAAACAATAGCCTATGCTGTGCCAAATTTTCACCTTACAAAAACACATTTTTACATCACAAAAAATATCCTCCAATGATTAGTTCCTACTATTTTGTCCATGCTGAACACATTGATAGAGTTAGATTTGGTCAACATGACCTCCTGTGAGCTTCGAAACCCGCAAGTGTAGCAAACATTTTTCATGTATATGTATATTATTTTATATATTATAGTGTAGCATAGTGGGTTGGAAGTGTATAGCGGTTGGGTGTTTAAATCTCATCATTAAAAAATAAAATATATATTTTTAAACGTGGAAACTCAAACTTGGCTCGTAACGAGCGTAGGCTTGGCTGGTTCCACGTGCTACTCTATGCGGATGGCAAGCAAACTTATATTTCTTACAAGCATTGTTTCTATACGCTATTTTCTAAAAATAACCCTTATAATTGTATATTAAGAGATATTTTACGGGAAATGACCGTACGATAAAAATGATGTGTTTACAAAAATACCCCACAACTTACTATATATGTCAAATGAACAATTTTGCAGGGTTTTTTTTTTAATGCTTTTATCCCTGGTAGCTGCGAATTTTTTGTTTTCATAGGTCACAATGCTGAAAGTGGATTGACCCATGAAGCTCGTCAACAAAATCGCATATGAGGTTGTGATATTGCAAAAAAGATTACAAAATTCTAAAACACTTGTGAAAATCGTGATGAATATCGCAAGGCACGTTACGAAAATCATTTAAGTGTTGCGGAAGTTCATACCTTGTGAAATTTTAAACGAGTATCATAGGGGTATTGCGAAATTTTATTTTATATAAATAAGGCTTCATTTTTTAACCCCGTATTTGCATCTGGATGCCCTATTTTTGCAACCTTAGGGTTTTTTTGGTCTTCAATCCTTTCGGCAATTTTTCAATGACATTCATGAATTGCGAAAATCCCTCATCGGTGGTTCACCGGCAATGATAAAACCCAAAAGATGAGCAGTACAATACATATAAACAAAAATAAAATTTACAACTATAATTCATCCATAAACATAACTGAACAAGTACAAATTCTATCAACCTTACATGCAAAATTATAACGAAGTTTTTAAATACAATCATGATTGAACTTTACATTCAAATGACATTCAAGTTTTTATTTATTCTGTCAAAATTATATTCGCATAGGGCATTCGGATGTAAATAAAGAGGTTGATGACAAAAAAAATTAGAGTTGAGAAACAAAACGTCATTTATATATAATAGAATTTCGCAATACTCATATGATACTCGTTTGAAATTTCGCAATGTATGCACTTTTAAAAGTTTTTCATAATTTCACAAACTTTATGCGATATTCTCTTGAAATTTCTCAAGGTACGGACTTCCACAACACTTAAAGGATTTTCACAACCTGCCTTGCAATACTCGTCACGATTTTAACAAGTATTTTTAGAAATTTTTACTCTTTTGAACATTGCAATATATGCAATTTTGTTGACGATCTAATTTTAGCATTGTGACCTGCGAAAATAAAAAATTTGCAACTACAATGGATAAAAGCATCAAAAAAGTGAAAACTTACAAAATTGTTCATTTAGGGGATTTGGTAAATTGTGAGGCATTTTTTTTAAATGTGACATTTTTATCATACAGTAGTCATTTTCTGGATATTTTAACCGTTTATATCAAGGCCAAACTTCCTTCTTGCTACTGGCTCAAGTTGGGGTCCTAACTTAACAAACCAAGCACAACTTTCTCAGCATGCTTAATAGCCTTAGACAAGATGAACCGATTCTCAATTTTCTGTCCAATTCGTTAGCCGGTACAGCTAAGGATGAATTGGAATCGGGCCGAGTCCAGCCAACTCAACTAGACTTCAAAGATTGGTCAAAAAAAGTTAAAATTGCCATGCCAATAACTCTTATTTGTGTAGCTTTTTAGCTAAGGGTGTCAATGGGTTGGGCCTGATTTTGGCCCAAATCAGACTTTGAGGCATTAGTATCTAGTTCAGATCCAAATCCGATCAGACCCACCATAAGAAAAACCATATTTCAGTCTTATAAGGAAGGCCCTTGCTCTTTTACTGAAAATAGCCATTTTACTATTTACTTGACACATTTGCCCTTTTGCTGCCTGAAAATTCAAGTCCCTGATTTTGCAGAAAACTTATATGACCTGATTTTTTTCAAGCAGCAACTTAGACAAGTGGTTTAACTAAGGCATCTACTTTTTTAGGTGATAAAAAGGTAAAATTGTCAACAAAAACAATCAAGCGGGCATGTTTAACAAATTTTGAATAATGAATTGGCCATGTTTTGACATATTTCTCTAGTCTCAACCAAAACGAGGGATGGTGCCAGAAGTGAGGACCATCTATGTCATTGTCAGTAATATTTTTTATCTTTTTACATTTAAAAATTACGGTTTAATCAGAACTTGAGTCAAACCTGGGACTAATATGAAATTCTACAAACCACACCCTGACCCTATATAGGGTTGGGTTGACACCCCTACTTGGTCAGCTTGGGTCTTAATTGCAAGCCAAGAATTCTTACAGTTTTAGTATTTAGGCTCTGTTTGGGAGACAAAGATGGGAGGAAATATGGGGATTGGATTTGAGTGAATCCCACCTATTCAATCTACCCTGATGTTGTTTGAAATATGGGTATTTTGGGAGATGGGAGCAGAGATGACCTCTCATCTCTCTCCGTTTCAACTACATCTTCAATCAAAATGATGTATCAAGTCTCATAATAAATTCTCTCCATTCCCATCACCTTTCTTATCTTCTCTCCAACTCCATCTCCCAAACAAAGCCTTGATGTCATCCATTGCACAAAATACTTGTCTTACCAACTATCACTTTCAATATAGAATTTCAAATGTTTGACAAATTTGAGCATGTCCAGGGAGACACATCCTAAAATCCTAATTTGGTTAGATGGTGCCCTTTCTTGTGAGTACCATATATGGGTTGGTACCTATTGTGAAGTCTGAATAAGTAGGTGTCTGCATCGTTGGAAGTAAAAGCTGAAAGAGAGAAACCATGGGAGATGCCATCTTTTTGGATGATGAGTGTCCGCAAAGAACAAAACATGCAAACTGCTGCTCGCCGTTTGATGGTGCTCTTGCTGTAACTGCACTGCGCATAAACAAATAGCATAAACAGAAGCTATCCACAGGTTAAAATGATCACCGAAACACCATTAGGCGTGGTCAGGCCAAGTTTTTTTTTCCATGAGAAACAGGGAAACCATCAGAGACCTAGCCGCGTTGGCTATGCCTGCTGTACGTACGGTCACTATCTTGATGGTGTAAACCCATGGCGCACCCCTTGCCCCCCAGGGAGTCCACCTTGCTTCAGTATAAGCAAGGTGATACCTTACTCTTTGACAATGCAAGAGGCTGACGGGAACCCTAACCACCTTCCGTACAGCCAAGGTTCCTTGCCACTACGCCAAACCCCTTGGGAATGGTCAGGCCTAGTTTGAGTGTTAGTTTTTCTCGAGCCTAAGCATGGGTAAACTGGCTCAATGAACCATGCTGCTCATGGCTCACTTGGTCACAGCTTGGTTTGGCTCACATAAAACTCGATCAAGCTCATCAAGCAGGTTATATGCAATTCGAGTCACGAGCAGCTCTTGTAGCATAAATGGAGATGTAAATGGTTCGGATTTGTGTAGGATGTGGCCAATACCAGATCCAACTGATCAGATGTTAGCTAATTGGATTCCAACTTGGATTCAGATGTGGATGGTCAAAAAGCTCATACCATAGTTTGAAAACTCGCCGGGTCAACCTGGTGACTCGGTTGACTCAGCCTGAATTCGTCAAGTACTGGGTCAAAATCCAATATAACTCGATTGTATACAAAACTCGGCCCAATTTTAGCATGATTCAGCGAGTCTTGCATATATATACACATGATATACTTCATATATAATTACATATATTATATAAAATATAATATAAATATTATATATTATATATAAAAAATGGTTATACGTGCATTAATAATATTATATATTAAAATATTATAAAAAAATATCATATAATGCATATTATATATAATATATTGATAACATAGTATAAAATATGCATAGTATATATATATTTTTACATATTTTATATAAAATATAAACTTAACATGACCCGGCCACGAGTCACTCAAGGACGAGCCGGGTGACGAGTCACCGGATTTTAAAACCATGGCTCATACCAAACATATTTCCACATGGAATCAGATTCGGATATCCATTGGTCTGGATATCCATCGGATTCAGCATAAAAAAGTCAAAATCATATCTAAATCTGATTATAATGGACTATAGTTTGGACTTACCAAATCTGACTAAACGGATATTGGATAAAATCCGATCTGTTGGCACCCCTAAACATAAACAAGTCCAAGCATGAGATGGGATAAAGGAAACATGGGGTGGACATTCGGATAAAGGAATGTTGACTGAACTTTTATATAAGAAGCTATTTAAAATGAAATTATAGGACCAATTGCACTATAGCGTAGAAAATGGTCTTTTCACCAATGTGAACCACCAGCTTATCTTGACATTGTTTCCTATGAAAATTCTAATTAATGCCAAAATGGATATTATTTACCTGAGTCATTTAGCTCCAGATTCAGCATGAAGAATATCTGCACAATCAGTGCTACAATTTGGCTCTATTGCCCTCACTATGTAAACCTGTGAAATGAAAAATAAGAATTAGCAAGTTACTAAGATGTTAATGCTTGAGAAACACTTGGGAATTTGAAATTTCCAGGCTATGTTACCTGGACACTCCTAGAGATCCAATGTGTTTATGTTCAACAGTGTCTGACATCAACACTTCTTGACATGGTTTAGACATAGCTATTTTTCAAACTCATGTCAGTTGAACACCGCATGTCAAGTTATCCTACTTGGACACTGACACGGTTCAGGTATCGTACATGACTGGTATTGAAAAAGTACACTTGGACATGATATATATATATATATATATATATATATATATATATATATATATATATATATAATGAATTTGGATTGGATCAAAATCTGTATTCAATAACAAAAAAAGAAAATTTGGAACATTGAGCCCTTCTTTTCTCCGAGCAAGAGAGGATGCTTCTCTTGTCTCTTAGTAACGAGAGAGAAAAAGAAAGGGGTGGTGTAAAGCAGGCTCCTTTCTTCCTTCTCATTTTTCAAAAAAAATAAGAGGCCCTCCCCCTCCTTCTCATGCCCTCATTAACGAGTTATTAATAAAAAAGAAATGGAAAGTGATCTGAACAACTCTTTCCTCTTCACTTTTAAAAATAGGAGAGGGAATCTGATGCAGTGGACAGGAGGATCACTCCTGAACCCTGCACTAATCGGCATCCTAGCATAACTATGAAACTACGAAAAAAAGGAAATTAACATAAAATTGAAAGAAAATCACAAAAAAACACTCATAGTTCATTCATCTTCCCTTCTTTCTATCTCTACAATGAATATATATATAATAAAAGAGGAAAATCCTAGAAACTCTAATTCTAACTACAGATCTGAGATAGATTCAATATGAAACTATGATCCAAACATGACTCAAGAACCAATATGGATCTAAGATAGATCAAATATTAAATAAAATCTACAACAAGATCCAAACTAAATAAATACAAAAAATCAATAATGAAAAATGGATCCAAATGGACCCTTCTAGACCCAGTAGTGACTCTCTCCTGCTCCTGCATCATTCTTTCTGGGTTGGAAAAGACATGCCCTCAAGTCTAGATCTCGCTTGTGCTTTTTTCAATTATGTTCCACCTTGTGGGTTATTGGCCCACAATATAGAATCAGACCTCGATGATGCTCTACCAACTGAACGAACCAAGCAGGATCTACCAAAATATGTACACCAAAACCAGGAGTATTATTTTTAAACCATCCATAGTCACATGATATTCCCTCAAAGTGAAATGGGCCAAACGAATTTGGAGCTGATGATTGTATCAAAATATGGATCCACTCTGAAGGAACCTCAAGCATAGCTAACAGTGAAAACTCGTATTGATCCAATTTAAGCAAGTTGAAGGTTGGGAGTAGGCTTGGGTTAGGCATGATGAATATAAGATGATTTTGGGTTTGGTTACTACAATTTGGATCCAGAATAGCTTTTGGTATAGGTAGGCTATGGGGAAGTTCTGTTTGGATTGGATAAAGTAGCCTAAATTAGTGTTTTATTGGTGTCGGTTTTGGGGCTTACGGCATAAGAAGACTCTCTGTTATTTGGATCTAAGTGGTTTAAGTTCATGTCCAAATTCGGTTCACCTACAACTGGGTTAATGGATTTTATAATGGACTTGGATTCATTAAAAGATTTTGGATCCAAATTTTCTTTAATTGGATCTAGGACTTCGAATAGGTCTTGAATGGATTGTAATGATGACTCATTTGAGGTAGGCTCTAAAGGATATTTATCTGGATTGTAATCTAAATCAGTTTCACCTGATTGGGTTTGGGTAGAAGTTTTAGGAACGAGCCTAGTTTGCATCAAATGCTACATCTCCTCCCATGTCTGAATTTGTCTCAAACATTGGTTTTCATGATTTTTTCACAACTCATCCCACCATACTTGGGTTGATCCTCGAAGTCGTGTTGATGCCAACAAAATAGAACCCTATGATGTTTCGAAGTCGAGGTAGAACTAAACTGCATGGATCCAATAAAAGAATATCTTTACATTCAATTGATCATAAAACTCTAGAAACTCCACTTTGAGTGCGTAGGTGTTGACCTGTTGGTGTTGGATCTTGGAAGAGGTGGATCCTGGGACCTGTTTTGGGTAGTTGGAAGGAGTTTGGGTGTAGCTTAGGTTCAAATTTTGGGTTTCATTCAAGTATGGATCATTGTTTGGGTTAGGGTTCAGGTAGTTTGTTTATTGAGTGTTTTCTATAATTTTAAATTCTGAAATTCTGAAAATTTGGCTAAGTATTTTGTAAAGATGACTGAAAACTTTGATTTTAGGTGGAATTAGCTAAGTCTGGGCATGGCCCATGGCCCATGGCCCATGACCCATTGACAAGACCTAAACTAGGAAAACAAGATTTGGTAAAACTTTTTATTTTTGACCTTTAAAATTTAGCAAAATTCAGAGGCAAAAATCAAGTAATATATCACTAGATGCGTCTCAAAATTCTAAAAACATTGATATTTTGATTTTCTGAATTCGGGCTACAGTTGGCCCGAAAATTGCATTTTAAAAAATGACCTACCTCGATGTGACTAATTATGGATTGATATCGGATCTTATCTGATCCGATCCGTTTGATCCAAGTTGATATAGATCTGGACCCAATCAAAGACCCATATTAATTAGGATCTGGTTCAGGGTGAGACCCATATGGATATTAGATATGGATTTGGATCTTGGATCTTGATCCTAATCCTAATATGAAATTCAAGCCCAACTAATTTAAAGTTTTTATTCAATATAAAAGGTTAAATTAAGTAAATCAAATGTTAAAAAGACTCCCAGAGGGGAAAGATAGCCTCTAAACATTCTTGAAATTTATTATTTAATAAATAAATAATTAATAATTAATAATTAATAAAATAGTAATTATTAATAAATTGTGAATTTTTATTTTCTAGATAAGGGAAAAGTTTCATATTTGTAGGACTCCACCTATTTAGCAAATTCTAGAGGGGCATCACCCTCTAGAAAATCCCAAATGTGGTTGGGGATAATTAAGTGAAAAAAATACATAATAACAAATAGTAAAAAAAAGGAGAAGTGGTAGTAGAACTCTATCTCCTACCCAAATAGGGGACTCTAGAAGGGTGTCACCCTCTAGAGGAGCCCACCAACTATATAACACAAAAAAAAATAGAAGGGAGAATGAAAGAGAGAAAAAGAGAGAAAGAGGGAAACTCGTGGGAGAGGAGAGAGAAAGGAAAAAGAGAAGGAAAGAAGGAGGAGAAAATAGGATCTCCCATTCTGGGCATCCGACGAAGTTTTTTCGCTCTTTTTTCGTCTCTGATAGAAGCTACGGGTTCCTCTCTTAATTCAAACGGGGAAAATAGTCTAAATCAGGTTTATGTGAGATTTTTATTGGAAAAGAAAAAGAAAAAGCAGAGCTTGAATAAATAAATATATATATATATACATATACATATATATATAAATTGTGAATTTTTATTTTCTAGATAAGGGAAAAGTTTCATATTTGTAGGACTCCACCTAATTAGCAGATTCTAGAGGGGCGTCACCCTCTAGAAAATCCCAAATGTGGTTGGGGATAATTAAGTGAAAAAAATACATAATAACAAATAGTAAAAAAAAAGGAGAAGTAGTAGAACTCTATCTCCTACCCAAATGGGGGACTCTAGAAGGGTGTCACCCTCTAGAGGAGCCCACCAATTATATAACACAAAAAAAAATAGAAGGGAGAATGAAAGAGAGAGAAAGAGAGAAAGAGGGAAACTCGTGGCAGAGGAGAGAGAAAGGAAAAAGAGAAGGAAAGGAGGATAAAATAGGATCTCCCATTCTGGGCATCCGCTGAAGTTTTTTCGCTCTTTTTTTGTCTTTGGTAGAAGCTACGGGTTCCTCTCTTGATTCAAGCTACGGTTTATGTGAGATTTTTATTGGAAAAGAAAAAGAAAAAACAGAGCTTGAATAAATATATATATATACATATATATAGGTCAATTTTCTCCTTTTTCAGCCTATATATAAGTACTTGCATATATATATATATATATATATATATATATATATATATATATATATATATATATATGTGTGTGTGTGTGTGTGTGTGTGTGTGTGTGTGTGTGTGTGTGTTGTTGTTAGATCAGCCATTGATTTCTTTGGCATAAGCACGATTTCTGATTTACGTGTTTGCATGTTTTAAGATTGTAAACCAGACCCGTCACAGGTCCCATTATATTGTCAATAAACTCTTTTCTTTAATGAAAATTTGGAATGAAATTACTATGTTCTTAAGACCGTCATTAAGACGTGTTTTATATATGTGCTAAAAATCAATGAATGTCGAAAATATATTGTTTTTGGGTGACTGATCAAACCTGAATACATGTTGTATTGAGTGCTGACCAGATCCAAAAATATATTGTTTTCGTGTGCTGATCATACATGTTATATTGGGTGCTGACCAGACCCGAATACATGATGTGCATGTTGTCGATTTGAAATTGCATGTTTTTGCTCATAACTGCATGCTGTTGATTTTCATAATTGTGCATGTTGTTGATTTGTAACTACATGTTTTTGTTCATAACTGCTATTTTTTTGCACTTGATTTTAGCATTAATGTTGTTTGTTTTTGCACTTGATTTGCTGGTATAAATACGCATCAGCCATGTATTTTCAGCATGCTATTTTTTTGCATTTGATTGTTGGTATAAATATACATTTAGTCGTGCATTTCCAATACGTTGTTTTGTCCAATTGGCTATTGTCAAGGTTATGATTGAGTGACTGACATTCATAACCGTTATGCTAAAATTTTGTTGGTCATGCAAAAACTTTTTTTGAGAGCTGATGCTATATGTGTATATATATACATGGAGTAGTGTCGGCTATGTGCACTTGCGGATCTGGACCAATCTATCGATGCACATAGGGTCAGGCCACTTTAAGTGTGTTGGCCGACTGCTTGGGGGTCGGTCCTCCAAAATCAACTACTCAAATCAAGTTTTTGATTTTTGGCCATTAAGTTGACTTGTGTAAGGGTCTGCCCAGCATTATTATTCATGTGATCTATTAATTTCGGTGGGTTGTTGTAGGGCAGAACAATGTTGCCAATAGCATATTAATGTTGTCATGTGCATTGTGGCAGTATAGTTGTGATTCGGTGGGTATGTTCTGTATCCTGAGCCATGTAGTATGCCCAGATTTATTGCGTATGAATGGCAAAAGTATTCATTGGTTATGATATGCATTAGATTATTTTCTATGTCTTACTCATGGAAACTCATGAAATTTATTACATGCATGAATATGATCATGTACACATTTGAGAGTTTATGCATATGATGGATCATGAAAAATGCCTGTTGCAAGCATCTATTCATATGCAATTTGTTTTATATGTATATTCTTGTTGTATGTGAATGAATGTGCATTGTGAACATGTTTGAATAACTCTCTGTGTGTTCATGTTAACTAAGGATTTTGCTTAAGATACATTAGGTGGTCAGATGTGAACCATTGTAGGCCCATATGGGCTAAGAGCATGTGTTGCTCTAAGATTGTGTATGTATTGCAAAATTCACTGTAAAATTATTGATTTTCTAATTTCATTGCACTATTAAATTGTAACAGGCCAAGGTCCCGTGTTAGGTTTTGCATGTTGATTTGCAAAACGTTCTTATGTAAAGAACTTGACTTTTGTTAAAAAGATAAAAGAGAAACGGTGTAAAGAACTTGACTTTTCTTCCCGAATATCCCTTCCACAATGTGGGAATCCTGGATGGTGGTTTTGGGAAAACCGTGAATATACTAAAACTTTGTGTGTGTTTGTGCCCTAAACTCGATATGGTGGTTCGCCTCTCGGGTTTTAGAGAGTTTTTAGCCACTTTGCCTTGGATGGTGTTGTGACAATTGTTATTATTGGTATACCAAAAAAAAATGTCATCAGTTGTAACGACCCCAACTCATACCCAAGAAAAAAGTGCATACTTTTTTTAAACCATTACGATAATCTTCACAGAGACCTGGGGCCTTTACAGTTCCATCACAACTAGGAAATCCGAAGAAACCATAAGGGATCTTACACCCATCTTCCAAATCACAGCAAGCCAACTTTATTAATTTAAAAATAATAGAGTCATGCGATAAAGCAAAATATCAGAGTGCACAAAAAATAACTAAATGAAAAGAAAAGGGTCACGCTATCCAAGAGAGCATGTCAAACAGTCATGTAGTCCCCTCGTAACTCCTCTCATAAGCAAGTCACTTCACTGGACATCTGAGGCTATGAAAAACACAAAAATAGAAGTGTTAAAAATCCAAAGAAGTGTACAAATCTCTTTAATGAAACAAATAAATATAAAAAATACATATAAGATTCATGCAATAATTTAAAGGAAAACTACTAGAACAATTTTCATAATTTTATTTAAGTAGTAAAAATATTCAACATGCAATAGGATGCAATTGTTAAAATATGTGTATTATCGTCATTTGTAATCTCGTATATATTTATATTCATATATATATAGATACATATACATATATATATATATATATGTATATGTATATCTATATATATATATATGAATATAAATATATATTCTTTATTCACCCAAAAGGGTATTTCTGTAAATTCCTGTTTTGCGCATATTCCACTTTGGAATATTGCTTGTAATTTTCCATTTTTATTTTTTATTTTTCTCCTTTTTTTCCCTTTTTAATTTTCGGCTTTTGTGCCACATAGGGAGGCTCCCCAAAGAGTCGTTGGGGAGCCTCCAACGGTCACATATGTGACCGTTGGGGGCTCCCAACGACTCTCTTGGGAGCCCCCTTTGTGGCTCCTTTTCTTGCTTATAAATAGGGGCTCTCCCCTTTGTATTTTCTTAATTCTTGAGGGAGCTTATGCTCCATTGTAATGGGGTTTCCACCCCTTCTCCATTATTCTTCAATGATATGTAACTTATGACTTTAAGTCATATTTTTTCCTTTTTATGGGTTTTATGTATTGGCACATTATGTGCGTGTGTTGTTTCCCTTTAATGGGTATATTTGCACTTTACGTGCATAAGTATGGGTTCATTATTGAACCCAAGGTATTCCAAGTCACTTTCTAACATGGTATCAGAGCAAGGTCACGATGGGGTTGTCTCTTGGTGCAACGGAAAGCGTGTCGCTCAAGAAATGGTGAAGTATTCATTGCTCTTTCTAAAGTATTATGCTTTTGAAGTTATTCGGTATGTATCCTTTTTCTCAAAAAGTATTATGCATTTGAAAGTATGTTTCTTGCATATAGTTTGTTCGTTTTGATGGTCATGATAGTTGAATTATTTCTTTTCACATTTCGTGTGCTCATATATTTTGAAAATATCTCCTTCTAAATTTGGTGAAATCGTTTGTTGTCCAAATATAAAATTCGTGTCTATTTATCGAACTACTCATAGCATATAATAGTAATTTATTTTTTTAAAAATTACCTTCAATTATGTGAGATTTATAGTTCTTAAATAAGTATTTCATGATTGACCTAAAAGTTAACTTTTAAAATTATATATGATCTCTTGCTAAAATAATGATCTTTGCTTAAAATTTCTTAATTCTCATATGAACCCTAATTTGATTTGAGTTCCTCTCTTGATTATGGATTTTAGTGCATTTTTTGAAAAATTTGATATAATCATTATATGAGAATCTCTCACATCTAAAATCTTTGTTGAATCCTAAAGTAGTTCTTGTTAATGATAACTTATAAGAACTCCTAAAAAAGTTTTTCAATGTTTCTTTTTTTGAAAAATTATTTATGATAAACCATTAGGAAAGATTGTTTTTAAAAAAAAAAAGGAATTTCCCACATAGAATGCATAGTTCATCTATTGCATCCTTTTTTGGTATAAATGATTTCATTTTTTCATCCTTATAAACTTGTTGGTTTGTATTTTTCATAAGGTTTCGAAATCTCTTAATAATATCTTTAAAAATGCCTACATTGGCCATAATATAGTTTTAGTTGTCCTCAATTGCACTTGTCAAGCATGTAATTACATAATTAAAACTTGAGAATTTCAAGCATTGCTCTTTTTATAAAGTGCATACTTGCTCACTTTTGTGTTTTTTTGTATTTTGTGCACATTTGCTTCTCAAAATATTTGCGCTTGTATGCATTCCCTCTTTTTTTATGGTATACATGCCTTAGTGCATGTTTGTTTACACCTTGGTGTGTATTTGTTCAAGTATTGTATGAATGCTTTCGTGCACATCTTTTACAAAGCCTTGTGTGCTTACATGTGTATTGTCTCTTCGTAGACATTCTTGCATTATGGAGCCTTTATGCACATTTCTTATTGTGAAAAACATAATGAATTTAGATATTGAGTCCTTTTTAAATCATTGTAAGTGCTTATAGCACTTTGTACGTTTCCGCATATCTCATCTCAATCAAAGAATATTTAAAACTTGTTGTATGGGATTTAATCCCAAATCTATAAATTTTCAAGTACTTTTTCCTTGAGTATTGTGTTAAAGCCTTCTTTGTGAACCATTACGGTTCTTATGATTTCTTTGATTAAAAGCTTGATTGTCTTGATGAATTCTTTATGTTGTGGTCTTTTTGATACAAGACTTCTTTTAAAGATTAGGCATAATTCGTGTTTATGCGAA
Organism: Nuphar pumila; assembly: GCF_984573655.1. Taxonomy (NCBI): domain Eukaryota; kingdom Viridiplantae; phylum Streptophyta; class Magnoliopsida; order Nymphaeales; family Nymphaeaceae; genus Nuphar; species Nuphar pumila. The sequence goes on from NC_143250.1 coordinate 113,593,818, forward strand.
ATTGTTTTTGATGGATTATATTGGACCTTTGATTCAATTTGTTAATCGGTCCTCTTTGTAAAAACTTTTTGGAAAATGATTCCTTATGTGTTTATTGCCCTTTTGTGGCATTTATATTTGTCCATCACATGTTATGCATCATTTATTTGGCCTTATTATTGTCATATTAGAGATATTTGTCGAGGTGAGTTATGGGCACCTCGTGTTGTATCATTTTAGATTGTCCATCTTCCATATTATAGATGGTTGTTAAGGTGAGTTATGGGCACCTTGGGACTCTAAAATGAGTTGTTATTTGATATCTAATTATGAGTGTGACACTCATTTTTTCTCTTGTGGCCATTGATATTATGGATGCTTCTATGTAAATGTGATGGACATATGGTGTTTGAAACCTTAAATGCTTTAAGGTATATTTAAAATCAAGGTGTTTTGGGATTATAGCCCAATCTTTTATTTATGAATCTTATGAGTGCATTTGCACATTTGTGATTCCGAATGTTGTGCCTATTGTGCACATGTGTTCTTGTATTTTTTCACAAGTGTTCTTGGTGTGTGTATGTTCACACATTTGTTCTAAAGAATATTATTTTATCATCTTGTTGAAGATACTTTTACATGCATTTATTCCAAAATGTTATTGTTATGAGTATTCATGTTTTAAAAGGAATATTGTTTCATTTGAGGTTTATTTTCATTACAAGTTTATTGCCTCAAAAGTCTTTTCCTTTTATGCCCATTATCTAAGTGTCATCATATGTAGACAAGAATTTTATTACACCTTCGTGTGTTTTTAGCCCTTTGTTGGCTTTTGCTCTCTTGGTCTAGTAGCTGAACACACTTGTCTTGAGTGTTTTTATATGTAGACAAGGCACGTTGATTCACACCATGGTGTGTGATTTTTAGCCTATGTTGGCGTTTGTGACCTTGTTCTAGTCGCTTAAGATGTATGCCCATGATTGGCTTATTTCACTCATTTCAAGTGCTATCATATGTAAACAAGAGATGTATTATGTTTTAGCCCATGGTTGACTTATTACTCTTGTTCTAGTAGCTGAACATACTTGGTTTTAAGTGTATTTTTTACGTAGACAAGAGATACTTTTTAGTTCATGTTGGCATGTATTCTCTTGTTCTTGTCGTAGATGCACTTATTTCAAGTATTATTATATGTAGACAAGAGGTTCTTTTACACACCTTTGTGTGTGTCTTTGGCCTTTAATGGCTTTATATTCTTGATCTAGTAGCTTATACACTTGATTTATGGGTTTTGGAGGACTAATGAGGAAGATGTTTGTAATGGATAAACTATTGTTGAAATTTGCAAAATTTCATTCATGACTTGTGTTTTTCAAGCAAATCATATTTTTGATATGCATATCAAGTTGATTTCTTAGCATTTAATCTATATATTAAGTGCTTATGGTTTTTGCCACCCTTATATGCAAAATGAGTATTATGTATGTCTTTCATAAATGATTTTAAAACCTTCTGAACTCTTGGGTTTATTTTGCCTAAAGTATGCTTGGAAACTTCGTTTCTCTTGTTTGGGACTTCATTACATGTTTGAAGCATGATCATTAATGAGTTCTTTGAGTATTAATTCATTTAATGATAAGTATATGCATATGCTCTTTATGGCCTTTTTTGGGCTCTCATTCAATAAAGCATATGTATTTTATGCCTCTTCGTAGGCTTCTTGTGGTATCCCTTTGTGGATCATTTTGTTATTCTCCATTATGGGGTTATATTTGTCCAATGTTGGACCTTATGAATGCATTATGCATTCTTGCAATTTATTTTTGCATAATTTGTTTCCGCTCAGTTTGTTTTAACATGATGTATGTTTTTGAAACTTTAAGTGTCATTTCTGCATAATTTGCATAATTTCTAACATAGGTCATCCATAATTATGCTAGTTAGAAATGGTCCATTTGAGTAAAAGTGCAAAGATATGTTTTACTTGTTTCTTTGTTGATTCTCTACAGGATCGCTAAAGATGTGGAACATTAGATGCATCATGGATTCGATCGATGGGGAATTGGACTTGAAGACCTAGCTCAAACTGTCATGAAGATGGAGTTTTTTCTTAAAGACTTTTGAAGAATTGGACTTCGTCTCAAGACTTCCCTTTGATTTTCCAAACTTTTGGGTTTTTTCCCCGCAAAGTTTGAGGGGGGATGTTAAAATATGTGTATTATCGTCATTTGTAATCTCGTATATATTTATATTCATATATATATATAGATACATATACATATATATATATATATATATATGTATATCTATATATATATATGAATATAAATATGTATTCTTTATTCACCCAAAAGGGTATTTCTGTAAATTCCTATTTTGCGCATATTCCACTTTGGAATATTGCTTGTAATTTTCCATTTTTATTTTTTATTTTTCTTCTTTTTTTCCCTTTTTAATTTTTGGCTTTTGTGCCACATAGGGAGGCTCCCCAAAGAGTCGTTGGGGAGCCTCCAACGGTCACATATGTGACCGTTGGGGGCTCCCAACGACTCTCTTGGGAGCCCCCTTTGTGGCTCATTTTCTTGCTTATAAATAGGGGCTCTCCCCTTTGTATTTTCTTAATTCTTGAGGGAGCTTATGCTCCATTGTAATGGGGTTTCCACCCCTTCTCCATTATTCTTCAATGATATGTAACTTATGACTTTAAGTCATATTTTTCCCTTTTTATGGGTTTTATGTATTGGCACATTATGTGCGTGTGTTGTTTCCCCTTAATGGGTATATTTGCACTTTACGTGCATAAGTATGGGTTCATTATTGAACCCAAGGTATTCCAAGTCACTTTCTAACAGCAATATCATAATGTCAATTATGCATCATACATAAGAAAAACAAGTAAATATGCATGATCTAATGTATAACAGGAAAATGCATGATGTTAGTGCACATGCATGAATAAATTATTATCTTTAATCAAGTTCTCTTATTATGTCAGTGCACATGCATGTTCCTATTAGAATGCACACAACTCAAGTTTCTCTTTTTATTATTGTTGCACGTGGATATACCAAACGGGTAAAAATTCTCGAAGTCAGGTAGGGTTTTCATGATAACTTAGTACACAAGTTGTATTTTATTACTAGGTTTCAAACTTAGCCCTCGACCGAATCAACCTTCGAAACATTAGACCTCTACTACACCTAATGTCAGTACACTAAGGACAGCCACATCCAATAATGTCAATTTCTTGGTATACCAGAACAACAGTTGTGTCTACACACCACCCCCAGGTAAAGTGGTGGATTCTCCTTAAAACCGTGGCCAGGAGAAAGAACCTCAATATTGGGTTCAGGGGTAACAATAATGCATAGCATATTTATCATGTATCATCAAAACATAGTTTCTCAACATTAATGATCCAAGCCATTTTGGTCTTCAAAACTCTTGTTTTTGAATTATGTCCCATTGTCAGTTCTCAAAACCTTAATCCGGGTATCAAACTGCGTGTAAACCATATTGTAAAAATTCTTAAATCTTTCGAAAACTTCATCCTTGGATTTGAACAAGTATATCCATGTCATTTTTGAGTGATCATCAATTAATGTTAAATAATACTTAAAACCAGTATGTGATGTTGTGGGTGCAAGACCCCCAAACATCTGAATGAACAAGATCAAACGATTTACTAGCAACATTGTCAGATATTGGGAATGGAGGTCGAGTCATCTTTGCATATCGACAAACATCACACATATGAGTGTCAAAAGCAACATCAGGAACCAAGGCTGAAAGAGACCTGTTGGAAGGATGTCCCAACCTGAGATGCCATCTCTGACCATTATTCACGTTTCGACTAAAGATCATAGCTGAGTCTTCTTTATTTATCACATAGAGGCCCTGCTCAAGACGCCCCTCACCAATCTTCCTGTGCGTCAGACGATCCTGAAAAATAACATTGTATGGAGAGAATACAACATTGCAATTTAGTTCCTATATCAGTTTAAAGATAGATAATAAATTTGATGAAATCTCCGGCATGTGAAGGACTGAATCTTTTTGTCAAACAAATATGTTTCTCCTCTTCTCCCGACTTGGATGAAGGATCCATTGGCTATGGTTACCGAACCTTTCTCATATACTGGTCGCATGTTTTGGATATTTGTTGCAGATTAAACCATATGATCTGAAGCCCCTGAGTCTATAACCCAAATATTCGGTTTTTGTTTTGAGGAGAAAGAATACATTCTTGTCTCAACAGACGTGACAACTGATGCAGCAACAGTAGGGACGTCCTGGACGTCCTTCTTGCTTCCCTCGATGTTGTTCAGAAAATCTCTTAAAGAGTCCAGAGAGAACATATTATCATCCTTAGCAAGATAGGTCATTTTAGTTCTAGTAGTATCTTTCCTTTCATCCCTATAGTTGTTAGGTTTACCATAAAGAAACCAGCACTTATCTCTATGATACCCTTCCTTTTTGCAATGAGAGCAAACGAGACATTTTTCTTTGTGTTTATTCGATCGATCTTCATTCTTCGTATTTTGAGGTGTGGAGTAAATGTTATAGGCAACTCTCTCACCTGATTCTTCAATGAATGACTTGGTATTATTCATCATTACTTTTCTACGGCTTTCTTCCCTCAAGATGATAGAGCAAACATTACTAAGAGATGGTAATTCCTGCCCTAAGAGAATTTGACTTCGAATAGTTTCATAGTCTGATCCAAGCCCGGATAAAAACTGAAAAAAAAATCCTTGTTCTTTAAGTTTTTGAATAGTGTAAACATTTGAAGAAGAGATGGCCATATAGTCCAATTCATCCCATATACTTTTGAGTTTTCCAAGATACTCACTCATGGATTGAAATGAAATGGGGATCTTCGAAACACGAGCTTAGATTAACAAGGGCAAGTGTCAAGAATGACACTAAAGCATAACCCTTAAAAAAGGGTATAACTGGAAAGAAAATAAAAATAAAAATGTATTCTTTATTGATATGAAAAACCAATTGCTTAAGAAGCATTGGAATGAAATACAAGAGGGGCTGCACCCCTTTATATACACACTTGAAAGAGGACTCAATAGAGCTGTTGGACACATTCCAACAGCTCTATGTCAGTCCAACAACTCTATTGCTAGTCAAGTCTGGACAGGACTTGACTAGCAACAGTCATTCTAGTTCAAACTGAACTAGATGACATAAAGACAAAAAATAAAAATAAAGGAAAAAAATTACAGAAAAGAAAGAAATGAAAAATGTATTTATATATATAATAATATAATATTATTATATATACATATATGTACAGTTTTACATTTTAACACTCCCCCTCAAACTTACGGTACAATGAGCGAAAGTTTGTCTAAGAGAAAGTGAAATCGGGGAGCAGCGAGAGGCATTGTAAAGAAGTCTGCTAACTGACATTCTGAAGTGACATATGGCAGATCAATTATCCCGTGTAGATATTCCTCTCTGACGTAGTGACAATCCATTTTGATGTGTTTGGTGCGTTCGTGGAATGTTCTGTTACTGGCAATGTAGATCGCACTTTTGTTGTCACAACACATTTGTGAAGCCTTTGTTGCTTCAGCTCCCATGTCAGCAAGCAGTCGTCGGAGCCAAACTACTTTCATGGTCGTGGTTGCCATGGCTCTGTATTCAGCTTCGGTGGATGAGAGAGATACCTTCTGCTGCTTTTTACACCTCCACGAGATCAATGATTCCCCTAAAAAGACACAAAAGCCAGTGGTTGAGTGTCTGTTATTGGGATCACCTCCCCAATCAGCATCAGTATATGCAATTAAATCAAGAGAAGAGGAGGAAGATAAGAAAAGTCCTCGTGAAAGAGAGGACTTGATGTATCTGATAATACGGATGACTGCTCCCATATGAACAGAAGTAGGAGCATGTTGAAATTGACTTGCTGTATGAACAACATGTGCTATATCTGGTCGGGTAATGGATAGATAGGAAAGTGCCCCGACAAGCTGTCTGTAAGGAGTAGGGTCTGCAAGAAGTTCTCCATCATCAATCTTCATTTTAACATTAACAACTTCTGGAGTGTCAACTTTCTTATCATCAGTAATACCAGACCTGAAAACAATATCAAAAGCAAATTTAGTCTGAGATAATAAATATCCTCTAGGAGAATAAGCAACTTCAATGCCTAAAAAATATCTCAACAAGCCCAAATCAGTCATTTCAAAATGAGATTTAAGAAGTGTTTTGATTGTTTCAACTCCCTGTTTATCGCTTCCGGTGATGATCATATCATCCACATAGAGAAGAAGCACAATGATCCCTGCATCAGAATTCTTAATAAACAAAGCAGTGTCAGTTAAACAGAATTGAAAACCAATATCAATCAAAACACGACTAAACCTATCATACCAAGCTTTTGGTGCTTGTTTAAGTCCATAAAGAGCTTTTTCTAAGCGAAGGACTTTACCCTTAGGAATACTTAGACCAGGAGGCGGTTCCATATATACTTCTTCAACTAGCTTTCCATTTAAAAAAGCATTTTTGACATCCATTTGAAAAATAGACCATTTTTTTGATAGAAGCTAAGGCAATTAAGGTTCGGACAGTAGTCATACGAGCCACCGAAGCAAAGGTTTCTTCATAATCAATCCCATATTCTTGGGCATAACCTTTGGCTACTAAACGGGCTTTATATCTTTCAAGAGTACCATCACTCTTGGTTTTAATTTTATAAACCCATCGACATCCTATAGTTTTCTTCCCTGGAGGAAGATCTTGAATATTCCATGTAGAAGCCTTTTCAAGTGCATCTAATTCAGCTTTCATGGCTTCTATCCATTTGATATCATTTTTTGCTTGAAAATATGTGGATGGTTCTTCATATGAGTGAATTAATGCAATAACTGCCCTATATGTGGGTGAGAAAGACTCGTATGATACAAACTTTCCTAGAGGCCTCGAGATTCAGGATGATTGTCTAGTTGGAATGTTAGAATATTTCTCAAGTGCACATGGAGGATTAGACTCTTGTCGCCTGGAATATAAAATACTAGTATCTCTATGAACTTCTTCATTTTCAACATTAAGATCAATAATTCTTTGATCATCATCAAAGTTACAGTCAAGGTCATATTCATCAGATGTTGATGTTAGATCTAGCAAAAAGGAGTACTCAGTGACGTCTTTTAATTTTCTAAAATCAAAGAAGCTCTCCTTTTCAAGAAAGGAAACATTTCTAGACACATATAGTTTATTATTTTTGAAGTCAAAACATCTATAATCTTTCTGGTTTTCAGCATATCCTAAAAAGGCACAGGGAATCGCACGAGGGGAAAGTTTATCATTTTTGTCAGTAAATATGAAACATTTTGTAACGAAGAAACATTTTGTAACGAAGAAATCGCACCCAAATATTCTTAGTCTAGAGTAGTCTGGAGAAATGTTCATAGTTTTTCAATGGGAGTGATATTTTGTAACGAAGAAAATGGCATCCTATTAATGAGATAGGTGACAGTTAAGGCAGCTTCTGCCCAAAAGTCTTTCGGGACTTGATTTGCTATTAATAAAGTCCTATGGTTTCTATAATATGGCGATGTTTTCGTTCTGCCAGTCCATTTTGTTGAGGTGTATAATAAGGACAAGATCTTTTATGTGTGATGCCATGCAATTTAAGATAATTTTGAAAATATGTGGATAAAAACTCTCCCCCTGAATCTGTGCGAAAAATAGTAATATCATTTTGAAACTTGTTTTTAACCATATTATGAAAAGTTTGAAAGTATGAAAATACTTCAGACTTATGTTTGAGAAAGTACATCCACGTATGTCGGGAGAAATCATCGACAAAAATAACATAGTAAACAAATCCTCCTTTAGAAATTACTGGTGCAGGACCCCAAACATCCGAGTGTATTAATTCAAGTGGTCTTGAAGAAAAAAAAGGTTCTGTTCTGAAATGATAATCTTTTCATTTTGCCGAGAATACAATCTTTACAATCAAATGATTCAGAGTTACAAAATTTCCCTAGATTTGGAAAATGTTGGATTTTGGCTATATGTGGGTGACCAAGTCTCTTATGCCACAGTTCCAACTCTATTTTTTGAATATTATAACAAAAAGCTTTCTTCGGCATTTCTAAAAAATCCATGTAATAGAGTCCTCCTTCTCTATGGCCTTCCCCAATCAGCTTGCCTGACTGGCGATCCTGTACCCAACAATCATGAGAAGAAAAAGAAATATTACACCTATAATCAGAAATTTGAGATACAGATAAAAGATTTAAATTTAATTTGGGAACATGTCTAATTTCTGGAATAAAAAAAAAATTGTTTTATAAATTTTTTCAAAATTTCTTATTCCTTCTATTTCAAGAGAAGTCCCATCAGCAGTAAAGACCTTTGACACACTTGTTTTATTTTTAACACATTTGAATAGACTTTGATTATTTGGGGTCATATGAAAAGATGCACCATAGTCAAGAAGCCAAGAAATTTTACCTAGATCAGAAAAAGATGAGGCTGCTGCGCCGGTTGAAGCTTCAGATGAGGAAGAGGCACCTTTGATGAGAGGCTGAAGAATCTCCATTAGTTGGGCCAGGGAAACTGGTGCATCCTGATCTTTAGGCTCCGATCCAGCAATTCAGCTCTTTTTTCTCTCAGCTCCTTAAGTTTGGGACATTGTGGCCTGTAGTGTCCCGGTTCATGACAGTGATGACAAATAACTTTCTTCTTATCATAGTCACCATTTTGTCGGTTAAAGTGAGGAGGCCTATATGATCGAACATGATTCCCTGGTCTAGACACGGCTAAAACGGAATCATCTTCAATTTTTAAAGAACCTTTCCGGAGACGTTTTTCTTCCATTGTTAACTCTTCAATAGTTTCAACAATAGAAGGAATTTTTCCCCGGTGAAGTAGGGTCGATTTAGTGGTTTCAAATTCCGGCCTTAATCCAGTGATAAACTGGTAAAAATGTTCAGCATCGAGTTGTTTCTGACGAAGCTCGATGTCTTCGGCACAATGCCACTTTGGTTCTAAAAGGGAAAGTTCTTCCCAAAGTTCGGACAACCCATTGTAATATTCACGAATAGTTTTGTCTCCTTGTGTCATCATTCGAACTTTTTCTTGAAGGTTGCACACGTGTGCAATATCTTTAAGGGAATACATATTCTTAAGGTATTCCCATGCCTTATCAGCATGATCAAATTTGGCAAGACTTGAGCATTTTTTAATGTCAACGTTATTGATAAGCCATGACATTATCTTCGCATGAGATATTCTCCATTCTTTCCATTTCTTCTCGTATGAGGCAATAGCCTTGATTTTCTCTTCTTCCGATAGAGGGACCTCTTTATCTCCCTCCTTTTTAGTAAGAGATAGCTTAGGTTCCGAATCGGAACCATCCACAATCCCCCATAAGCCTTTTCCCCATATATGGTGCTTCATGATTGAAGCCCATGTTACATAGTTCGTATCGCTTAGTTTCATAGGCATGATGGTGACTTTATCATTGTCATCCATCGATTACAAGGAGAGAAAGAATAGGGATAGAAGAGAAACAAGAAGGAAAATGAAAAAGAAAGAAAAAAAAACAATACAACAAGATGTGAAATCTTCTCCAATGAAGTGATAAAACACTTCTATTCAAGTGGCGAACACTTTTGCAAATGGGCACGGAAACCGATGCAGCTTTCCCTCAAGATTTAGTACTTCTGCGGCTCTGATACCATGAAATGAAATGGGAATCTTCGAAACACGAGCTTAGATTAACAAGGGCAAGTGTCAAGAATGACACTAAAGCATAACCCTTAAAAAGGGTATAACTGGAAAGAAAATAAAAATAAAAATGTATTCTTTATTGATATGAAAAACCAATTGCTTAAGAAGCATTGGAATGAAATACAAGAGGGGCTGCACCCCTTTATATACACAGCTGAAAGAGGACTCAATAGAGCTGTTGGACACAGTCCAACAGCTCTATTTAGAGCTGTTGGAATGTGTCAGTCCAACAACTCTATTGCTAGTAAGTCTGGACAGGACTTGACTAGCAACAGTCATTCTAGTTCAAACTGAACTAGATGACATAAAGACAAAAAATAAAAATAAAGGAAAAAAATTACAGAAAAGAAAGAAATGAAAAATGTATTTATATATATATATAATAATATAATATTATTATATATACATATATGTACAGTTTTACATTTTAACATGGATGAGTTGTTTTTTTTGTGTTCGTGTAGGGTCTGGGTGAGTTGATACATGCGAGCTATGTTATTTTGCTAATTGTACAACTCCTTAGTCGTAGTCCAAATTTTCTCAGCGGTATGGAGAAATAAAAAACTCTCAGCGATTTTAGGCTCCATAGAATTAAGAAGCCAAGACATAACCAAGTCATTGGTTGATTGCCATTCATCGATTTGTGTTTCATCTTTATTTGGATTGGGAGTTTTCCCATTGAAGAAACCTAACTTGGATTTAACGCTCAAGAATAGAGTCACTGATTTGGCCCAAAAAATATAGTTTGAACCATTGAGTAAGATAAAGGTGATCTTGAGAGAAGGAGTATCGATACTTGCTCCTGAATAACAATCTTTTCGGATGTGTTGGCCATGACGAAGCAGGCAACGCACTGTGGCGATTAGCACGAAGTGAACGATAGGATCACAACTCCCGCTTTGATACCATGACGATTTATAAGTACACAACGATATACAGGTGCCGCAATATACCGACACATCAATTTATAGGCACTACGAGTTACAGACATCACGATTTACGAGCACTGCGATTTGTAGGCACTACGAGTTACAGGCATCACGATTTGCAGACATATCAATTTACGTGGTTCGGTCTTTAAGACCTACGTCCACGATAGGCAACCACTGCAACTCTTTATTTTTCTTCCAATAAATCATACGAGGTGCATCCTGATATTTATAGCAAAGCTAATTAACCGAAAGAGGATATTTAGGAGAGGAAAGAGGAAACTCAATCTTATCCCAACAGGGAGATAGAGAGATTTAGGAAACTTAACAAACAATGGTTGCTGACTTCCCTTATCTTCATCAAAGAGTTTACCTACGGTCCGACGAGGTGAAGTCGGCATCGGGGCTGCGGTAGTCGGAAACACGGACCAAGAGAGAGAGAGCGACGCGAGGTGTGGTGCGAGGCTGTCGGAGAGGGGGTTTCAACCTAGAGAAACGACGTAGGGGAGGGGGGGCTCACCGGAGCTCCGGTGAGGGTCGTCGATGGTCAGAGAACGGGCGACAGAGAGGGGGAGAAGAAGTGGGTGGTCGCCGACGGGATCATCGGTGCACGGAGGTCGTCGACGGCTTCGATCACCGACGTCAGCAGAGAAGGGGACGGAGACGGGCGGGCGAGAGGGGAGAGAAAGGGACAAGGGTTTTTTTTGCCCCTCGCCTCTTCAGCCTGCATCTTTTAAAAGATGTAGTCGAACATTCCAGAACCCAGGTTGGGTCTGGGTTCGGGTCAGGCCCGGATCCGATCAGAGTCCAACACGGTGGACCGGACTCAGCACGTGTCTGACACATGCTCGACACGTGTCCGACACATTTTTTTTTGGCTTTACAATTATCATCTGAGTTTGTCCACTTATAGGTTCACTCATAATAAAACAATGTGTAGAGATAAATATACCATGAAATATGCCGAAGATTCTATACCCCATATCATTATTATTATCTTATCCAACATACTTAAAATTTTTTGCTCTATGAGATAACTTATCCCTGAGGGATTTAACAATGTGCACATAAACATATGCATTGTGATCATAAAAGTGAGTTTCTTATATAATGCATGATATGGAGTATCACCATCTAAGGACATTTGATGGTAGTCTATTTATCAAATAGATAGTTGTGACACAGGCTAAGCAGTTTAGACACAGTTATCTCTAAGTTTAGACACATTGATCATGCTCAGCAGTTTGTACGATGTGGCAATGTTCATGAGTAAGGAATTTTGACGCCACTGGATTGGACTCATCTAAGCATCCCATTAATCCCAAACTACAAATAAAAGGCGATATCTGTCTGTTAGGAAGTTGCAAGACTTCAGTTTTTCAGTCAAAAGTTGTAGAAGAAAGGAGAAAATAATGGAAGTCATTTTGAAATAGAAGTTTTATGTTTAGGAAGACTAAAAAAAAGAATTGGCAAAAGAAAGAGGACTAGCAGGAAGTTTCACACTTGCATTCAGATGGTTGATAACTTCAACCGTACAATCACCTAACATCAGCACAGTTATGACCTTTTTCCTCTTTTTGAGATCAACAACGGAAATGGATTTATGGCAGCTGATCTGAAGCTAATTTAAGGAAAATCTGAAAGATTTGAGATTTATGAAAAGGGCAGGGCTAGAGAGAGAGAGAGAGAGTAGGCATTTTTGGGTTTCAAAAGGGTTTTTGATGAAAGAATAAGAAGTCTTAAGAAAGTCTGTAAAAGGATTGAGAGATTTGAGAAGAGCTTAAGGAGAGATGACAGATCTTGGGATTGATGGAAGAAGTGAAGGGGAGGAAGTCCTAAGGTATTTTTCTTTTGAGACTTGGACTTCTATTTATATTAGAACAATTACCCTTCTGGGCAGAAAAAAATTGTCCTTATGGTACATCATAAATACAACATTACACAGGCTAAATAAAATGACTACAACACATATGAAGCTCAAATAAATCAACCAAAATACAATAAAAAAAAGTATTAAAATTCCTCTGGTCAATTCCTTGGGTATTTTCTAACATTTTGCACATTTGATGGTAGTAAGCATATTGAAGCAGTAAGAAACAAGAGTCAACCTTCGTATGTAGTTATGGGTCTTAGATTGATATATCATCAAAATACTAATTCCAAATGTGACAATCTGAAATTTTGTATAAGAGCATAAAATAAGGAAAATAACGGCACTAAATTAGTAATGCATGGCCAAAGCAGAGTACTATAGGCTATTACCTTAAATTTGGTTGGTTCAACTAGTTGGAAAACTACAGCATCACCATCAATTAACTCATGGGCAAGAGAAAACCCCATCCACCCAGCACTTAACCCAGTCTTTTGGGCAAGAAATTTTGTCTCATAACATTCCCCATCTTCATCCTCCAAAATCATAATGCTATTGCGTTTTGGAAGGTTCAGTCTACAGTATTCCACAGCAAGCCCCTATAAACAAATTGTACAAGAATAAGTCACTCTCATGTAATACCATTTAAATTCTAAGCTATCTACAATAGATGATAGAGTAACAAAGCGTTAAAAAGGTAAAGAAAAAATGGCATACTATACTTTCTTATGTATAGGCTTCACAATGAGCTGAGCCTCTGGCAAGAAGCTTGTGTCCATTCATCTTTTATAAACAAGCCAAGCCCAAGCCTAGTCCTAGGCTCCTTTGGTTCATGCTTGTTTCATCTCAAAGCTCATCTAGATCACATACATGTGTACATGCACATGCATAAATATAAATATATAAATATAAATATAAATATATATATATATATATATATATATATATTTATATAATGGTTATCCTCTCTTACTTCAAAGGAGAGATCATGGGTTTAAACTCACTCCTCTTGTTTGGTATCAAAGGGAAAAAATGTATTGTTATAAAGCTTCACTTGAGCTTAGACAAGCCAAGCCTGAGCTTAGTAGCAAAGACACTAAGGCAAGCTTCTACATCCCAGACTCAAACTGAGCTTGGGTCATATGCAGTCCTACCTACTACATCAGGATTTAGATGATGCTTACCAGCCAAAACCCAACTGCAACATGTGAGTGAAGCATAGGCTTAACAAAACTAGGAAACTTAGGATCCAGGCCAGCTTGGATGCTTTCTGCTTTCTCAATAGCACATGACCTAGCTTCATCTGAAGCATGCTTACCCATCAAAAGAGGTCGCTTGTAGCTCCTCCTGAAATGGTCACCATTACATAAGCAAATAATAGAAAAAGTAAGAGAAGGCAAAGGCAAGTCAAGGAATACATTGAAAGTTACCTTGGTAGCTTTAGTTCATCATAGTTTGTCTGCCAAAACATCAAGGGGCATATTAAAAACAAGGATGAGGTACTTGATCATATATTAGGGCAAAGTACAAATTGATACATCACATAAAGAGGTCTGGTGAAACTAGGTACAAAGTTACCAAGGAAATGAGCATGATTAAGTTCTACATATAAGAAAACATCCACAGAAAATTTGCATTATTCTGCAACTAAATGTGGTGGTATATTATATTAGATTTTATTATTCCCTCTACTTCAGAATCCAAAAGAGAATAGGCAAAGTCGAAGCTGATGGCCAATCACCAAATAAAGTACAAACAGATAAGTTGTTTTAGGGTAACATCATCTTTAGAAAAATGTTCATGTTCTCCACATGCATATCTTGCATTATACTTGTTTGATAGTGTCAATGAAGGCTTATGGACTATGTTTAATGTTAATGTGCTCCAGAACCAGAATTTCTTCATGAGATTTGTTGATCTGGAAATTAGCAAATAAGTTTTACAGATGAGCAAAACTAACAACTTGAACAATCATATAGATCAACTGAGAAATCAACTTCAATTGAAACTTTGCACTTCATTCTAATATAACATACGATTTACAAAAGATTCTCTTTTTTTTTTTAAAGGCAAGCTGGGGTTAGGCAGACCCCTACCAGTTATACAACTATACCATTGGGTTTTGAACCTACAACATCCCAACACAAGGTGATGTGCACTAGCTGCTCCTACCAGACAAGCAGAGCTCCCGTTGGTTACAAAAGATTATCTCTTGAAACGACTTATGGATGCAAATTTATGCATTCTCCCAAATTAATTCTGATTGTTGGAGGAGAAATTGCACTATCTAAATCACCTTTAAAAAGATGAATTTAAAATAAATGCATACTTTGGAATATGAGTGAGAAAATCGAAAAATCTTGAGCCTCAGAATGTGAAGTTTCAACACAGTACCCTAATCTTAAAGTTTCTAAAAGAATTTTGAAAAAACTTAGCTTTTATGATATTTATTTTAAATTGTACATGAGATTTGAAATTACACGATAGGCTACACTTAAAGCCACATAAGTGGTCCAATAAAGGACCTGATGCACATGAATCATTAAACATCTGCAGACACATTTACCACTTGAGAAGATCTCCAAATTTTATGGAGGCTTATGGGAAATATGACCCACAAGGCCTCCAGAATCAAATATTTAGCAAGATTCTTAAAGTGAATACCATATATGATATTTTCCATTTAGTAATTTTGAAAACCTGATATGAGTGTCCTATGTGTTGAATGGAAACAAATCATAGATATCTATTTGTCAAAACTAAAATTAAATTGTGCCCAAAACTTTGTAAATTTTTTGCTTGACTATTGGATATTAGTGGTAGAAAGGTGTAACTTGAGATGCATTAACAAGATGATTAAACCTATAGAAAAGTGGTTCAAACAAGGAGCTCAATTATGTCCTACCATAAATCACATCATACATCTAAGACAACACAAAGTGCACATCATACATCTGAGACCTACAAACCAGATCATGTTAGCAGTTCTTAAACCCACACCAGAAGCATGTGCATGACAAAAAAATACATCTGATGAATTATCTTGGTGAAATTGATTACCGAATCAATTAAATTTCATCCTATACCTCATAGAAAACTCAGTATATCCCCTTTTTCAAACAGTGTCCAAGTAAAATCTGTTAGTTTTCAGAAAAGAACAAACATGAAAGACATTGAAAGTAATAGGAAAATCAAAGGGTGTTTGGAAACTGGTTGTGTTTGATTACCTTAGATTGAAAATAACAAAGTTTTTAAAATCTCAATGTGAACAAATTTAGACCTCGAACTCTCAGATTTGTAGTCAGATGTGTGGGAACCCAACTCAAAGACAATAGAGTTGAGGCCACTTGAGGATTTGAATTACCATGCTTGCAGAAACTGCAGATATTAGGTGAGCAGACCAAAATCCGTGTACTTAAGATCAGCTGCAACCAAACTCATCCCAAAAGTAGCTTTCAAGGTATTTCGTTGTATATAAAGTTGGAAAAAATGACAAACAGCAATCCATCCCAAAATAACAAACATGGAGAACTGTCATCCTTACATCCAATCACTTCGTGTATATTAAGATTCAAATAACGCATTGGGTGTTTGCAAGATGTTCATATGAAATAGCAAGATAACACCTTTATATACTTTTGTTCAAAAGCTATCATGAACACATCAACATAAGTGGCCATTCTGTTCTGTTTTTCAGAGGGAAACAACTTTTCTTACTCAATAAGCATGCATAGAACATTTCAGGGAATGCCATGAAGCAAATGTCAATTAATAGGCAAGCAAACAATTTTAACACTACGTTGGTAGGTAAATACTGCAAGTTGGGCACAAAATTAATCTGCATCAACTGAAATGTCACATAATATAACCAATAAAAGAAGAAAACCTCTCTTCTCTACACAATCTGAAAGCCAGAGAAGGCTCAAATGCAAATCATAGATAAAAAGCACCAACTTCTTTGTAATTTGGCGCAGGCTTGTTCGCAACTCTAGATGATCTTCTGACTTCAAAGAACGAGTCTATACGCCGATTAATCGTAGTCTTCACCTTCTTGATCTAATGACATGCATAAACATATAGATTCAAGGTAGAGGGAAAAAAAGGGAAAAGAAAAGAAAAGGAAACAATGTGGCTAAGGAAATGATGGTAGGAAAAAACAGACACAACCAAGCAAGTTATGCAGAAACAAACAGGAGAGGGCTTGATAGCGGAATTCCGAAGATTATCAGATAGAGAGGGAAGCTGCAGCTCTTCCATACGCTTTTTGTTCTCTTCCAACCGTCGCTTACGGATGTTCTCATATTTCGTTGCTGCCACCACCATCCTCGAAGACTTAGCTCTATGCATAAAGAAAAGAACCACGGAGATTGCACACACTTGAGAGAGAGAGAGAGCACCAACCTAAGAAAATAGGGCTTTCTAGGGGAACAGGAGAGGAGTACAGAACATGACTACCCTCCCCCTCTCTCTCTCGGAGGTGGGGGAAAAAATGACCGTTTGAAACACACTTTGAAATTTCAGAAAGGACGTCCGTACTGGTTTTTGAATGATGGTGGAAACGGGTCGAACACGGGCCAGATCATTTTTAGTCTGAATCCGAGTCCGACTTTTTAGTAGTAGACCGAGTCCAAAACTAAAATTTGAAAGCGGATCCGAAGTTAACATGAAAAATATCAAGATTAGATCATGGAAAAAGGATGGAAATAAAGGTTTTTACGTCCGAAAGGGTACCATTGAGTATATTTGATTTGGATCCTACACAGGATCCAGTAGAAAACTTTCACTGAATCTAATTTTGAATTGTAATAAATCCAAACCCAATCGTCAATGAATGAGGGGAGGAATTGTTTGGAGTTGGGACCTCTGTGACAAATATGGCCGATATATCGCGAGAATTGCCTGAAAGTTTAAAACGGCAACTTTTCATGAGATTTTCAAACCGTGACAAATATCGTGATATTTAAATGGTGGTTTGGACATATTCGACGAAGGCTTAATGATGCTCCAATTAGAAGGATGGGGAAATGAGAAAATATATTAGTTAAAAAAGGTCGGGGTAGGCCTAGGAAGACATGGATGAAGGTGATAGGAAAGGATATGAATGCTTTGAACCTCACCGAAGACATGACATTGGATAGAA
Source organism: Nuphar pumila (assembly GCF_984573655.1). NCBI lineage: Eukaryota > Viridiplantae > Streptophyta > Magnoliopsida > Nymphaeales > Nymphaeaceae > Nuphar > Nuphar pumila. The sequence continues at coordinate 113,611,495 of NC_143250.1, forward strand.
ATGAATGGTTCATGTGGAAGACCCAGAATGATTTTCTTTGTTGGTTCATATCATCGCAGATCCCAATTGTTTTGGGATGAAGGCAGTTGTTGTTGTTATCATGAAAACCCCTAAGATTTTTATTTTTTATATGTTTTATTTATATTTTATTATAAATTTATTTTTTTATTTTTAAATTTCCTGAGATTTTGCCGAAAAACGTGCGATTTGTGAAAAATTTCAAATCTCCAGAGTTTTTTTCCTGCCAAGATTTTGTCGTTTTTAATTTCTGTGACTATGGTGCATGTGTTACAAAAATATTAAAAAACTACTATATAACTATTTAAAGCATTTTTTAATGTATTTAAAAAATTCGAATCAGGTTGTTTCTGTAGCTGATAAGATATGTATGGGGCGATTCAGGCCGATACTGACAAAACACTGCTTTAGATGAACAGCATCGAGAGGTTAAAAAAAAATGAATGGCTTAGAACAACCTCAAAACCATAAGGACTGAGATGCCATGACATAGATGACCTGATCTTTACTCATTAGTGGACAAAGAAGAGAACCCAAAAATCAATGTCCAGTCATGTCATGCTGCCAGTAGCGAAAAGTGGAGAATTTGGAGAAAACACATTGACAGCCTTGTAAGTGGCAGCTGGAAATGAGGGGAGCACTTGTGAGTGTGGCTGGCAATTATATTGTAATTTAGGTGGCATTTAAATCTCCCACTTTGGTGGGCTTGTTTACCAGCCCATAGAGGGGTCAACAGGTCATATGTGGTTCGGACCCAGGTAAGCTCGAACCCAGACCTATCTTTGAGGTACTGGTACCAGATTCAACTTGGGTCTAATATAAGAAAAACCATACCTGAATCCTATGAGGATTACATGAACCAAACTCTAGTAATTTTTTTTTTTAACTTTTTTACATTCAAAATTCACAGATCTTAGTCAGAACTCGGGTCGGACCCAGGCCTGACATGAAATTTTATCCAATATGCTAATCGGGCCTCTTTTATTACCAAACCCTAACCTTATAGGGTTTGGTACGAGTTGGATAAGGTCAAACCCAACCCATTGACTTCCCTATCTGGTATCCATGGCAAGAAGGGAAGAGGAAAGATGTAATAATGCACGTAATAAGCTATGTATGGCCCGGCCATTTTTTATATATATTTTTAGGATATCTGGCATTTTTCAGGCATCCACCAGCCAGAAAATGGCCAAACTAAATCCCCCTTGCCGGTTGGCACTCTCTTATCATTCCCCGGCTGGTGGCTGGCCAGAAAATGACTCAAACTTTTTTAACTTTTTTTTTTGTTTTTTATATATCTGACCAGCCACCGGCTGAGAAATGGCCGACCCAGAAGGAAGGCTCCAGTCGGGCCATTTTCTAGCCAGTGACTGGCTGGAAAATGGCCCAAACATTTTTTTTACATTTTTTTACGTGTTCTATTTTTTGGCCAGAAATGACCTAGTCAACTTTTTTTTCATGTTTCTACATTTCTGAACTTTTTTTTGTTCTTTTGTTTGAAAAAAAGGCTAAAAATAGTCTGCAAACATTATTTACTTATTTTTTTAAGTTTTGGAAACTCAAAACCTGTTTTTTGAGGTTTTGAATAATTCAAACACCAACAAACCTGGTTTTTAGCTAACTGAGTTTGTCAAAAACCAGGTTACTGAGAAAATAAGACTCACTGGATACGCACCAAGTTATTCTTTCCATATGCACCAAGTTTTCTTTTAACCGAATCACCAAGAGGGTCTTAGTCCTACCAGGATGGATCCCTTGGCTGATTGCTGTAGCTTTAGTTTTAAAGGATCTTAGTACAAATTTCATACCACTAGACAGATGATTATTCAATCTGGCACAGAGAAATGCACAACTCTGCAAGGCAGCATGCAAGTTCAATATTTTATTTTTCCTAGACTTTTCAACCATATCAATATCTCTGTCAGGCCTTCCTTTAAACTTCTTGGCTTATAATTAAGCTCCTGCTTTGCCTTCTCAGAAGAATAGGCCCACTGGTGTCTCATTACACGCACAGTCTGCAGTGAATGGGATGCACAAATCAGAACTTAATCAGAAAGTCAAATAACGAGGAAAAAGGTTTCCGAGAAAATAAGACACTCACTGGATAACTAATAAGAGGAATTGTTCGTGTAAGTCGGGCCCAAAATACATTAATCCAACCATAGATCTCCACTAACCACAATGGAATGGTAAATAAAGGTCTTTGTGTATCAGTGACCATAGCAATGATGTCAAATACATTAGTAAAAGATGCATTTTCTCCAGTAAGTAGATATCTTTCACCAACTTTCCCTCTCTCCATTGCTGCTATATGCCCATGTACAACATCCTCAATGTGGCTGAAGGAGAATCTTTCATTTCCATTGCCAATATAGCCTGGTAGGCGCCCACTGAAGCGCTCTACAATCTGACAGAACAGACCAACAGTCGGTAAAAAATCAAACCCCACTCCAAATTACGAATTGGAAAATAAACTTGGCCATTCTGCACAGGCAACAAGCAAAGACTACAAAGGACACCCGAGAAGGGACAGTGAGATTTCAGTTACAATTGGATTGTGAAAACAAGCCAAAGATGAGACTTAGATGTCCAAATCTCATATTTTAAGATAATCCTCAGCATGTCCACACAGGGAGATCATCCAGGCCAGGTGAGGCAACAAATCATGCACAAGAAGATAAATCTCAGCGGAATTATTTTTTCACTGTCAAGCAACAACTAAGAAACAAATTCATAGGGAGATATTTCAAAGAATGACAAGCAGAATCATTCTTATAATTGAAGTTCCTTTTATTGAAAGAAGTTCTAAAAAGATAATTCTTAACACAACATTTTCTAATGGTCAGGATTTCTAATCTCTCTTTCTCTCTCTCAAACCATGCCCTTTCAGTCAACCAAAACTCATAGTATTCATAACAAATCATGCTAAATGGTGTTGTGGTATGACATTCAATGAAGAAAATATAAGGCCTCAATAGCTTTGCATATCTTGATTAAGACAGTCCTTTGCATTTGTGAAAGGACACAATTGAGGACTCCACTTGGAGAGAACTAAAGACCATTAGGTTCCAAAACTGAAATGAAGCTGTTGTCCTGATATGGTAATATGTTCCCTCAAATTCATTTCATCCTCCCCATTTGAACCTTTTTGATAGATTGTCTGCCTAGACAATTCACCAATGGAGGACAGCTAAGTCCAGCAGCTCTATTGCTGCCAAACTGGTGTCTTAGCTACTTTGTTAACGGATCTTGCATATATCATCCCTAAGAAATGCAAAGAATTGTTCATATATGATTTATGTGCACTCTTAATTTACCTACTGTCATATGTGCATGTAGTTATGGGAAAGGTTTCCATCCTATTGTGTCTAATTGAAATTATCAATTTCCTCATCAAGGATGAAGGAAAGAAATGAAGAGAAACAGAAACAAAATCTCAAACAATTGTTCCCAAAATAGTCAAATAACAAATAAAGGTCAATGTGAACGATGACAGTTAAAATACAGCATGAAGCCATGGAAGCTCTGGATCAGAAATTGAACTAAGAAGAGGAAGAAGAGAACAGGACATGTGGGAAAGGAAAATGACTTTTCTACTTTATTTAACTATCAAAAGCAGAAGGATCAAATGAGATAGTTGAATGGTTTGATCCATGGTTGTAAGTATTGTATCGTTACCCGTATCGGTCGGGCCCAAAATAAGATATATATTGTATTGTATCGTATTGTAAAAAATCATAATTTTTTAATAAAAAATTCAAAAAAAAAATCAGAAAAAATAGCAAAAATTCTAAAAAATCATAACACACGAAACAAGGATGAATTGTACGAAATATAACGATAAAATCACATATGAAGCATTTATATCTCATCTTCGTTATACACATCCTCCCAAGGTTGCACATCTTCGTCATACAATCCTCTCAGGGTTGCGCACACCCCATTTTTGCCTCACTTATCTCTTTTTCTTGTCTTTTTTCTATCAGACCGGTGAGTAATTGTTGGCATTGCCATTTCATAGTATCCGGCAAAATTTTTTGACATGCAGGCCGCAACACTGAGATGTGTTTCGGCTAAATGATGCTTCAATCGAGAGATACCATCTGAAAAAATATTGTGGCAATAATTGTACTCGATTTTCAATCAGTTGTCACTCATTTCTTAAGTGCCCCATTGTGATGTCAGATCATCTGATGCCATTTACCCCCCAAAAAACTTAATAATAAGCAAAGAATAAGGAATTTTTACGTTAACCCACTTGCTTGAGTGAAAAAATAGTGAAAATGCACTCTTGATAAAATCGCAAAAGCCTTCTCCCTTGTACAGGGATCGGCCCTAAATCGTTTTCACAACTCATAGGTGTATAAATCCCTAATTTTCGCGGGCGTGAGCCTTCGAGGCGAGAATTCTTGGAGGGTATTATAATTTTACCCAAAATAGGTTTCCCTATACTCCTTGTATTTAAAGAGGGCAATTCGTCTTTTGAAAGGTGTGTGTATCTCAATCTTAATAGTGGATCTCAGTGCGGTCGTGGACGTAAGCAACTCTTGCCGAACCGCGTAAAATCCTTGTTTTTTGTGTGGTTGATTTCTTTCACTTTTTTTCATTTTTGTTTCTTCGATCTATCGATAATGCGATCTATCGATAGTGTGTTGAGTCAATCCCCAACACTAGGGTGTGCGGATACCCCTCTAATGGCCTCTACACAAATGATGAAGTTAGCCCTTAATAGGTCTTTAAAACCCAAAAAACAAAAAACAAGTTTCGGCTATTTTTAAAGTGCACTGAAGGTGTATCGTACAATACACCCGATACAGATACGATACACACTCATATCACTGTTGCCCATAGTAATGATACTTACAACATTGGTTTGATCATACTATCACAACTGAGGGTCTGGGTTCAAATCCACAGGGATTATCCTCCAACTTGTCAATAAAAGAAGAAAAATATTTGAAAGCAGCATCCATAATCAGTTTTGATTATTGGGACAATAGCCACTAGATAGCAGACCATCTTAAGCAATTCATGTATCAAGCACAGAAATCATGCTAGCATACATAAGGCAATCAACCCTGAAAAATGATCACCTAGGCTGTGTTCTATAATAGAAGGTCTATTTCAGAAAACAAGAAGGTAAGGTATCAATGGATATGATGTTATCCGATATCCGATCCGTTAAAGAGAATTAGAGAACTAAATCCAATTAACAATTGGATTCAGATTCAATTTCAGATTTTACAATCAAAGATGATGAATACCCAAATCTGAATGCATGTATTAGTCAGATTTGGTAGTACCCTTTCTCCATCTGACTTCAAATCTAACTCTGAATCTGATTAACCAATATCCAGCTAGTCTGTTCTGGTATGATCGACATCCAACCCAAATCTGACTTGTTTACAACCCCTACAAGAAGGAAGAATCTGACAAACACATTTTCCATTGGTTGAAGGATGGAGTTTTCCTCTAACAGGGTCAAAATATTTTCAGATCTATTGAAAGGAAGATGACATCTCGATCAAAAGTTTGAGACTCGGCAAGGCCAAAGAAACATGAAAACAAAAAAAACAACTAAAATAAGGAAGCTATCAAATCCTGTCAGCAACCAAAATATTACCATAGAAGCAACAATATTCCCTGAAGTTAGCTTTCCAGGCCCATAAATAATGCCGGGATAAACAATAATGATTGGCAGACCATCTGCAGCTGCTTGAAGTGCAATTTTATCTGCCATAGCCTTGGACTTCTCATATTCTGAACAGAAAAACTTCTCATGGTGCATCTGCCATTAGGAAAACAGCAATCAACCAGCAACTTGATCAATATACAGAGAATGCGAAGAATGTTTGAACAAATGGAGAATAATAAGTATCAACTGAAATTCTTCCTACGCAACCTGCAGTTGTACGCTAGCATGAGTCACAATCATAAAACACTTGGATATTCATTTAATGGCTGAGCAGATGTAGAAAGCAAGATCAGGGGATAACATACAGCTACAGCCTGCCTTTCCAGGAAATCAATTCATACTGACCTGGAATATCATTCTTAATAAAGAGCAGCACTATTTGTATTCAATGCAAACTAGGATAAATGTTGAACATATAGTCCCCACCTCATACATTCAATCGAACAACATGCAAAGCCTGTACTAGTCTTGGAATTATGTCACGCTGGACTCTTTAAAGGAAAAACCATCAATGATAATTCCTCCCTGATTAGCTCTATTCTGTATAAAAGATAATGATTAAGGTTTAATGGTAGTTACAAGACATTATCTGCATAAATAATAGTAGCATTGGTACTTTATAACTTATCATCTTCTTTTGCCTAGTAACGTATCCATACTGGAATGGAGCCACAAGATTAATCCAACGGATATGGCCCCATAACAGTTTACGGAAATGGAGATGCAAAAAAAAAAGTGATCATTGAATTTAGATAACCTACACACAGGGCCAAGCAACGGAGAGTAAAAATGGTGGATTGATTTGATAAATTTTCATGTTTTCTATTATCGCAATGAAATTCAATGGCCATTACCGGATTTGTAAAATTAAGCAAAAAAAAAAGGCCAGCTGAAAGCCCAATAGTGCCTGTCATTTTGAGAAAGTATTCACATACTAATCTCTGGTCTTTGTAAACCACTAATGATGACATCTAGCTATTATGAACAAGCTGAAAATACCATTCTTATTATTTCGTTCCTTCCCCTCGAAAGAGGTGCAGTTTTAGATTGCAAATGACTCAAAAAGGACCAACAGCAACACACACCACACGTATAATGAATCACTAAGCCCAATCCGATATAACTCAATCACTGCATATTATTACCTGCCTCTCATCACCAATGTACCCATCAGTAGGCCCAAGAGCAAAGAAGGACGACGTGTATATCATCCTCTGCAGAGAACCCGTCTCTCTAAATGCTTGTAACACATTCTTCAGCCCTTCAACATTCACCTTAACAAGAAACAATCCCACGAATTACCAATCATTGAAGCTAAAAAAAAACAACCATCCCAATTTCCAAAAAACCCAAAAGATTCGACTCTGTCGATTCCACCGAGTTTCCCCAATCCAAAATCCCAACTAATTCATAAAACTTCACCCTACTCCACCTCCCCTCCGATTCGTGTGTGTGTGTGTGTGTGTGGAGAGAGAGAGAGAGAGAGAGAGAGAGCTCACGGTGAAGAATGTGGAGGGGTTGGGGAGCCACGGCTCGACGACAGCGGCGGCGTGGAAGAGGGCATCGCAATCGGAGAAGGCTGCGAGGAGGGAAGGGAAGTCGGTGACGTCGCCGAAAGCGAGCTGGAGGTGGTGGGAGTCGGCCGTGGGGAGGGAGGAGAGGTCGCTGGAGCGGCGGACGAGCGCCCTCACGGAGTGGCCCTCCTGCAGCAGAGCCCGGCAGAGGCTGCCCCCGAGGTACCCGGACGCGCCCGTCACCACCACCCTCATTGTCATTGCTAACCGCCAACCCTGGGGATAACCAGCGTTGAAGGCGGTGGTGGTCTTTCGTCTTTCTGCCGATACCCTTCTAACTGACTGACTTAAGGAACAAGCGTTATGGCAAATGAAGTAGGGAGGGATGATGAAATTGATATCATGTTAAGTCAACCAGAATCATGCATCTGCCAGTTGGTACACGTTAATCAATTATGTGAGGAAAAGTGGCAGCTGCTTAGAGGCGAGACGGGCATTTTCATGTTGTTTCTCGCAAATCTGATCGGCACGATCGATTTGCTAGGAAACCATATTTGGATCTTGTTTTTTTTTATAAAAAATATGATTTTTTTAAAATATATATAATTTTTAAGCCTTGAATATTTATAAAAGATTTAAGAAAATATTGAAATATTCCAAACATTTCAGCCTAATTCACGAGCACATTAAACATTTCAGAGTTTGCAAATATCTACGGAAGTCTTTTTACTGTTTAATCAAATTACCTCAATCATAAACCAATGTTGGGTTGTTCTTAAGTTAAGCTAAGTTACTATTTTACCGTTATAATTGACAAGGTTAAATTACCAATTTAGCTTTGTTTTAGAAGCATGAACAAATTAAGTTTGACCCAAGACATTAACCACTGCAAACTAATGTTGGGGTGTTCTTAGGTTAACTTAACTCATGTTTTGAAGTTACTTTACCTTTATAATTGACAATGATAAAATTATTAATTTACCTTTGTTTTAGAAGTATGAACAAATTAAGTTTGACTCAAGACATTAACCACTGCACCATGAAGTTATATAAAGCTTAAATTGCAGTAAGTCAACCAACTCAACAATTATTGGACCCATTAATAGTGCAATTGGGTTCATTTGGTTCCTCAATAGCTGACCCGATAATTATCCAAACACAAACTAAATGCATTTTCATTTGACCCAAATGCCAATATAGTTATAGTTGACAAAAGTTTTACTTATTCAAGATCAATTAGCTATTTTTTTGACAGAGAAGATCAATTATTGCCATCACGGTGACTATGCGAGCACATCTAGCCTGTTACGAGAACCTTTTCTTTTTCGGGTTGTGTCATCAACTATGATATGTGTAATGTAAAAAAATGGTCAGGTACTACAGCCGTTAGCCAGATATTTAGGTTACCTCAGCTGAGAGTTGCTTTGATGTATTTTTTTTCTAGGCAACAACACTATCACGCCTTCTTGATGTTGGACAACATTTTGATAAATACTTGTATTAGGTATTGGATTGCATTAAACAAGACTTAGTTTGCAGGGGCGCATATCATGTCACTCTTTCCATTGTGTTCAACTTAGTTGAATATAGTCCTCAAAACCATGTCAATCAGGATTTTGAAATAACCATCTGGTCTCAGCGATCAATTGCCTTTAAACTCTTTCAAAGTTCATATCATGATTCTATGGTTTGAAAAAACTGCAGAATCTTTTCTTAATCAAGGTAGAGGTAGTATTCCTCGGTGGTAGCAGCCAGTTATCTCAACTCATGTTCATATTTATATCATGTTTTTTCTTCACAGGGATTGACTGAGAAGTTCAAGGAGAAAGATCCACGATAGCAATATCATATGAAGTCTTCATGTTGATGATCATTCCATTCATTGTGCTATAACCATGAATCATAGGTTTCTTTGTCTAATTAATTTTTATCTGATCATAGGTGCCGGAGATCGGTTCCATAGCCAACAGACTCGTTTCAGCATGGTATTCCCGACACCTTGATTTGTTTTGGCTCCATTGGCTCTGAGTTTTTGGGTATAGATTCTATTCATCTTGAGCATAAATTTTAAATTTTATTTTATGCAAATCAGTGTAGTTGGAGTTAAAAGTGCAGACAGAAAGCAAGTTGGAGTTAAAAGTGCGGAGGGAGAGAGCGAGATGGAGCCTAAAGTCTAGAGAGAGAGTGAGTGAGAGAGATACGTCGTCACTCACGACTTGTGATGAGTGAAAAAAAAAGGAAAGTTTCATAAAAACTATGCCTTCTCATATGACAAAACGTATGGGTAGCATGGTTATTTTAAAAAATCTATAACCCAATTAATTAGTGGTAATTAAATTAGAGGTCATTTGATTAACCTAGGCAAAAACTTTGGTGGGTATTTGCAAACTCTGAAGGTGTGTGCATGAATTAGGCCGAAATGTTTGAGCGTATTTGAAAATTTTAAAAAAATTTAAATTATTGATTTTTAAAATTTACAAAAACTTACCTGCTTGTTAGAATCAAATGATCCAAGAATCGATTCATATAAAATCAAGCATGTAAAACACATTTGTATAGCCATATTTAAGAAAAACATAAACATCCTTCAAAAGCCCAACAAACTGATGGCAAGCCAAAAAAGTGGCGCGCAACAACCACCTAGTCATCATATTTGATTATTGAATTTGCCTGATGTTCATCCAAAATTTTGTAGGGTTTTCACAAGGTGGGGATTTGTTCTAATTTGAACAACACGAAGCCCCCTTTAGATTAACGCTCTCAAGATTGAAATGATTTAAAACATCAATAACATATTTGAAAATTTATAGCTCTTTTTAAAGTAGTTTTTTTTCCATTTTACATCAAAAAATAAAAAAAATTTTAAAAAATATGAAGAATAATTTTGTAATTTAATTTGGAAAATGAGTATGGCCCTTTTCAACCACAAAAAGGAGTTACATGTTGCAAAAATATTATTGCTTTCCAAAGTGGTTTATACTCAGTAATGAGAACCCACCAAATGGAACTTTTTAAGATTCTTTTTCCAATTCTGTCAGTATAGTTGTGATCTACCAACTTGATTTAATATAGATGAGCTCTTGGGTAGCCAATTCCAACATGTAGATAGGTTTTCATAAGATTTAAATCTTTTAAAAATCAGTGACTCAAAATCTTTGTAAATTTTACAAGCTCTAAAAATTGTTTTTATCAAAAAAACATAATAAAGTACTGATTCTTATTAAATCAATCACGTCAAGCACATCTATAAGGTCAAAATTGCCAAAACAGCGCTCAAAAACTCATTTCAACATATTTTTAATTTGCACGTTTCATTTTAGACAATTTGCATAAAAACGCCAACATTATGGCAAATTTAAGTTTAGCCTCTTCAGGTTTCAAATATTTAAGATAAGTGTCTAACCTTTTTAAAAATTGCTCACTTGAGCGCCTGTATTGCTTTTTCTCCATAGCCTCAGATCCTCAAGTCTCTAGCGGCCCTACCAAATCAATATAAGCACCTCATCAGTATTTTCTGTTGGGGAGATGCCGTTGGCCACTATAAATGTGTCTATAAGCCCATTCCTGGCTATGGCTAAAGTAACTCTTTATCACCCCTTTCAGGATCGAAGTATAATATGCTGACCAAGAGCATCCAAATGTCAAGTTCTATCACTCGATGCTGCCAGCTGTTTGAAATGAAGGGTATTTTAGATTTAAGATGAAACTAAAAAAGATATCACAGGTGGGAGAAAAAAAGTAACCAAAATGGACCAACAAAAGAAGGGCTAATCCATAAAAACAAAGGTTTAAAGGTGATTCTCTATGCTTGTAATGCATTGGATTCCTTCAATACCAAAAATTTTCTATATGAATAATAGAATGCCAGTATCCACATGTTTTCCTGCACTAACAAATATAAAGTACACCATATCCACAATTTTGGAAAAGCCAACAGTCTATTCGGCAACCAAGAAACTTGACAGAATTTAGCAGCCGAGGACATAAAGTACAACCTATGAGCAATCTTGGAATAGCCTTTGCAGCTTCGCCCAGCAAAGATGCTTGTCTATGCTGGATTTTGTTCCCACGTTTACCATTAGTTCTATGCAGCAGTCTCAGTTGTCCTCATCTGCTTTATTAAGATAGCTAATCTCCAATTCCTACCTCAAGCAGTGGTAGTTAAAATTATCAAGACCATCAGAGTCTTCTTCCCATTTTTCCACCCCATGCAGGAAACAACACTCTTATGGTGCTAAATGTTGCGCAACTAAGAAACGATAAGAAGAGAGGGTGCATTTAGAAGAAATGTGTATTTTAAGATTGATGTGTGAAGTTATGAAAAATGACAAGATTAGAAATAAACATATCAGAACATGTCTAGGAGTTTTACCAATAGAAAAAAGATTAGAGAATGTCGTTTAAGATGGTTTAGATATATTGTATGAAAAACATGTTATGGCACAAGTAAAAAAGATTGACAGGAAGCAATGAGAGAAGATATGGACTGTAAAATGATCGAAGCAATAATTCTGGATAGAAAAGAATGGAGAAATATGACTCATTAAGTTGAATCCATGTTGTGATAAGGCATGATGATGATGATTATGATGATGCAGGAAGCTTAGATCTCAGCCTCAATCAAACTAAACCCGTAAGGCTTCATCAGACCCCTTCCTTCCATCATTTTCCTAACCCTTACTGCATTATCCCATCTGCCAGCTCTAGCATATATGTTCGAAAGAGTCACATAGTTTCCTGGATTCTCTGGTTCCAATAGGAATAGCTGCTCAGCAGCAATCTGTGCAAGTTTGACATTTTGATGCACTCTGCAAGCAGCAAGCAAAGAACCCCAAATGCTTCCATCAGGTTCAAGCGGCATTCTAGTAATCAAATCCATTGCTTCCTCAAAACGTCCTGAACGACTGAGAAGATCAACCATGCAAGCATACTGCTCCATACTTGGCACAAATTTGAACTCATTAGTCATGCTCGTGAAGCACTCTTTCCCTTCATCAACAAGTCCCGAATAACTACAAGCAGAAAGAACTGACGTAAATGTCACATGATTTGGTTCCATTCCCAATTCCTTCATATGCTTAAAGAGGCGGAGTGCTGACCTGCCATGGCCATTCACACCATATCCTCCAATTATAGCATTCCAAGAGATGACATCCTTCATTCTTATACTCAGAAAAACAGCATATGCATATTCCACACATCCAAATTTTGCATACATATGAATCAATGAATTCCAAACTGCAGTAACCAAATCATAATCATTCTTAAGCACATGAGCATGAATTTGTTTGCCTGCTCTCATTGAAGCCTGGCTACAACAGATCTGCAAAAGAGTGGTTATTGTGAATTGGTCAGGCTTAAGTCCCTTCATTTGCATGTCATGCAAAAGCTTCAATGCTGAATCACCAGAGCCAGATTGCACAAGACCCATGATCATAGAATTCCATGAAACTACATCTCTTTCATTCATCTTACTGAAAACATTTCTTGCATCAGCAATCCTGCCACACCCTGAGTAAAGGGTCACAAGAGCGCTGCCAGCAGAGTTGTAGAATTTGAGCCCAAAACAGGTTTTAATCCCATAGCAATGGATCTCTCGCCCACTCAAAAAAACTCGTAAATTCTTGCAAGCTGAGATAACACAAGAAAGAGTATCAGCATCTGGGTGAACATTTGCAACCAACATTTCTTTGAACAACTTCAATGCCCTTTGGTAATGACCGTTTCTTGAGTAACCAACTATCAAAGTTGTCCATGTAACGTGATTAGGCATTACATATCCACACTTCCTAATCTGATTGAAGATACCAAACGCTTCCTCAAGGAGTCCACACTGGCAATAAGCAGCGAGAACAGTATTCCAAGTAATTAAATCTGGTCGCAGATCACCCTTCCGCATCAAATCAAACAGTTCCAATGCCGACTCATACACACCATTATAAACATAACCTGCAATCATGGAGTTCCATGACAATACATCTCTCTGAGGCATTTCAACAAACACTCGACGCGCACCCTCCTCATCCCCACATCTCGAGTACATCTCTATCAGCGCATTCGAACTATGCAAGTTAGGCCTCAGACCCAGCTGCCTCATATCACCGTGAATTCGAACTCCCTCTTCTAAATCCGACAACTGGGCGCAAGCCTTAAGGACCTTGGGGAACACGTAATCATCTGCGTAAACACCCGCGGATCTCATTCTCCAGTACGTCTCAATAACCTCTTCATACATAGCATTCCTCAAATAGAACCCCAACATGGCAGTCCAAGCAAAGATGTTTCTACGAGGCATTTCGTCGAACAGTTGGCGTGCGGCCCCGAAATCGTCGCAAACCGCATAAAACTCCACCAATTTCGTACTTAAATGTGAGCTTCTGTGAAAACCATTCACGATGATCTGTTGGTGGACTTGCTTTCCATAGTTTAATGCTTTTGAGTTGCAACAACTCTGAAGGAGGAGATTGAGTTGGGAAGGGGGAGGAGGAGGAACGAGGCATGGTGGTGAGGAAGAGAACAATGTGGGCCTCTTCTTGAGAGCGTGGAAGGCCAGTTGGGCCGTGAATGCAATCGAAAACGATTGCTGAGAGCCCCATCTTCTCATATGGCTCGGAGAAACGCAGCTTCTCGCAAATTGCCTTGTCCCATGCAAAGGAACGCAGCGGGTGCTGGTTGGTGGTCTTGCTTTCCAGGAGAGATCTAGTCATTTGAAATATCACCATAGTTTGGTGATATATGAATCTGAACCATTGATGGCAGTGATTGTGTGGGACCCACTGAATGGTATCTCACGAGAAATGGAAAGATGAATGGCTGTCAGGGCATGCAGCGCCGCTTCATGAACACTTTTTTTTTACCTAATTACAAAGACCGGCCTCACTTTTGAGACTCTCAAACAACCCACCTGATCTAACCTTTAATGTTTACGTATGGTTAGAGTTGGGTTAGCTTTTACAAAAAGACATTTTAACCTTTTCCTATTAAAAAATTTCTGTGCTGCATTTCTCTGCCGAAGTTGGACTCACCGGAAATGTGCTCAGCCTTCACCAAAATTATGTTGCACTTCATCCCCGTCAGGTTTGCCTCCCTGCTAGAGATTTTGGGTTATGGTGCTCTCTCTCTCTCTCTCTCTCTCTCTCTCTCTCTCTCTCTGTGTGTCCTTTGCAGAAACTTCCAGTCTGTATTTTGGTTTCAATTTTGCCTCTAACCCACAAAAAATTTCAAAAAAAATATCAGCATCTTTAGCGTTCCTCTCTAGCCCACTAACCTGTGTATCTCTCATCATTTTTTTTTTTTAATGATGATGAAGCCACATGATTGTTAAGTGAAGGAGGATCGGGCCTTCTGGTGACCAGAATCCAGCAGAGAGGACCAGTGACCATAATCCAGTGGGGGCACAAATCGATGAGTGGAAGTATGATAATTCAGCGTGAACTTGATTCAATTTTGGTATTGGAGCTAAGTCCAAGTCCAAATCGTGAATCGGTTCCATCTCAAAATTTTGAATTCGAGATAAAAAACAACAATATTTTTATCTCTACTCACACAAGTTGGTTTTCCTTCAAAGTGAAACATGTACGATTGAAGCTTAGGGGCGAAAAATCAACCACATGAAGACATACATCTTTAAGCTTCTCTTCAAACAAAGGCTTTCGAAGAAACTCTGCTACACCAAGCTGAAATGTTTTAGGAACAAAATTTCAGTAACATAATAGACAAATAACAGGCAGCTTCATCATAAACGAGCCAGAGGAAAATAACAGGCAGGCCAATGGGGATGCCTTTGCAAGCTACGGTGGGAGAAGAAGGGAGGTGTAGGGGAAATGCTAGGGGTCGTCGGGTGGGACGTGGAAAGAAGGCAGATAAACAAGATTAGGGACTAGGGGTGACAAGGTTGCTTTGGAGCGGCAGTAAGGGTGCACATTTTTTCTATTATTTATTTATTTTTTACATTTTCAAATGAGCGAGACATTCAAATGGGTTACACCTGAGGCAAAGCAGGTTATATGTTCCCCCCCCACCCGAACAGGGCCGGTACTGAGATCTCATGTTCAAGGGTTCCAAATAGCGCCATGTATAAGATCCAGACCGGCATGGATCCCGATGACTGTCCGCATCATACTGCATCGTAATTTGGTGACACAACAAAGACTTAAGTACCCTTTACCGCCATTCGCTTCATCTTTCTCGAACGGACATAAATGCCCTCCTTCTAGATAACTGAACCGTCGGTTCGTGAAAAGGACAAAACTGTCATCCATCGTTATCGCGCCAAAACGGCTCGCAGAGTTTGCGTATGTAGCAAGCGTTATGTTGTAGGATTCAAATAGTTCAAAACAATCCATTCTCGCTCTAAGCACTCTACCGGAGATTCGTTGCTTTCATCTGGAGTCGTCGGAGCATCCTTTCCCTCTGTTTCAGAGCATCTGTTTCCGTCTTACGCGCAACCGCAACATAATAACCACCTTCTGTTGCGTATTAGTTGTTACCACTGCTTACTCTACAGTTGGAATATCCAAATTCTCATTGTTTCGGCGAGTTTCGTGTAAGGTTTCTTTCTTCAATATGAAGATTGCTTCTTATACAACGATTTGTTTCTTATGAACCCAAATATTCCGACGATTTCTAATCATGATGATCGTGTAATGTGTTGTGCAGGTTAGCAATGTCTGCGCCTCATCAGATTAGAGATACATCGTCGTTCTATGGGTTGTCTATTAGAGAAGTGATCCGCCAGTCTCATCTATCTAAGGTTTTTGAAAGATACCAAAATATACTTAAGATTGAGAACGATGAAGACAGGGAAAAAGCCTTGGAATCGTATTATACGAAGGATTATCCATTAGATATCGAGGCTGCGAACCAAAGGAAGAACTCTGAATTACGAAAGATGCAGAACAATGATTACGAAATGAAGGCAAAGACAAGAAATATTGATGAGAATATAAATAGAAGGCGGAGGATTGATGCACGGGAGAGGGAAAAGAGGAAGAAGAATGCAGAGGAGTTTCAAAGTTATGTTAGCTATTTAGTGGATGAAACTGCGGCACAATGTAAGAGGAGAGACTTAGAGCGCAGTGCAATGTTTAACAAGGCATGGCTACTGAAGAAGAAGGAGGAGAGGCGAAGGCAAATGAATAAGAAGGAAAAGAAGGAACAAAATATTCCTCAGTATGAGGAAGAAAAGGAAAGGCGAATGAGGGAGAAGGAGTTTGAGGAAGCTAAGAAAATGCAAAGACAGGAGAAGGAGAATGAGGAAAAGAAGGAAAGGCAACGGAAGGAGAAGGAGGAAGAAGAAAAAGAAAGAGAAAGGAAGAAGCAGGAGGAAGAATTCCAGGAAAGAAGGAAACAAGAACTGGAAAAGAAAGAAAGGCGGCGGAAGGAGAAGGAGGAGGAAGAAAAGGAAAGGGAAAGGAAGAAGCATAAGGAGGAAGTGCAAGAAAGGTTAAGGAAGAAGCAGGAGGAAGAGGCGAAAAGGGAGAGAGAAATGAAGCAGAAGGATGAAGAGAAAAAGCAGAGAGAAAGGAAGGAGGAGGAGGCGAAAAACGAGAGAGAAAGGATGCAGGAGGAGAAAAGGGAGAGAGAAAGGAAGCAGAGGAAGGAAGAGGAGAAAAGGGAGAGAGAAAGGAAGGAGAAGAAGGAGGAGAATAGGGAGAGAGAAAGAAAGCAGAAGAAGGAGGAGGATAAAAGGGAGAGAGAAAGGAAGCAGAAGAAGGAGGAGGAGAAAAGGGAGAGAGAAAGGAAGCAGAAGAAGGAAGAGGAGAAAAGGGAGAGAGAAAGGAAGGAGAAGAAGGAGGAGGAGAATAGGGAGAGAGAAAGGAAGCAAAAGAAGGAGGAGGAGAAAAGGGAGAGAGAAAGGAAGGAGAAGGAAGATGAGAAAAGGAAGGATAGAGAAAGGATGGAGAAAGAGGGCGAGAAAAGGAAGGCGAGAGAAAGGCATGCGATGGTGGAGCCAGTAAAGATGGAGATTGAAAGGCAATTGGAGGCAGTGGACCCACCAGAAAGTCCCAGGTTGGATGGAAAACAGGAGAAAATAACGAACAAGGTAAATATATTTGTTCTGTCTGTGAAGATTTAATAACATGTTTAGCGATTTTGGTATAGCGATTACTGTGTTAGGTATTAATATGTATAGCGATTACTGTGATAGTCTGTCTGCAACCAATATTATTTATAGTGGTTAGTAGAATAGTATTTATAAGTACAAATGGAACTAAATTACAATTGGTAGGAATAATATGTTATTTTGTGTTACAGGTAGTTCACAGGAGAAGTAGAGCACCAGGTGAAAAGCTCGGAGGTCGGTGTCAATGGCCTGTAGTTCTGTCGTGGTATGGTCAGCTGAGTGCATATCAGAAAGACCGATTACGAAATATGCACTTCGGTGGCCTTTTGGACCAGCAATATTTTGAAACTTGCTGGAATACCATGACCCACCTGGTAAATAAATGGAATGATAAGACGAACACATTCCAGTTTGATTCTTTTGAGATCACCATGACTCTAGAAGATGTGGCGAGGATCACTGGCCTTAAGTGCGATGGCAATGTTGTCCTGTTACGGCATTCAAACTATAACGCAAGGGAGAAATGCACGGCCCTGTTAGGAACGTCGATGGACGAATGGAGTCAATGTATTTCTGGTGGAATAAATTCCACATCAATGAAGGTCTTAATTTTTCGTAATAAATGGGAAGGCCACTCCGCTACTTGTGCATTTGAAATAGCTGACCAAGAGTTGCGCGGCTTCCTTCTATATTTTTTTGGTCTTACATTATTTTCCGATTGTTCTGGTTCGAGAATAAGTTCCATGTGGCTGCAGTACCTGGCAGACTTAGACGAAGTCGACAACTATGCCTGGGGTGCCGCTATGCTCGCACACTTGTACAATCAATTCCACCATGCGAGTAACGGTACGAAAACAGTTGGTGGATTTTGGTCATTTGTTCAGGTATTTGTTGATTACATACTTAGTAATTGTAGAACAATCTCATTGCAATTTGTGGTGTTACTAATAATATTATTTTTGTTAGGCCTGAGCTTTGGAACATATTATCCCATTGTGTCCACGTTGTGGCCCTCCGATTTGTGGTTTTCCAAAGATCGGTCACTGGGCTAGAATAAACGTCGCAGTTTATAATGCTAAGTCCATTTTAGATGGGCTGCAACTAAACGAGGTAAACGTTCTAAAATTGTTTACAATCGCGTCAGCATTTACCATTGAGTATTATAAATCGTTGTAATGTTCAGCATTCTTAAGTATCCATCGCTGCAGGATTGTCTTCCGTAGTACATATCGTTGTTGTCATATCATGCGTAAATAAATTTTAATATATTTGTCATTCGTTATTAAAAAGAATTACCAATGTACAGGTTTTGTGAAGACCTTATGGAGATGGGGAGGACGATAATGAATACGTTGTTGTGGAGGCTGCTAGATTGTCTGACCGCGATTTGTGGCTATTCTGCAATTTTGAAGCCGAGTTGCAGCAAGGTAGTCGAGTTCTCCTACAATCTGGCTTGGGGCAGTCTATCCCAAATAAGCCTTTGGAAGTGAGAAGGAAGATGAATAGTGGTGGGGGCAGGAACGTGAATTGGCCTGATCGCTACAGGGACGAATTATTAAATTGGAACTCAGGTGGTTTCCCTGCCGTATCGTATGATCATGAAAGACGACAATTTGATCCCTTCTATTTCGAAAGGTATTGGGAACCAATGCGGCGAAATCTGAAGATTGAAAAAATTGTGAACCCATGCCTCCCAACTGCCCCTTCTCATGTTGCAGCCCAGCCACTACAACCAAAACGTCGTCTCTCTCCGGTTACTACGACTAGTCCCTCAGTAACAAAGCGCGAGGAAGAGCGAATACTTGCTCTAAAAGAGAACATTGTCTCTGCCGCAAGGTTCGAAGTTATGGAGAGGGAGAATAAGAAATTAAGGGCAGAAGTAAGCACTATGGGGATTCAACTGAACTTAGTGGTAGAGATGATGACCAGTTTTCTTAATAAAGGTCTCGCAACGAAGATGCCACGTAGGATAGATAGTGCACAAATAAAAAGTGAGAGACAAGTCTATGATATTTCATCTGATTCGTCAAGTGCCTCGGAATAAATCCTAGATTTTCATTTTTATCATGGTAGGTTTTTTGTTATAATTGTATAATGAGTTGTAGTAACGTGACATTCTTTTATTGTTTAATTCTTTATTATTACATCTTTTCGTCTGTGGATCTCGGTAATAAATAAACTAAGATCGAAAATAAATGTTTGTTCAAAAATCGTGGCATTGCCTAACCTCTCTGGCATCGCTAAGATATATCATTTATGTTTAGCAATCGCTGTATTTGTCTCCGCCTCGAAAGAATATCGCAAAAAGGATTGGCGATGTAAGCCGTGAACAATAATTTAACGAGTTCTGACGGCGTAAATGATAACAGTCAATAGCGATAAGAAAAGGGTTTGTTGTTAAAAAATCGCTGAGGAAAGTATGTTGCATGAATATATCGATGTATACATATACGATAATCAATAGAATAATCGTGAAAGATTATACATACCTGAAAGCTTGTTATAATGCGACCGACAAACGATGGGTTTTTAATTATTTAAAAGTGAATAATTTAATTTCCGGGGTGTTTTCGAAAAAGTCTGGCATGTGAGACGACGTATTTTTAATTATTTCTATCGAAAAAAGGGCGGTTTGTGGAAAGACATATTTTTAAATACTTCGAACGCAATCATTTAATTTGGCGGCGGCTATCGAAAAAAGGGCAGCATACGAAAAGACGTATTTTTATTTATTTAAAACGCAATCATTTAATTAGCGGGATGTTTTCGGAAAAGGGCGGGACGTTAAAGCACTTTACCTTTGTATTAGACTGAGGATGGCGTTTCCGTATCTGCGTTGCAAAGGTGCCATCGATATCTCCGTCTAGGCATGACGCCGAAGAAGAGGACAGTCGGAGCAGTACGACTAGCCATGGCGTCCAAGGAAAGGACTACGGGGGCAATACGACCCGGCACTGCGCCAAAGACGATGGGAGCACTACGACCGGGCACGGAGGCAACAGAGAGGACGATGGGAGCAAAACGACCAGGCACGGCGGCAACGGAGATGACGATGAGAGCAAAACGACCAGGCACGGCGGCAACAGAGAGGACGATAAGAGCAAAACGACCAGGCACGGCGGCAACGGAGAGGACGATGGGAGCAAAAGGGTCAGGCACGGCGCCGAAGAAGAAGACAACCACATCCACAGTACCAGCATTAGCGCTTAAGACGTATATTTTTTGAAACGCCTGAGCGGTTTAGTCAACATTTGCCTTTTCATGTCGTATTTGGACTATTGTTGTTTATTGTAGACAATAATTTCAATGTCGAATCCTGAATACCACGCTCATGGTGCACTCAGTTCAACATCCACAGGCAAGGTTGGGCGGCAACGCCCTGACGAGTGCGTAGATGACATTGAGCAAATGCAAGATGAATTTGCAGTTGGGAACACTATCAGTAATTTTGTAAGTATTTAACTACTATCAATTTCTAGGTCGTTCCGGTTTGTATGTTTTGAAGTTCGTAAATTTGTGTAACCAGACAATGTGTGATTTTGTCAATTACATCTAGAGCAAGCCAACGAGCAATACAGTACGCATCATCAGCCTTTATATCATGGTATGACTGTTCCGCTGTTGTTTTGTTTGTTTTTATTACGTACTCAAGTTTCTTGGTGGTTAAATCTTACTATTTCGTGCAACAGATGTACGTCCGGCGAAAGCCATACAACATTGGATTCAAAGATGCACTACCTTGTTGGAACAACGATGATGAGTGCCTAGACATTTCAAAATTTGGAAAGGTAAGTGAACAAACCTCTTCTCCAAGGTTTAGTCGTAACATCCCCATCACGATATGTCTCTGGAATGAGAAATTATTTTTTTGATTCGCAGATTTTACTTCCTACACTCTGGCAAAATCCCGACCATTGGGTCCTATACGAGATGAATTTTTTGAAAAAACAACTATGGTGCTACAACTCATTGGACTGCCACAGTGGCGTAGAACGCGACACTATGCATTTGGTAAGATTGTGGCCATAGGTGAATCGTAGCTATTCGAGGTGGACCAGAGTGTAATATATTATCCCTTTATCATAGGCGGGATTCCTTAACGAGGCTATGGGTGTCGACATTGCCGAGTGGATGTTGCTCTGTGCTGACGATGCTCCTTTACAAAGTAATGGGGTCGATTGTGGCATATTCGTAATGAAGCATATTGAAGCAATATACAATGGAATACAAGTTACTTTCCACGCTGTATGAGCTTTGTATCCGATGTTATTGTTTATTCCTGTTATATATTCATTTCACATTACATGTTTTGTTGCAGGATATTATGCTGGAAATACGCGACGAAATATGCGAACAATTGATTGAGTTTAAAAAGAACGACAGACAAAATATGTAAAGTGAAACATATCGATTGTTTTGTCTGTACAACCTAACGAGCTCCGCCATCACCGTTCTCGCCCTCCTCCTCGACAGCAACCCAGTCGGTGCAGTCGCGCTGAGGATGGCCAGCATAAGCTCCACCACGTCGTCTTCCTCTCCCTAGCGAGGAGGTCTCAGTGGAGCCGCCGTTCCGGTGACGGGTGTTCATCTCGTTCCGGTGACGGGTGTTCTACGAAATGTAAATCATAATCAGAAATAGTTTTGTGTCGTATACGCATAACCAATGCTGGTAGAAGTTGTTCTTCAGTAATGAAAAATACTGTACGGAGAAAGATATTTCTAAAAATTGCATTCAGTGAACTTATCAATAAGAAAGGTTTGTTCTCAGAAATTGCTGTATTGCTGAACCTACGGTAAGGTACGCCTAAGGCGATTTCTTGGAACGCGTGTGGACGTACTTTTGGATTTATTTGAGATCGAAAAAAACGGTCCAATCGCATTGATTAATATTTGGAATAGCCCCCACATTGTTCAATTTCATTAATGCGGAGTGCATTTTTACTGAAGATTTGCTTTTGGTTTAATGAAACTGACGTATATACTTGAAAACTGACGGAAGGTGATAGGACATTTCATTAATATTTGAATGACACAACACACACTTCCACTTTGCTTCGCGAATAAGGAACCGACAAATTGATAATTCCTGCATATAGGCGGCTTTGACGCAGTTGTCGTATCCATTTATACTTTTTTCACATGTCTGCAAGATCATAACTGAAGGAAACGTCGCTTTGTACTATTCGTAAAATACGAAAGCTACATTAATGGCCCTTATTCACCACTTTTTTCATATGCCAGCAATAAAACGATGTTTAAGCATACAACATTTCATAGCGATGTTGAATATTATCATTTCGAACATTAGAAGTCTTTGTTCATTAAAATACATCGCAGTCTCACTCAGCGACTGTCAACCACGCTGGTTGAGCGCACATCTTTTATCAATTACAAGCCTTTTAGATGCTCGCGAGGCCTCCTTCACTTTCTCCTCCGCAATTAGAAAGGACGTCAATTTTTTGCAGTGTTCTTCGCGGAATCCGAGTATATCAACCTGCAAAAACAGATTGTAAAGTAGAAGCAATAGACAAGCACTTAATCCCCAATAACAGAGGCGAAGAAATGGCATACAACGTCGAAACAAGGTTCTGCACCATTGTATATTGCTTCAATGTACTTCATTACAAATACCCCGCAATCAACGCCATTATCTTGTAAAGGAGCATTGTATGTCGTGCGATAGATCCACTCGCTAGTATCGACTCCCAAAATGGCTTTAAGGAAACCGATCTGAGAATAATGCGACCGACATTAAATTCATGACCCCAGTACACGACTTGTTCCTCACATACATATTGAAACTTACGAGATGGAAAATGTCTAGCCGTTTCAACTTTCAACGAATTGTAACACCATAGTTGTTTTTCGTGTAAATCCATCACGTATAAGACCCAATGCTTTTCAGATTGCCATAGTGTAGGAATCAATATCTGCAAATAGATCGAAAAAATGATGTTAGCACTTGTTATGCTGTAATATTGCACTCTAGGTTTGTTTGCTTATCTTTTCACTTGACAAAAGGTCTCTGCAGTGATTACCGTTAACTCAATAAGGTATGCTGTCTTGAAATCCACTAGAGTATGGCAAACAACGTAAGATAGTCTGCAAACCCAAACATTGCTAACACTAACGATAACATACAAATCAATTGGACTAAATCAATAACGAAAAACAACATAAAATAAAACCGATATACCATGAAATACGGGCTTACGACGCTTACAGTCTGGCTTGGTGCGCTGCTTTTAATATAACTGACGAAATTGAATATAGTCTGTTTGCAGCAAATATGTTATTGTTAACGGACGTACACATGGCTTACGTATATAGACAACTGCTACTAGTTTCATACTAACAAAATTACTGATCATGTTGTATTGTGCGAATTCACTCTGCATTCGGTTGATGTCCTCTAGGAGCGATTGACTAAGTTTTCACCCAACTTCGTCGGTGGATGTTCGACTGAAATGAATGCGGACATTGCAAAACACAAATCGCAAAAAACGGCATGAAACAAACGGATTTTGATGAAAATGTAGACGATGTGTAGACAATATACCCATGATTCGCCATTGTTGGTCGTGTAGCTGTCTTCGTCTGCATCACCGACCACAACTTTGTATGTTGGAGGACGAATCTCTAAGTTTATGAAGGAACCGTCGGTTTGATTGTTGCTGGTTCACGAAGTAAAAGACAAACACAGCTTTTAGTACTCGTGCGACTATTTATGACCTAAAAGATGTACTGCTCAACCAACATGATCAATGAATACTGTACGACAAATCAAACATTTATTGTTATCCGTTGTAACTGAGTAATTCGACTTCATATTCGCTGCATAGCGATTTGTGGTTATCGTTGAATAGCGATTTGTGCAGCAATACTCGACCTTTGTAAAGGGTGTTAGTCAACGCCGATTTGCGGTGTTAAACGATACTAGTATAAATTGATAATGAACGTTTGTTGATAATAACCCCACGGATCTAAAAAAAACCCACGGGTTGAACTACATAGCGATTGTGAGAAATTGTGGAGTACCACTCACACTTGCACTTCCACTGTTAAAGCGAACAAAGTTCCCCCTGTACCGGATGAAGAGGTTGACTTACCTCTTAAGAAATGAAGTGAGGAAGAGAAAAGACACATTGAGTAGCCTTTTATTTATAATATATGGATACAACTTTTCACAGGATAACAATAATGATTTGAAAAGGCAATTGGAGGTGACATAGGAATCTCGTGTGGGCCATTAATTTAGTTGTCATGCCTCTTTGCATGCCCCGATCTCCACAATGCCGGATTTGTTTTTGAGTTTATAGTCATTTGTCACTGACCACTTGCGATCCGTGGTTGGATTTGCTTAAATCGATAGATAGGGATTTTTTGCTTATGCAGGAAGTCGATTGATGACGTCATTGTATGGCGATTTGTGGTTATCGTTGATTAGCGATATGTGGCATCACAGCATAGCGATTTGAGGGTATTGTTCGACTGTCGATCTAAGCGCGATGACAAAGGTTGTTCAAGTAAGCTTTTTTGGGGCATTGACCAAGGTTGCGCTTCATTTTATGATCCAAGTAGGCTTTCAACCACGCAGGTGATAGCATACTTAGATCATAAAATGAAGTGCAACCTTGCTCATTGGCCGAAAAAAGCTTACTTGAACAACCTTTGTCATCGCGCTTAGATCGACAGTCGAACAATACCCTCAAATCGCTATGCTGCGATGCCACATATCGCTAATCAACGATAACCACAAATCGCCATACAGTGATGTCATCAATCGACTTCCTGCAGAAGCAAAAAATTGCTATCTATCGATTTAAGCAAATCCAACCACGGACCGCAAGTGGTCAGTGACAAATGACTATAAACTCAAAAACAAATCCGGCATTGTGGAGATCGGGGCATGCAAAGAGGCATGACAACTAAATTAATGGCCCACATGAGATTCCTGTGTCTCATACCTATCTGTCGAATGCATCAGAGCCTGTCATGAAAGAGAAAATATTAGACACTGAATTAAGTTTCACAAGAAATGCATACCTCCTCGCAACATTGATTACATACCAAAAGACTTGTAAAACTATAGCGATCGTTGCCGGAAATCTGGTAGGGATGAATGTAGGTTTGAACGTTTGGTGGTACTTCTGCATGGTATTGCTGCATGATGGACATTACGCGAGTTAGCTATTTGACAAGCTTCACGCAATGGGAAGCAATATAATGTTTTACATACCTGTTCATTGCAAGGCCCTTGTTGTTTTTTATTACAGGTAGGTTGTTTCTTAATCCTCTTCTTGCCAACCAATTCTACTGCACCCTTTGCCCTCCGACGACTGCGATCAGAGGCAGATTTTCTTTTGATACCCTTCGCTTCATGAATATGTCCATCATAATCAACAACGTTCACTACTGACTTGTTGAAGATAATGTTTACGCTTCGGTGCAACTTCTCAGAAGTGTCAAGCGAAACATGATTTTGACGTACGCTTTTCGATCCCATTATCTTCGACTGGTATTCATTCGCTGCAACAGACTTAATGTGAATTAACTCCACGTTTTCAAGTAACTCCGTTGCAGCTTTTCTCACACATGCATAGCCTTCTTCACTTCTCGATGCCAAATCAGCAACATGCATGAATGACCTACACAGTTGTTGGTAACGTGAGGCTATGTGGCACTTCTCATCAACACCAGATTTACTCGCATTGTCCATAACGAGCATTTCAATCTTTGCGCGTCTGGTCCATCTTTGCATTACGTAAGACTCAGGTATTTCTTGTATCTTCTCTTGATTGAGTGCCTTTAATGCATGACAGCATAGAATGCCTTTGAATTCATACATTTTGCACGAACATTCTACCCTTCCGTTGTCAACATTGTACGTGACATGTGCTTGTTGCCTTTCCTGATGCTTTTCGCCCTGACAAAAAATATGGTATTTGTGCATATTCTCGGTTTGCACGAGTCCTTCTATTTTGCAATTCATGACATGCAACACCTCTTTCTTGATCCATTCAAATACAGTTAGTGTATACAGAGCTGCAGGTCACATTAATATTTTCATGCCAAAAGTTTGAGGTCGTGTATTGAAGCATTTCACGTCTTGTTCAAGCTCATTCTGTCTTAGACCGTCTACAAATAATTCATATTGTTCCATGAAACGAAACATTGTTAAACATGAATACAGAGTTTTCTTCAGGGTGGCATGCATAGATTCGGCTCTTTGTGTGCTTATCATACCTGCACAAAAGTATTGTCTTTCATATGCCAATGCCCACTTCTCTTTTTCTGCATATAAATTTTGTAACCACAGACAGTCAGTAAGGTCGTATGTCTTAATCATTTTGTCCCAATCTGACTTAAAAGTGACCCCCTCTACGCTATGAAGTACACACCTTGTAAACGTTTTGTCAAACCCTGTATTCTGATTAAATATGTGTCATATGTTCTTTGCTGCATTTTGAAAGATATGCCACAAACATAGGCGATGATGTGTATCTGGCCACACATGAAGCACTGCAGCTGCAATTGTGTGATCACCATCTGTAAGTACAGTTTCTGGATGCTTCCCGTTCATTGCCTGTGTAAATACTCTGAACAACCACTCAAAGCTTTCCTTGGTCTGGTCATACACAAAAGCACCGCCTAATATACAACTCTGTGCGTGATGGTTCACTCCCACAAACTGCGCAAATGGCCACTGTTCGGTATTAATCTTTACTGTAGTATCAAACACAAGCACATCATTGAAGCATTCATAATCTACTCTAGACTTTGAATCTGCCCAAAACATATTCACAGCATATCCATCTTCGTCCACTTGCATTGCACTAAAGAAACCATGATCATTGCTTGATTTATTCTGTAAGTAGCGAACCAAACAACATATTTCTCTGTTCTTCATGTTATCTGTCCTCTTCCTTCTCAAGTGGTTTCTTAAATCCAAAGGTGTGAATGGCACATTTTCGCGACCACCATCTATGCGGGTAAACAAATTGTATGTCTTCCTTGGTGCAATGCCGGCGCTATCGGCTATTTCAGCCATTGCAGCATGCGCTACAATTACTTTACGATGTGACCTTAGCATAGCAGTCATAAATGATGCAGATAAATTATGATTATGATCACTAATTAAAGTACGCACGACAAATTTCCCATTCAGATGTCTTCTCAAAACCAATCTCGCCTGACATCCACATCTTGATTCTGGCATGCTCCTTGTTGGATTTCCCATTGATTTCTTCCAACCTTGCTTGGAACAGACATATGTCTTTCTAACCAAGACACCCTGTGCATTTTTTGACCAAGAAAACCTTCTCACACTGAAGCTAACTTTTAAGGCATAATCATTGTAAAATTTATATGCATCTTCCTTGTTATTAAACTGTATTCCTTCTACAGAAACATAGTCACGTGTAATTCCATGTACATTCTCAGTTCCTACGGTATTATTAAATGTACTGACATCAAAATCTACCTCATTATTGAATTGCATTTCTTCTCCTGGAACATTCAAGTCAAGTGTACTTCCGTGTACATTCCTGGGGCCTACACTTTTATTATGTGCACTGTCATCAAAATCTACCTCATTATTGAATTGCATTTCTCCTAGAACATTCAAGTCAAGTGTACTTCCGTGTACATTCCCGGGGCCTACACTTTTATTATGTGCACTGTCATGATAGTCTACCTCATCATTGAATTGCATTTCTTCCACTGGAACATTCAAGTCAAGAGTGGGTCTAATGCCTGCACCCTTCTTTTCATGTGCATTGTTAGTGCAGATGTTCAATTCTTCAGTTGCGTCATAAGTATAGATATTCAATTCTCTAGATCTTTCGATTGATTCAGCTACATCGTCTTTATTATAACCTGATGATAAGCTCAACAATGTTTTAAGCAATATATCAATTTGTGTTTGCAGCAAAATAGCAAACAAATCGATATTAACTAACAAAACGTCAGTCTGTTACTAATACAGCGGTTTGAGATACAATGCATACGATGAATGAATGTAGGATACCTGATGGGGTAGAGGCCCTTCCTAGCATCTGCAAACAAGCATTCTTGTCAATAGGTCCCAGCGTCTTACAAATATCGATAAGTTTCCAACATTCGTAAGAACAAGATCTACCTGCAATAACCAAAAAATGCCTTAATGGCACACAAGACGACATGCCTTCTTCATCGATCGCATGATGAGATGAAAAGCTACTCACGCTGCCTTAATGGCACTGGTTGGAATGTTTGTGCATCATTGCTTTCTTTGATAATGCCTAACAACAACGACAAATACAATAAGACAGTGGAATGTTTTGTAAGCAATATATCAATTTGCGTTAGCAAGCGGCATAGGTTTACTACGATTTAATCAGGATGCATATAACAACGGATACCACTAGGGTTAAGCAAGTCAAAGCAACGATTTAATGCATGACAGTATCAAAGCAAGTGTAGTTTGATGTTTGCTTATACTGAGCATCGACTTATCGCTTACCATGCCAATAAAATACACATGTTGTACATGTGTGTTGATGATAACGCTCTCATAATATCCACGAGGCTCTAAAGCGAGTTCAGTAGAAGTCGCTGAGAGAGCAGCGATATGCATGCAAAAATCGCCCCGCCATGCGTGTAACGATGTGTTTCTGCATCCACATGTTTTCAAAGTCTGTGTACAAATATCTTACAAATACATATTACATGAAATATAATATCTTACAAAACGATATGTATGTATAGCGATTTATAAGATATTGAAAATCGATACGGCAGTTCAGCATAATAACTTACAACACGACGATACAAAACCATACTATCTAAAAGGTCGATAAATATATCGCACAATAAATTACAAATCGATAAGGAAGAACTTGAGCATAATAGCAAACAAATCGATATTTACTAACAAAAATGTATCTCACAAAAACGGGAGTCTGTTACTAATTACAAATCGATAAGGATGAATGAATGTAGGATACCTGATGGGGTAGAGGCCCTTCCTAGCATATGCAAACAAGCATTCTTGTCAATAGGTCCCAGCGTCTTACAAATATCGATAAGTTTCCAACTTTCGTAAGAACAATTTCTACCTGTAATAACCAAACAATGCCTTAATGGCACGCAAGACGACATGCCTTCTTCATCGATCGCATGATGAGATGAAAAGCTACTCACGCTGCCTTAATGGCACTGGAAGGAATGTTTGTGAATCATTGCTTTCTACCATGATGTCTAACGACAACAAAAATGAAGAGAAGACACTGGAAGGAATGTTTTGTAACGCAAGGCAGGCACGAGAATGCGACAATGTGTTGTACAACAGGATAAAAAACAAGGCGGAAAGCTCGAATGGAGACGAAGGAAAAGTTTTGGTTGATAATGGGAGCAACTGTTACAGCAAATGGCGCAGGAGTTTAATGAATAGGGAACGTCTCCACTTTAAATGGTTAACATCGAACTTTCTGGATGGAGGACTTTTTTGTCTTTTTATCGACCCGTCGTTTCACAACTTTTGAATGGAGGATATTTTTGTCATTTCCTCAAACCGTCATTTCAGGGCAAGAAAAGCAAGTAAGGGTGATTAAGTCTTTGCAACAGCACCAGAGTCCGATGCAAAGTTATGTCAACATACACGGGAATACGAGCCCCATGTGCATGAATACGTGGCGCTCATTCGACCCCCCGAACACAGACGTGGGATTCAGTGAATCATCGGGGGCGAACATACACCACCCTCTGCACCTGAGTTCGCTGATCCGACGACTTGCATGGAGCCGACCCAAACCGAATGAAATGTTGTCAGGAGGAGCGCATTAGGACTGTCCAAAATCATAAGACGGCCCACCTTCTTCAACGCTTTAGCATCTCATCATATATTTGTTTTTTATAATTTATCTAATAAGAAATATGTTTTACATGAAGACTTTACGACATATAAATATGTATTATGAAATGTGAAAAATTGACAGGCTGCATTTAAAACTTTATAATACAAAGTATTATAGACCGTTGATCTTTAGCACTTTAAAAAATGCACCTAAACATCAAAAATTCATAATCTATCATTAAATGAATGATAAAAATCCAATATGTAAAGTTTGATAGATAAAAAAAACTCAATGGAAGAAACACAATCAATTATCTTAAACCTTTGGGTTGGACTGTCCTCCTTTCCCATATATATATATATATATATATATATATATATATATATATATATATCCTAAAGAAAAGTTCATTACCGGCTATTAGGGATGCAAACAGATCGGATCTCAATCAGCTAAATGCATAGAAAAGCCGAACATAGATCAAGTCAAAACAACCAAAAATCACAAAAATGGCATACTGGATTTGATCCATTTGGCATCCATATATCAGTTGTACATTGGCTTGCCTCTGGTTGATAAAACACTTGAGGTTCCTTTGCTCACCGGAGAGTATACTCAGTGTCGACCTTATGGCAAGGGAGGCTTCTGTGGGTTTCAAACTTCTAATGTCCGGTCAACTTGGGAAAATTTACAAATTGCCCCTACTAGATGAGATTAGTCTTTGTGGGTGAATGCACTTTCTTTTTGTTAGGAAAAGAGAGTTTTTTTTTTAAGTTAAATATTATGTTTAAAGAATTAAGTGGGACGAAATGTTACCCCATCCCTCTTACCCAGGGGAGTAGCTAGGATTCATGTGAGGGGGGCGCAAACAGGGGTGTAGCAAAAAAAAAAAATTTTGGTGTGATAGTCTGAGGTTTGGGGGCAGCGCCCCCGATTTTTTTTTTTGAGATAAAATAAAAAATGGCTACAATTATTAATAAAAATCTATTTCATATGGACAAATCAAACTATTTGCTGCAGTAAGAGCTGGGCTGGGCTAGGACTAGGCTACAAAAATGGATAAAAATTTATTTCATATGGAATCAGGGCTGGGCTTTTAAATTTTATTTATTTATTTTTAACTGGGCCAGGAGGCAGGACTGGGCTACCCCCAGTTCCGCCTATGCTCTTACCCATAATTGGAAACCGATCAAATACAGGGTGGATATTGTTTAAGAAATTGGACGGCTACCCTCACATACTGCTTGAGAAGTTGGCAGCATAGTGACAAACGTTAAAAAATGACAAAATCTTGTTTTTAAAAAACTCGTGAGAATTTGAATTTTTTTCATAAATCTTGTGTTTTTTTGCAATAAAAAATAAATTAAAAAATATAAAAGTAAATTTTATAAGAAAATATTTAAAAATAAAAATACAAGGTTTTTTCATGTTAAATAGCCATTTAAAACATAAATATTGCATTTAAATCATGGTATTTATGTTTTTTCATAAATCTCACGATATTTTGAAAATACCTCAAGAAATTATCGTTTTAAACTTTCAGGCAATTTCTCGTGATATTATCACGAGATTTTCATAAATCTCACGATATTTGTCACTATGGTTGGCAGATATTAAGCAAGTCAGAAGATAAAGTGGTAAAGACTTCAGAAATGATAAACACCAAGATGAGGAGTGACGATGAGAAACCACTGGATGGAGCCCTCACATTATCACATACTGATAATCACCAGATCAAATAAGGGCTGAATAATCCAAAGAGTGGTCTGATTGTTTTTCATCCCTTGTTGAGACCAGCTGACATGGACTCACCCAGAGTTCATATAAATAAGTCAAGCTTGAGTAAAGGGCCCAAGCTCTTTATATTCAATTGAGCTGAGTGTGGGCAAGGGCCTAAGCTCAATTAACATGAATAAGCTGGTTTATTATAGTTATGTAATCCATATAGGTATTATTGATCTTAGACTTAATTTCCTCGGCCAACATTCCATTTTTCAGAGTTTCGACCTTCCCATTTAGTTCAATCCAAGGCACTCCATGGAGGGAACCCTGCAATCTCAATAAGCCTGCTTTCCCTGCAACAATTCATTGAACTCAAACTCTCTTATTTCAGGCAGTCCTCCCGAATCGGATCTCTTTTTGACTGTCAAGCCAATAGGTGAAATTCCACACTTGTTGGCTCCAAAGTGGAGAAGAGTCATCACTCATAGCTTATTCCTACAACTTTACTCTCAGACAACAGTCCAGCTTATCCACCAAGCCTACGCTTGTCTGGTAGGAGCAGCTAGTGCATGTCACCTTGTGTTGGGAGGTTGCAGGTTCAAAACCCAATGGTATAGCTGTATAACTGATAGGGGTCTGCCTAACCCCAGCTTGCCTTTCAAAAAAACAGTCCAGCTTATCCAACCGACTGATTCAAGTAAGCTTAACCAGGTGCCTCAAACTAATGATTGACACAATGCCACAATAGGTTCCAAGTGAACCCATCCAGTTAATCAAGTACCTATTAGATAGGGTTGGCAAGCAAACTAAATAGAGGGCATTCTAGCTCAGCTCATTTTTGTGGTGAGTTTAGCCAAACTCAATCTAATGGTGAGCTCAAGTTAAATGATCCGAGCTTGAGCGGTTTCAATAAAAAAACTTTTTCTGAAATTGAAAATATTAAAACTTGAACACTAAGTCTATTGGGTCAAGCTCAATCTGGCTCATTTACAAATAAATACATTATTTTAAAGTGGTAAGTAATAGGCTTTGAACTCTAAACTTATTACTTGCAAGCTAATTAATCAAGCCAACCATGTATGCTCTATAACATAAAATACATAAAAAATATATGTATTACTAGTTAACGAGCCAATTCAGCTGAACACTCATTGTTTATGTTCGGTTTATTGAGCCTATTTCACAAGTTCGAACAAACTCTTTATGAGCAGATGCCAGTCGAGCCGGCCCATTTTCCAACCTTACCTGTAGAAAGTTTTGTGAGCATAGTCGCTTGATGCTTCTATATGGAAATGGAATACATTGGCGCTATCAAATGTTATTTATTCGGTACCAAATGGGGGCTCCGATTGTCTGGTAGGAGCAGCTAGTGCACGTCACCTTATGTTGGGACGTTGCAGGTTCAAAACCCAATGATATAGTTGTATAATTGGTAGGGGCTCTGCCTAACCCCAGCTTGCCTTTAAAAAAATTGTTATTTATTCGGTACTTCTCCACAGGATAGATTCTTTTCTTTTTTCTTCAAATTGAATTTATATGATAAATTATAACATAGAGTGTGATTATTAGTTTTTCATTGAATGTTATTTAGTGACTTCTGTTTGTTACTTCCAACCATAGTTACCGGAAAACGAATTGGATACACGAAGCCAAAGAGGAGAAGCGAGTGTTAAAAAATTAGTATGAAGCGAGAAGATATAGTTACGAAAAGTTAAAAAAAAAAACAGAAAGAAATATTAAGTGTGCCACATGAACACAAATATAAAACCATATAAACCAACATGCAAGCTTGTTATACAAAATTATAATTTTTTAATATGAAAACATAGGAAGTGAGGGAAAAATGAGTATGAAGTGACAAAAAGCAAGAGGAAAACATTAAGGGTACGTTCGGTTCTATCCCACAGAATTGCTTTCTCAGGAAAACTTGAGAAAGCGGTTCTAAAGGCCTGAAATCTCATGTTCTTCCGTATACGAGATTTCAGTCAGCCTGCGATTTTGATTATGATTCGAAATCAAATCGATTCGAAATCATGACAACCCTTGAGATTTCAAATCTCACGGGTTGCCCTGGGGAATGGAATCAAAATGATTTGAAATCATGATCTGATTCCAAATCCCATGCGAGTTGAGGCACCACCCTAAGAAAGTGAAAGGAATCAATTTGGGAAACGAAGAGGAAACTGGCTTCCCACTAAAAGAAATTGAGTTTCTCATATTTCAAAAGCGACTTTTCCAAGGTGTCCTCTCCTTTCGAAGAAGCAAGGAGTTTTTCGCTTCCAAAATTAGCTTCCAAGGAAGCAAGTTTCCCTATGTAGCAAGAAGCTTATGATAATTGTTCAAAGCCACATAATTCCTTATTTTTGGAACCCAAATGCATTGTATGGATCCAAAGCTGTCGAGATTACATATAAGCAAAGGCTGAAGGAGTGAATTGGTGATTGATTCTACCTTCGAGAGCATTTGGAAGTATCTTGACAACGTATATTCTAGAAGATTCAATTATAACAACATGCATGAGACTGCAGGAATATCCTCAATAATATCGAGCCACAAATCCCATTCATGAGAGGCATATTCTGCTTTGGCGTAGAAAAACAACCAGCCATGATATAGGAGCCTGTAGGATCCCTAATAGCAAACCCAACACTCATGATGCATGAAGGAAAGTATAGAGAGAAACTTTAAGATAGATAGGTGGTGGCATGGGCAAAGCTAGGAATCTAAACTAGGGTGACACAGATAGGGTGTCAACTGGTCGGACCTCCGCCAAAATGGTTGAGTCCAAAACCGATGAACGGTTTATGAAGTGTCAGTGTCACGTCTGGATCTGGATTTTATTGAATCTTTAATAAAAAAAAAATAGCATACCTGAATAGGATAAAAGTTACACAAATGAAACCCATTCCACACCCGGTTAAGTTTTTACATTAAAAATTTGTGAATCTTAATTGAAACTCAAGTTAGAAACATGTTTGGTATAAAATTTTAAAAACCATATCCAACCCATTAAAGAGGCAGAAAAAAGAGAAATTGTGCCTTACAAGGATGGTTTGTTGAAACACATAAACATAAAAGCATAAGAGACTTCGTATCAGAGAAGGCGAGAGCGACAACGGTATGTATTTATTGTATTAATAAATATTATAATATACAAGTTACCATGAACATTGTAATTCTTAATTATTAATCTATACTTTAATCATTACTTTGTAAGAGTCATACGAGCAGCAGATAATAGAGCGATATGGCGATGACTCCACTCAACATCCGCTTTTTTATTCTGCAGCATGAGTGACTGCAACCGGTGAACCCAAAAAGAATCGTGTGTTCGGAATTGAGAGTAATATGAACACCACACCAGTCATTGCCTCCTCCATCTAGGGCTCTCAGAGTTCTCCTGCCAACATCAACTCCAAGCATCCGATTGACCAGGCTAATTCTTGGGATGGTGTCCGCCATCTTGTTAAGGACACAATGCGTGACTATTTACATGAAGCAATTTTTGGCATTGTCTGTAATGAGTTGTGTAGCTTTTTTCGGGACAGAAGAACTTCATTTGCAGTGCCTATCAGGTATGAAAGTTTCATGTTGTTAGATTTTAAGCTAGTATATGCATGATTTCATCACATATGAGCATGATTTCATCACTATAAAAGTTTTTTACCGCATTATAACACATATAAACATGATTTCATCACTATGAAAGTTTTTTGACTACCTTAGAACATATATATGCATGATTGAATCACTATGAAAGTTTTTTGATAACCTTTGAATACATATATGCATGATTGAATCACTATGAAAGTTTTTTGACAACATTAGAATACATACAAGCATGATTTCATCACTATGAAAGTTTTTGACAACCCTAAAACACATATATGCATGCTTGAATCACTATATATGAGAGTTTTTTGACAACCTTAGAACACATATATATGAATGATTGAATCACTATAAAAGTTTTTTGACAACCTTAGAACACATATATAAGCATGATTTTATCACTATGAAATTGTTTGACTGCCTTAGAACACATATATGCATGCTTGAATCACTATGAAAGTTTTTTGACAACCTTAGAACATATATATGCATAATTGAATCACTATGAGAGTTTTTTAACAAGATTAGAACACATATAAGCATGATTGTGATACATAAGACATTTATTTGAGAACCTTATAACACATGTATGCATGCTTGAATCACTATGATATTTTTTTGATAATTTTAGAACACATATCTGCATGATTGAATCACTATGAATTATTTTTTGTCAGCATTAGAACACATATCTGAATTCTGTTAATGTCCTTCACTTTATTGCTAGCTAGTTTATGCATAATTCATTCATGTTACTTTTATTGTCTTACATTAGGTGCATTGCGTATAATTTATTTCATTATATTTTGTTTATCAATACTAACCTTTCTTTTCTCTTGTAGGATGTTGGAGATAATCAGTGTAAAGGAGCTGATGGAGGCATGGATGAAGGGGAAGATCGAGACAATGAAGAAGATGATGCTCAAAATCTTGGAGATGATTAGATTTATATGTTGAATTTGTTGTACCTTCTTGTTGTTTCAAAAAAAACTTTGTAAATGTTCACTTGCAAATAATTAGAACTTGGCGAGGATTATAGTGGATCAATAAATTTTTTCACCTTATATCTTGTGTTAAATTTGCTTCAGCTGATTTGTATATGTATTTTTTATGTGTATTTTATTTTTTATACACAAGATATATAAATTGTATAACGAAAAAAAAATCTCGATATTTATATTTCAAACAAATTTTTTAAATTTTTTTTACGGATATTATCCGTCGTTAATTAGTATTGGCCTCCAATTTAGCGAAGAATTAGGGACAAATATTTATCCGTCAGAAAACTGAATCGATCGATGTTTTGCGATGGATTGTAATCCGTCACTAATGTAGCGACAAAATTAACGACGGATGTGTATCTGTCGCAAAACTAAATCTCTGCGGATTAACGACAATCTTACGACGAATCATGGCATTTGCTAATTCATCGCAAATCAGCCACGGAAGTAGCGATAGATATTTTTCATCGATAATTAGCGACTAGGAAATTGCGATAAAAGTTATCCGTCACTAAACTCTTAAGGGACAGATTTGCGATGAATTAGCGACGGATTACGACCATCGCTAATCCACAGATTTCTTGTAGTGATTTAATTGAACCTTACAGAGCCGACCAAAATAGTTAATCGGACCCCCTTCCTTTGTTACCAAACAGTGATCCTACCAAATCTGATACGGGTCAGGATAGTTAATAGGCCTTGGATTCCCCACATTTGTAAAGATTGAGAAATGTGAACGCTAGTTGTGAAGATTTTGGAAATGAGAAGACATGCCTAACCCCACACTGAAACTGCCCAACTACATTGAAGAAAGAGATGGCTACTAGGAGCAGCTAATGCACGTCACCTTGTGTTGGGATGGTGTTGGGATGGTGCAGGTTCAAAACCCAATGGTATAGTTGTATAACTAGGGGTCTGCCTAACCCCAGCTTGCCTTTAAAAAAAGAAGAGATAGGGTGCTAGATTCTTTATGCCCAAGACATAAGAAGCAACGGTTGGGCAAGAAGAAACCTAGCCTTTTCAGTTTGTCCAAGGTTAGAAGCCTGCCCGCAATGGCAAATTTGCGAACTTGGGACCATATAAGATTGTGAAGAGGCAGACCCAAGGGGTTTGGCATAGTGGGATGAGGCCTAGACTGTTAGACGGGCAGTCTAGGTTCAAATTTCATGGGTGTCATCCCCCTGTGTAAGCTGAAGCGTGGCAACTCCCTTGGGTGGAGGGGTAAGTCCTCGGAGCTTTACGCCGACATGGACAGAGGCCGTAGTATGGCAGGCTGAGCCAGCGACTAGGTATCTGCGTCTGAGGCAGTTTCTCCAAGTAAAACACACACACAAAAAAAAACTTGTTATGGTGATTTCTAATAATGTCCCAAGCTGATTTAGGAGAGAAAGAATGAGACTGGGTCCACACAAGCTGGTCTTGTTTAAAGAGGTCTCTTGGGATATCACCAAGTAATTCCTTCAATCGAGAAGTAATTGCAAATGGGGTGTTCTTAATGATGCATAGATGAGAGCAAGGGTCATCCAACATTTCTGCTTATTTAAAATTGTTCCAACTTGCTAAAACAAAACCCTGCTAAAGATTTCATCCTCACAATGCTCAAGTTTCATTTTTAAGCAAAACAAACTTCAACTTGTGTTGGGACGTTGCAAGTTCAAAACCCAATGGTACGGTCGTATAACTTGTGGGGGTCTGCCTAACACCAGCTTGGCTATCAAAAAGAAAAAAGAAATCAGGCCAAAAAGAGATATAGCATTTATTTATTTTGTAACATATACTCACCAACAACTTGGATGCTATTTTTTGCATAGTCACGAATAGCTATCATGATTTTATAGTGATATTTCTACGGTAATAAAGATACTTTCAGAGGGTCATATTATAATGAAGAACACGGTATTTTCGAAATATAACTTATTTTGGAAATATCATGCTTTAAACTTGATATGAATGCCATAAAACATTTTTACTTAGTCTTCTAAATTATTTATATTTTCATTTTTATTTTTATACAACTGATATTTTCCTGAGATTTTCTTAAGAAAACTCATTTTTTTTCAAAATATCCCAAGATTTTTCCTAGCCCGTATTTTTCCAAAAAACGAGATTTGTGACTGGTTTTTTGTGTGATATTTAAAACGCAACTTAGGTACCCTCAACTCCTAAAGGGTTATTAATCAGGGCACTCAGTTCTGTTATGATGTCTTTTCACTGTGTTGGTTGGCAGTTTTAGTAATGATGAACAGAATCCATGGTTTGGATAATTGGATGGTTCCCCAAACCCGATCTGCAGTTTTGAAGTGTGATAATGTCCTCACAAGTTTATAAAAGTGCACTAACCCTATGGGAGTACAAATACTTACCTGGATCTTACCCAAGTAACATGTGAGTTTGGCTTGCACTATGACTTTTGCCTGATATCCAACCACACCTTGCTGACCTGAGTGTTATTTATGTATTTTAAGTTATTGGGTTATAAATAAAAAAAAAAGTTGAGATACATGTTTCATTTTTTCAACCTGACATAACCCATACCCAGTCCAGAATCCAACTGCTGGTTATTTGGGCGGATCTGGGTGTACCCTGAATGGGTCGGATACCCGACCAGTTGATTGACAGCCTTATTAGTGCAGAGCTCAATTAGCTTTATCTTTAACTAAAATTACAGTTAACTATTGTTTGGGTGTAAGTGCTCTCTGTCACTCACTCACATCATCAAATAGTCATTAACCTATTTTTTTTTTACATTTACACAGAGAAACCAGGATCAGATACCTACCCGCACTGGCTCTGCCTGCCATACTTACAGTTGCTGTCCTGGCAGCCTAAAACTCTGTGGGCTTACCAAGTAAGTTAGTTTCATTTGCACATCTGTTCATTTTAGTTTGACTTGAATCATTTGAAAGATGAGGCTTGGCCTCTTAACTCTGAGTGGCTCATGTTGGATTAGGTGCCAGCTTGAGTTGGGGGCTTGTGTTGATCAACTATGTTGATATTACTACTGAAGTAGGTTGGATCTCTTGGAGTTCGATTCAGTTTCAGTCATCCTCTGTCATTTCTATCGTCATACCCCTTTTGAGATCTCATAGTTGCAAGTTTTGATCAAATCTGATCCTGTACATGGATTCAACACATAATCAATTCGATAGGAATCGACTCTTGATTTTTTAAATAGAAAATTTGACATTTTTACTGCTGTTGATTTTTGAATGATCAGAAAATCCTGCACACAGGTCAGATTTGTTAGGTGTAAGAAGGACGGTAGAGAGAATTCAAAGGAGAAACTGGGCTGTTTTGAAAGAGGTGGTCTTGATGAGGTGGAATAGTCCCACATTGCTTGTGCTTGAGATTTCTGAGGGCTTTATAAGCCATTTGAGAACTCATACACTTGTTCCTGAGAACAAGGGAGTGGGATGATCACCACACACACGCGCCCGCCCGCCATGCCGGTTCGGGTTCGGGTTCGGGTAATTGGCCCTTTAGGGCCATATCCAATCAAGACAAGTATCTTTTTACCCAAAGTTTCTTTGGATTTGGATTCGGTAACGGGTTATGGGAATGGATAACTGTGCCCGTTATGACGCTTCGGATTCCGTAACGGGTCTCGATCTTAGACGAATTCTGAAGAAGTTTCCCATCTCTCCTGTTACTCTCTCTCTTTCCTGTGAGTTATCCCGAAAGGGGTTGTTCTGCAACCTTGGTTCGAAGAGGCTGTTTTCGAAGGACGATCCGTCGGAGTGCACCGTTCGGTTCGTCGTGGCTATT
The DNA here is from genome assembly GCF_984573655.1 of Nuphar pumila. Lineage (NCBI taxonomy): Eukaryota > Viridiplantae > Streptophyta > Magnoliopsida > Nymphaeales > Nymphaeaceae > Nuphar > Nuphar pumila. Next base: position 113,651,724 of record NC_143250.1, read on the forward strand.
GTATCCTGGGGGAAGGACGCCGGACCCTGATCTGCACAGTATGTGGGGGCGAATCTTCTCTAAGGGAAGTACTTTCGTACGCCTTAGCCTGATACATAAACTAAACATGTTCCTGTTGTTTGCTTTATGTTCTGTGCATATGTTTGTTATGCTGCCGTCTGGATTTTGGTCTGATGCGGTAAATGCCATGCTTGCTCCCTGTTACTGTTTCGGTCGTCTGTTAATCATGTTCTTTACACTGTTGTATTTCTTGATTTATTTCGTGTTTTATATCATGATGACGATTGTGAAACTGTGTGATCTGAAATATGATCCAACAAGATTCTGGTGAGACAAAAACCAGTCTTCATTAAACAGACAATGTAGATTATATTTATGAGGGACTTGATCAAAACAACTTGCAATAATAAGATTTCAAGGGCGGTAAGATTAGGGGTGTCAACTGGTTTATCCTGACCCGATCCATACCAAACCCTATAGGGTCTGGGTATGGTGATAAATAAGAAGACCCAATTAAGATTCGGATTCAGACCTGAAGGTCCAATTAACACATGGATCCAAGTATAGTTTGTGAAATTGTATACCAGACCCGAGCCCGACCCAAGTTTTGATTAAGACCCACAATTTTTCAATGTAAAAATGCTAAAAAATATTATTTTACCAGGTTTGGTTCATGTAGTTATTATCAGGTTTGAGTATGGCTTCTCTTTTGATGGGTCTGATTAGACCCAGATCCAGACTTGATACCATACCCAAAAATCGGGGCCAGGTCTGGTTTCACTTGGATCCGAACCAAACCCGCGTTGACACCCCTAGGTACGATAATAAAGATGACATAGGTGAGGGGTGACAATCATAGTGACAAATGTTAAAAATGGCAAAATCTCGTTTTTCAAAAACTAGCGAGAATTTGAAATTTTTTCATAAATCTTGTTTTTTTGGCAAAATCTTGGCAGTAAAAAACTTAATAAAAAAATATAAAAAATATTTTTATAAGAAAATATTAATAAAAATGATTTAAAAATAAAAATACATGGATTTTTTCACTAAAAGTAGCTGTTTAAAACATAAATATCACATTTAAATCACGGTATTTATGTTTTTTCATAAATCTCATGATATTTTGAAAATCTCACAAAAAATTTCCATTTTAAAGTTTCAGGCAATTTCTCGTGATATTATTGCGAGTTTTTCATAAATCTCGCAATATTTGTCACTATGGTGACAATCTTGGTTGGTATGTCACTTTGGTTGCTATGTCATAGGGACATGCCCTTCTTGGCCCTCTGTCCAGTGACACGGAACATCATGGGACACGGCAAGTGACGCGCCGTGATTGATGGGACCGAAACAATTTTTTTTTTTTTTATAAAATCTTGAATCTTGTTTCTAGTGAATCTAAACCAGGTTGACTCATTTATGCTAAATTACTCGTGGCTCCTTCTGCTAAGCCTAGAACACAAGGCCAAGCAAACTTGATTTGAGCCTAAACAAAGACCGGTTTAATTACCTGCCAAAAAGATATTACATGAAGTATGTCAGGGTATGATCCTATACAGTATGAATGGCAGTGGCGATGGAAACTTGATATATAATACAAGAAAGCACAGATTATAACACCATTAAGAAAAGGTAATTTTACAAAAACTCACCATGTCAACTACAATAAAAATGGGGAACTTCTACTGAATGATTTTAACACCAAGATTGTCTTTGAAACGTAAATAAATAAAAAAATAGATACTTGAATGTAGTAACAACAAGTTGGTGGATTTTTGCAAATATCTAATAAGTTAGACAGATTTCTGCAAATTTCTTAATAAAATTGATGGACTGAATGAAATTAGTTCCTCGTGTGGCTTAAGATGTTCACAAATGGAACCACGATGCAGATCTTTGTAAAGGGATTTATAGATATATTTCATAATGTATTTTCAAACTTTAAAAGCAACTTTTGTTGGCCTGAAATGGCAATTAAGATGGCCATGTCGCCTCATATTCATTGGACCATACGTTAAGGAGAGAGAAGGATTATATCTCTCATTAGTAGGATCTTAGTGGGTCCCAAACCTAGATCTAGTGTTAAAGTCACCAGATAATAGGGCACGTGCTAGGAGGGGTTGAACCTCCAACCTCGTAAAACCGCACCCTCTACCAAATTGAGTTATTACGGCCCATCTCTAAGTATGGGTTTCATTACAATCCTCTAAAGAGTTCAAGGATAGATCTATCTAATCTGTCATGGCCATGGTCCTTTTATATAGGCAACAATGGATGATTGGATTAATTTCACCATTAATTAGAGATAGTGCCCCATAAAATCTAATAACTTCCTTGCATAACCATTATGTACATTATGCATTCAACCATTAAACCAAAATTAATATACATATTAATCCTACTTAATAGACCTAATTAGAATTCATAACGAGTCCACTATTTTTGTGGCTCTTGGAGTTCCTTTTGTGAGACCCTATGTTCATATCCAGATATGAAACCAAATCCAACATCTCCTACTTGGCCATATGTAGCGGACATTAGCATTATGATGAGAATTTGTCACACATCAAGTACATTATTCACTCATGTTTATTTATACTCACTTGAGTCATATTTGACTCACATGTCTTGCCAAGACATCTTTTGAAAGTACCTTCATCAATGGAACAACTACCATGTTTGACGAAGGTAAATAATCAATTAAGAGTTTATCTTTCTTTAGCATACATGGCTAAACTTACACATTTTCATGAGATATCATATTTTTAATTATGAGATTTTTCACACATATTATGAATTATTTATCACATAATCATATGAACTATTCTATCGTACCATAATCCATCATTCCATGCATGAAACAAAATGATCATAACAGCTTGAGAATATATTCATCAAGATTAATGAATTTATCAAGTTACCGTGCATATATGATGCAACCATAAGAAGTATTCACATATAATGTGCTTTAATCATGACATCATGAGGCATTTTACAAGCATTCACCCTCCTGATTTATGTCACAACACTATCTTGCATAGTTATATAAATTATTCATCATGTCAAGATTTCAATCATAACTCAATGTGTAATTTCATGTGCATAGTATCATTCACATTTACTGAAACAACAATTATGCAGTCTATAGCTCTAGAGCAAACAAATACATTTCACCATGGTGAATTATTTTGCATAAATATCGATTAGGTTGTCTTACTTACAACTCATCATAACATATAGGTCTCACCTACTTAGTTAATCATGTGGTATCTTATGGCTCTTCCATGATCATAGGACATCATATACTATTTATCTTACACATAGTTCATATGCACACTAATAGGGTATCATGATTTTTCATTAACTCATGAATCCATGATTAATTCTGATTTGCTAAACTTGGCAAATACTCTCGCTTTCAAGTTTTCACCATACACTATACTCTCACTATTCTTGTGCATTATACTCAATATCATATGCAACATGCTTTAATTTTATCATGTTAATTACCACTTGATTATTTTTTGATCGATATTATCCAAATCTAGACAATCATAAAAATGAAGACAATAATGTTGCATACTATGCATAAAAGCTTTCAAAGTATGAAAATATTCTTTCATGCATTCATAGAAGCAAATAATAGGAAGCACGATTTTTGATGATTTATTTATCATCATATGCAAATAAATACACATGTATGCGCCGATAATTATTCAACTCCTACTTTTCTAACACATTGCAATTAAGCAATATATGCTTATTTTTAAGACATTAGAAGCAATATGCCTTATGACTAAAGCTTAAATCCACATATCCATATTCAGTTTGAATATATATCAGATCAAAACCACAAGCATGTAAAAAATATAAGTGCAGATTCATCAACAGATCCAAAAGAAAGACATAAATCTAAATCCATTAGATTCTTATGAGTCAATCACCAAAATTGACTTGCGATGTTATAGCCAAGTCCAAACATGACCCATAAAGACTTCATGCATGTTTAGATAGCCCTAAAAAATTCATGGGTCATATAGGATTTAATTATAGTCCAAATCTATTAAATCTATGGATCTATTATATTCTATTATTTAGACCCATTAGCTAAGAATGGACACTTGACTCACATTAAGGATCATCCATAAAGCATATGCAGCAAGTTATTCTAGGATCTCATTGTGTTGTTATTAATTAAAATAATGAAATCAAGACAATTAAAATAATGCTCAAATCCAAGCACAACGTTAATGCAAATTCATATCATGGGTCTATTACCTGTTTGGATTTATATATTATTATGGGTTCAAACTGATTATTTATCAAGTTCATTCTCATGCTTAATCATGTGTTACTAAGATGTGGCTATAGTCCAAATTAGAGTCTTAGAATCCAAATTTGAATGAATCCATACAATGTATATAATTAGATCCAAACATATCTAGCATTATATTATATGAATCCATCATAAAACTAGACCAACATTAGGTCCATACCATAAAAGCATCCAATGAATACATACATCAAGATGTCTATAGTCACTCAAACAAAATAATCTTTGATCCATATAATGCTAGTTTGGATCTAAACTTACCGATAATAGGTAGTGATCCAATCAAACCATAACTAAATCCAAAGTATACTTTTGAGTTTTGTGTCAACAATTCTAAAGTTAGATCTCAATATTCAGATCTAATGTTGGGTTACAAGACTCAACCCGAAAATGCCCATAAACTCATAAGTATGACCCATTTACATATGATAATCAACATAAATCTAAATCATCGGGTAAATACTTGAGGACTTACATTGATATCATGCGCTTATGACCTTTTTTGATATTATAGAAAAGTGCCTGTATATTTATGTTTAACTCAAAAAATTCTAAAATTTTTGTTTTAGCGTTCTGACTTTTTTTTTTACCTAGAACAGTCTTTTGACTTTTTTGATATTACAAAAAAGTATTTTGATTTACTGTATTTCTCTTGGAGCTTTATTTTGATGAAAAAAAACTATATATTTTTTATTTTATATACTTGATCATTGAGTGCTTATTTATTGTTTAAACTTAGAAATTTTAGATATAATAGTACTCAAAATCGAATCTTGTCTTATATTGAACACTTTATGTGTATTGCACATTTTATTTGCATAACATAAGATTTATTTGAAATTGATACTGGAGATATATTCTTGATTTCATTTTTATGAAGTACTTGATCATGGATATGGATTCTTAGATAGTCATGACTAATCTTGTTATGATACTATTTACCTTGTTTTTGGATATTAGACTATCAATTGTCATTATTTGATAATATATAATAAAAAATATAAAAATGACTAGTAGGGTTTATGCAACCAAGTTAACAAAAACTAAAAAGTTAAATGACACCAATTTTCACATATGGAAGAGGAGAGTTCCTCTTGCTTTGACCTTAGAAGGCATAGAAAATGTCTTAAACATAGAGATGAAAGACCTAAGGAAAGGTGCAACCGAAGAAAACAAAAATGTATATAAAAAATTCAAAAAGGATAATGTACTTGCTAGAACCATCATGATCACATACATGGAAGACGACCTCATCAAAGTATTAAAGGACTATCGTATTGCTAAATCAATGTTTGATGCCATATCCATAAAATATGACACTACCTCTGAAATACACATTCAGTTGCCTTTGGAGAAATACAATTGATGCAAAATGCAAGACAATGACAACATTGTTGATCATGGGAACAAAAAGCTTGTGATGACCAAAGTCTTAACAATTGTTGGGAATATGATCACAGATCGTATGTAGATCTCAACCATCCTAAATAGCCTATCTTCTTATCAAATTATCACTATTACACTTAGACTATATTTTAAGAATTTGACTATAAAAAAGTTATCTGCTCAATTGAAAATAGAACAACAACACATAAAATATGACATGAAAAGTGAGTTTCACTTTGCTAAAGATGGTTCCAGTGGTAGCTATGGGCCTACTAGGCACCCACAGTTTAAGAAAAAATCATTTAATTTTTTTAGCAAATTTGATAAGAAGAAGAGTTCAATATTATGTAAATTGAAAGAAGCCACTTCCTAGGTAAAATGCTTCAAGTGTGGTAAACTTTAGCACTTAAAAAGATATTGTTGAAGTCGCTAGAATAACAACAATAGATGCAACAAAACTAGCAAACAAAAGGAGAAATGTGATATCAAAGTGCATATATGCGGACAAAGAACCTTTTATATGGTGGGTGGACTTGGGAGAAACATTCCACATTGACAAGAGTAAGGAAGAGATAGTTGAGATAAAAAAATATAAACCTAGGAAATATCATGTGTATATGAGAAATAACACCTACTCTGATATTATGTGTGTTAGGACATATCAAATTAAAGTTTCCAAAAATAATGTTTTGTCCACTGATGTATTGTTTGTGTCATTCATGCGAGAAATCTAATGTTTGTCCCTACCCTAATTAATAAAGGATTTGAAGTTACATTCATCCCAAGAAAAGTGACTATTGATAAGCATGGTTAGGTCAAATTTGAAGGTCACTTCGACCAATACCATAGATTTTTAAACTTCATGTTTCTAATATCAATAAAGTTGCTCCCTATTCTGCTTATATTGATAGTGTTCTTAATGTTGATGTGAATTTTGACACTAAAAATTAGGAGACATTAATTTAAATAAAATGAAAAACTTTTTAAACTAAGTTTATTATCTAATTTTTAAGAAAAATTATTTCATAGATGTGAATCATGCATCTATAAAAAAAATGACAAGAAAACCATTTTTAACTGAAGTAATTAGAGCACTTGAATTGTTAGAGATCATCCATTTAGATATTTATAAATCTTTTAGGACCCAAACTCATAAAGGGATGCAATACTTCATAACTTTCAATGATAATTTTTTGAGGTATAGTTATATATATCTTATATCACATAAGTCTGAGGTATTAGAGAAATTAAAAGAATATCGACTAAAAATTAAAACTCAACTTGAAAGAAGAATCAAAGCTTTAAGGTTTGATCAAAGAGGTAAATATACCTCAAATGAATTTTACGAATATTATAAGGTGCATAAAATTAAACCTCCAACAATAATGCTTAGAACACCCAAACAAAATGGTATGACAAAAAGATACAATAAACCCTTTTAGACAAGGTAAGCTCCATATTATCTCATGCTTCTTTGCCTAAAGTATTTTGGGGACAAGCTATCTACACAACTACCTATATTTTGAATAGAGTTCCATGTAAAGCTATTACATCTACACCCTATGAATTATGGACTGAAAAAAAACATATCTAAGTTATCTTTATAGATGAGATTATGTAGTTTACGTAAAAATTATAGACCAGTTAAGTGACAAATTAAATAATAGATCTATAACATGTACTTTTGTTGGATATCTAAAAAGATCCAATGGTTATAGATTTCATCATCTTAATAAGGGTTTAATTGAAAGTAAAAATGCTAAATTCTTATAAGAATATTCATTATTCCTGAATTTGATGAAAATGATCCATTTAATCTCATATATAACTCTAATGGTTCTTATGAGCAATTAGGTAATGATGAATCAACCGTTAGTGATCCTTCTCCTTCACATCAGACACTTGTTGGCCACAAAAGGTCAAAAGATCCTCCTTCATACCTAAATGACTATTATGTTTACTTAACATAAGAGCTATGTTATTAACTAGATCTTGATGACATGGAAGATAACTTATCTTATAGTGAGACAATTCTCACATAAATCAACATACTAGATGAAAACCATGGATGAGAAAATTGAGTTCATTGAGAAAAACCAGGTCTAAAAATTAACAAATCTACATGAGGAAAGAAAAGTCATTGAATGCAAATAGATATTAAGAAAGAAATACAAGTCCGGCAATAGTATAAACAAACTTAAATTCAAATTAGTAGCTAAAAGATTCTTTCAAAGATAAGGATTAGACTATATTGATATATATTCACCAATTATAAATTTTTTCTTAATAAGGATAATCTTTGCTATTATAATATATTATGATTTTGATTTGCATCAGATTGATGTCAAAACTGCATTCTTAAATGGTGATCCGAAAGAAATCATTTTTATGAAATAACCTGAATGATATACTGTTAAAGACCAAGAGGATAAAGTATATAGGTTAAAAAAAATCATATACGGGCTTAAACAATATCCATATCAATGGTATTGAAGTTTCATAAGGCAATTATTATACTTAGATATGTGGCAAATAGATTTGACCACTATGTTTATGTTTTAGAAAAGTGAGAGAAAGGTTTATATTCTTTCTTTATATGTGGATTCTATCCTTTTGACTGGAAACAACAATGAGATGATTGTCAAAACCAAGTCATGATTAAATTCTCAATTAGAAATAAAAGACATAGGAGAGACATCTCATGTTCTTAGAATAAAAATTACACGAGATAAAATATCTAAACTTTTTAGCTTGAGTCAAGAAGGATATATCGATCATATACTTAAAAAGTTTAGAATGAATGATTGTACGTTAGCTCCCGTAGCTAAATAGGTCGAATTAAGTAAAAATGATTGTTCGAGTGAAGATAAGATAGATTGAATGTCTCTTATATGCAAGTTGTTGAGAGCTTAATGTATGATATGTTATATACGAGGTATGATATTAACCTTGTTGCTGGTCTCATTAGCCGCTACCAAAATAATACTAGTTGGCCTCATTGGCAAGTAGTTAATAGAATATATTGAAAGAGACCAAAAATTTACAATTATGTTATCAAAAAAATAATTTAGAATTGACTAGATGTTCTGATGCTGATTTTGTTTGCGATAAAGATGATAGTAAATCTACTTTTGAATATATTTTTCTTCTTGAAGTTGGTGTATTTTCTTGGTCATGCAAAAAATAAGGTTGTGTAGCTCAACATATCCAAGAAGTTGAGTACGTTGCGTGCAATATTGCTAACACCTTTGTCGTATCAAAGATTTAAAGTTGGATATAACCAAGGGGTTAGTGCAAATTTACTATGACAATCAAGCAGCTATCACTTTTATAAAGAGTGAAATAGATAATTATAAAAGCAAATATATAATGGTGAAATATCATTATGCTCATGACATGATTGCAAAGAATGAGATTACAATTAGTTACTTACCTACTAGTGATATGATTGTAGATCCTTTAACAAAAGGCATATCTAAAAAATTATTTTCAAAACATGTATCTTATATGGGTTTAAGATATGTCTAATTGAGATATCTAGCTTGATGGGTAAATCTTGAATATAGAAAAGAAAATACATCATAAACAAATTTTTTGATGCAAGTGCAAGACTCTAATAGTGAAAGGAAAAATACTGCATCATGATTTGGCTCTCATGGCCTAGTGGAAAATGTTGGTCGAAAATAGCAACTGAGGTGGCCATGTCACCTCATATTCATTGGGATCATGCATTTAGGAGAGAGAAGGACCCTCTTTCATATTTTATAATGTATATTCAAACTTTAAAACCAACTTTTAAATCAAAACTCAATAAATATGTTTAAGCATTATTTTGAAGTTATCACAACTTTAAATGTTCATATCTTCACTAGAATTTTCTAGATCACCTACGCAATGCAACTGATTAAATTCCAATAGCATGATACTCTTTTTTGTATCCTACATCACTCCCCAGCCCTTAAACCAGATGCTTTAATCCTCTCTTATTGTCTTATCAGAACAAAATGTGGTTACCTTCTACTGTGAGTGAGTCTGCGTTGGGCATGGTTAGTTAAAGCTTTAGTGTCGTTTTGTTTGTCATTTTCTTTGATACATAATATTTTTTAATTATTTTTTGACTGATTCAAAAAAATACACTTGAGTAACAGTATCGGCCAATACACTTGAATTGTTGGCCAAATGATATAGGTATGATTTTGTTACTGACAACATTGGTTGAGAACCCTTTGGTTTTCCCTTTTATTCTATTTTTTTATTTGTTTAATGCGTATTTAGTTAGTTGGTCTAAATTTTTTTTTGAGACCTCCACTTATTTCTATACTTTTGTGAAATTTCAGAAACAAGCCTTTTCTCTGAAAGATTTTTGGGACAATGCAATTGATTAAACTCCAGTACCATGGTACTCTTTTTTGTATCGTACACCACTCTCCAGTCTTGAAAGTGGACATGTCAGTCCTCTTTTATTGCCTTATCAAAACAAAATGTGGTGACCTATCGCCAGTGAGTCTATGCCTTGGGTAAGGATAGTGAAAGCTTTAGGGTACGTTTAGAAGAGAGAAAAACTCTCGTAGAAAAAGAAAGTTTTGCCTATGAGTTTTTTATATGAGAAGTTTTTCAAAAGAAAGTTTTTCACTTATTTGTCTAGCAGAGTGAAAAATGTAAAAAAATGAGAGATAGGAGGAGGAGGATGGTTGGTGGTGGTGATGGTTTGATGGTGTGGTGGAGAGTATAAAAATAAATTTTCTCTTGGTATGAAACATTCCTCCACCTCCCTCATGGAAGATTAATGTTTCCTATCAAAAGGTGTACCTTTTAGAAAAACTCTCTCAACGAAAAAGTTTATCTCGTTTGGAAGGGTCAGAAAATTTGTACAGATTTTCCATTTTGCATCACTTTTCCTACATCTTTCTGGCTTTCAAATGTACCCTTGTTGTCATTTTATTTGTCGTGCTAAAAATTTAGAAATAAGTCTTGGTCTGGACTTCATGGAACCTTAACTCCCTCTAGAGAGGGCTTTGTGGTGTTTAATGGCAATGATAACGGCATTACTTGAAGCAGGCTTGGCTGAATTAAGGATTTGGGAACTTCTTAACCATGAAGAGACTATCAAGCTATGAGAGAGATCCAGGGATGGATTAAGTGCCTACCTATGTGACACAGAACAATCATCACATGACAGCATTCCATGGGCCCCCAACATGTTTTTCTCTTAAAATGTCCACTAAACTAAACCGAACTAGTTTACCTTCCTGAGAACCCAAAAGGCATAACTTAATCTATGACGTTTCATATACATTTTCCACTTAGTTTCTTTCTTTTCTCCTAATAAGAGACGTATAGATGATGCCTTCTTTCCCACTTTGGATTGTACATTTTAACTCTTTCAATAAGAGACGTATATATATACCGATACTCAAGTGCATGGTTGGCATTCTGGGGACTCGGTATCGGATCGGCCACATACAACTCAATGACTCAGGAGACACAACGCAGTAATTCGGGCAAGTCAAGAATTTTTATTTATTTATTAAAAATAAATAATAAGTATGTAATTTATGATACAAAAATAAAAAATAATATATTAAGTGTAATTTATTATATATAATAATAAACATAACTTCAATATATACATATATAAAATATTTTTTAAATATTATAAAATAGCATTTTTACTATTTAAAATTGAAAAATAGTGTGTTATTTACAAAATATCATAATGTACTTAATAAAAACGTAAATATCACATTGTAATCATGATATTTTATATTGTAAACATAAAATTTAAAAAAAATATAGATAATTATATGAGTTAATTAGATGCATTAAGACAGTGTTATTTTGGTAAATATTTATTTATTATCATTATTTTAGTATTAAATGTTATTATTTAACTCTTTCTTTCTCTCTCTTGCATGCTAATAAGTTCTCACCCACGAGTACCAACACCAAACGCAACTTACCAAAAACATGTTTAATGCTTTGGTCCTTGGAAAATATCTGAGTTTTCAAATTATTATCTAGTTCTCATCTACTGTGAGTTCTCTCTCTATATATATATTTTCAAATTTAGAAAATCATGTTTAATGCTTTTAGTTAAGAGTCGAGATGTTTCATTCACATGGTAGATGACTCGGCCGAGTCAATGATAAACTCAGCTGAGTCTTAGTTGACTCGGTCGAGTTTGGTCCTGACCGAGATATTCTATTTTTTTAACTCACGAGATGACTCGCCGAGTTTGCCAACCATGCTCAAGTGAATCGATTTGAATCGACCAAAAAATAATTAAAAATATTACATGTCAATCAGAGTGTGATCCATGTTAAATCTATTAAAATAATATTAAAAAATAATTTTAAGTATTATATATATATATATTAAAAAATAGCCGATTCAGGGGTGAAGGGTATTGATTTTCTGCTGATACGCACCGATACTACAACATTGACTCATACATCCTTCAACTTGAATGCCTTAAGCTGACCATCTAACCAGGTTTGCATAGCCATCATGGGCATATAGTTGTCCTAGTTTATAGTGTCGGCTACAGTGAAAGGATAGGGTAGGCGGTACCATTGTGTTGTAGGTTTGCATCCCCCTCCGGGTTGTGGTTCAAACTCCAGACCCTTGGTTAAGTAACATGGCGAAGTGTCATAGCCAATCACATGACAGCATTGCATTGGGCCCATAGTTACAGAGTGCAGGCCCCACATGAAATGCAGCACTTAGCCATGACTGATCTCTGGTTCCCTGCTCATAACATTCAGCCACACTGGGCTCATAGAGGGGCAGGCCCACTAAGTTTCCCGGTTCTCGGCGAGGGTTTCTTGTCATCAAAATAACAATTCAGCCACTTGGAAAGGTTCTAGGTGCAAACTCTTCTCAACTAGAGTGTGAATCATGCCTTCAACATGAAATCTTTACACATAAAAGGGCCATACATGGTGCCACCCCATAATCCAAGGGACCAGGCAGGGACAGACTGGAGAGGGTTCTAACCTTTTGCCTACCACGCTCTGGACTCGAACTCATGATCTCTCACAGGCAGCCTGAGCAATCTACTATTGCACTAAGCAATGTGAATTCTTTCTGCGTCTTGGACTAGGACTTTTTTTGCTTCACTCAATGTCGACTATTCAGAAAAAGAAAATGGCTCATTTAGCAACTAATTTTAACAAAGCAAATTTTTTTTGAAAGGCAAGCTGCAGCGACGGATCCAGAAAACTTTTATTGGGGGCCCAAACATAAACCATTTTTTTTTTCTTAGGGGGGCTAGAAATTTTTTTCTGGGGGGGTGGGAGGCCAGAAAAAAAAATTAGCTGTGTTGGGAGCAACCAGATAAAGGCTCCAATATAAGTTTTAAATCTCCCCCCCCCCCCCCCCCCCCCCACACACACACACAAAAAAAAAAAGTCCAAATGTAGGTCCGTCTCTGGCAAGCTGGGATTAGGCAGACCCCTATCAGTTATACAACGATACCATTGAGATTTGAACTTGTAACGTCCCAACATAAGGTGATGTGCACTAAGAAATACTAGCGAACAAGTGGAGCCACCCCTTTGGTAAAGAAACTTTCTTTTATATAGCCAGGAAAATTTTATCACGGTCATAGTTCAGATGTCCTGATATAGACCAAGAGGTGCCACATTGACCGCAGTCCCAGTATCGAACTCATGATGTCCTTTAACTTGAATGCCTTAAGCCAACCCATCTAGCCAGAGCTGGCCTTGTGGGCAAAGAGACTTTTACCTAGAATTGCAAGTTTTCTTAGATGAATACACCTTTTTTTTTCCTTTTCTTTTAATGGATTTTGGAATCCATTGTTGCGTTCACAACGAAGATCAAGAAGTGATAAGATAAACGAATCCTTTGATTCCTTTTGTTTGTTTTGTTTTTTCAAATTGTAGAGGTCTGGTTTTGGCTTTCAGACATACTGAAGCAAATGGTTTCAGTCCTTTTCCTCTCCTTTTTTTGTGGGGCTTAATACTAAAAGAAGGAAAAAAGTTCATTTCAAAAGCAACAATTGATCAGTATGCAATGGCATTGTGCATAATGGGTTTGATTCAGATAGCTTGGAACATGAAAGCTTTGAATATGTTCCACTTTTCGAAATAAAGCAACTTCAAAGAAATCTGATAGGACATGATGTTGGCCACTCAACGTTAGTTGCTGCGCAAACTTTGAAGCTTTTAACTCTTTTTGTGACTTCCATGCTTTTATGACATCTAAAGTTTCATGAAGGGTCCATATGAAGAGTGAAACCAGAATAAATAAAGTCTTAAAAAAAAGTTCTCTTCCTCCCATAATGCAGACTGCCTCAAGCAATAATAAACTCATCATGCATTATTAACACATCTGACCTTATATATATATATATAAAGGGGAATGGTCTATCCATTAAATGGTCCACCCCTTGTCCGCCCTTTCAAAATCTCTATGTTAAATATGTTTTTGTCAAATCTATGTGATCTCCATGGTTGAAAACATTTTAATAGACTCTTGGATCAATTTTTTTTTGATGTGTGCATAGGATTTTATAAGATTCTGAAAATTAATTGTTCTTAAATTTCTAAAATTTTCTATATTATAAATAGTACCAACAACAAGTCAAAAAACTTTGATCCAAGAGTCTATTCATATGTTTTAAACCATGAAGGGATTTGCTAAAAAATATACTAAAAATAGAGATTTTGAAGGAGTGGACCATCCAAATCAAACCTAATCCAAAAGATGTAAGCCAGCTATATCAAACCAAGCCAAGCCCAAACTCACATTGTCAATTCCATGCCCTAATAAAAAATATCGGAAATATTTTGAAAATATTGTGTTTTTTATTTTGATAAATTGAAAACACAATATAATCTTGAGAAAATTATGATATTATTAAAATGTCACCTATTTCAAAAATTTAGCAATATTGTTACACGTTGGAGCGGAATGGTAGATTCGGATTAGTGCCCATCACCATAGTTTTCTTTTAAAGCATGTTTTTCTTTTGGTTGTCACGATTTCCTTTCAGTTGTTTGGGTTTGGGGAATTTATATATTTCGGAAGGGAATTCAGTCATGTATAAGACTATAAGTCGTCATGAAAAAACCTTAAGAGAGAAATCCAGTTAACTGAATTCCGTGGAAGGCCAAGAGATGATCCAAAACAAAAACTCCCTAACTGCTTGGGTTTATTCAAGACGACTTATATAGTCTTGTCAATGATTGGGTGGCCAACATCTTGTCCAAACATATATAGTCTTATACATGATTGGGTGGCCAACATTGTTCCCAAATATATAAATTCTCCAAGCCCAAACAACTGAAGGAAATCATGACAATTGAAAGAAAAACATGTTGGACATTTTGGGTCTGGCCCATTAGGTGGTCCGGTTTGACACTATTAGTGGGAGTTAAGAGGAGTTAGTGGGTGGAGGTTAACCCCTATCTCCCATTATAAAAGGAGAGGGGTGGGGTTGTACGTATGATGAGAGCCGCCACCAACACCCCATATTGCCCACATTCTGGTATTAGCATTGGGTGGGCTCATCATGGGCGTCAATAGGTTGAGGAAAACGCCGAGCACCCGCACATCATTTTAATGGTGTCTACAGGTATGCATTTACATTTTGGCTCTGTATTTGCAAATACGCCAATATTGGGTTCGGTTTCTCAAAAATTGAAAGGCCCAAAAACCTCTTTTTAATATTTTTGTGCATGGTATCAGGTCAGATTTGGTTGCACCAACCCGGTGGCAGGCCCGATCCAGACCCGTTTTTGGGTGGATCGGGTCTTCCTTACCTTTTGGATCAAGATCTGATCCAACAGATATATCGGATCTGATTCAAGTCTTGTATGGATCGGATCAGACCCGAATCATGATTGGATCCAGATATTGATTGGGTCTGGGTCTGGTTCGAAGAAGCCCAGATCCTATATGGATCGGGTCTGACCCAGATCCTATATAGATTGGGTCTGACCTGAATCCTGTATGGATCAGGTCAAACTTAAATCCTATATTGATCGAATCTGACCAGTTTGGATCGGGTCAGACCCGAATTCTATTTGGATCGGGTCAGACCCGAATCTTGTTTGGATCGGGTCTGATCCAGATCATATTTGGATTAGGTCAGACCTGAGTCTTGTTTGGATTGGGTCAGACCCAAATCCTATTTGGACCAGATAGGATCCACAACAGGGTTCAGGCATTATTTATACCAGAACCGGATCAGTGACTGATACATCCCTTTTCGATATCATGTCAGAGCCAGTTTTGACTGGTTCCTTTTGGTTTTTCATCGGTTTCGAGATGTAGAGAACATGTTTTCATGAATCCATAAAAAGACAGAGATTTTCTCATTCAGTTATAGGGTTTTATGAGTTTTTGTTTATATTTTGCATTGATTCATTAGGTTCAGAACTGGTTCAAACCCTTGGATGATCGATTTAGAACCATTTCAGACCGGTTCGGGGTATTTTCAGATCAGTTCCAACTTAAAAACTCCAGGTTTAAACCATATGAGCTTGCTTTTGTTACTTTTTATGCTTTATAAGTATTCATTGTTAAGAAAACATGACTTATGCATATTAATTTATATGTTTTATGTTGGTTAAATTATGCATGATATTTTAAGCATGAATTATGACTAAATTCATGACATTTTATCATCAAAAATTAGTTTATGCATATAAGTTAAAGCATGAACTTATATTTTGATGATATAAAATATATTTTGTCATGAATATACATGCATTAACATATGTGTATAGGCACACTTCATAATATAAATATGTTTTCGGTAAAAGATCTTGATTGACCGATTCATGCAATCACCAAAGTAATCTGAGTTATGTTGATTGAGAATTCTTTAGACCATATTAAGATTTGTTATTATGATTATGTGTGACTTTATAAAACAACGATTATATCCAAACGTAGGTTGTTGTGTTCTAAATTCACACAGGGTGTTATAGTAGATGTGTATTTCAGTCTATGAAGCATGTTTGTACCCAAAGGTACAATGCTGAATTGTCTCTGGTTACATGATCTGCTAGTTTTACCAAATAAAGTGAATTCCTTGTGAATTGAAGTGACGAAGCAATTATGAGTATTATTGTTTCCAACAAAGTGAAATGATAATGACTCAACTATGCTTATCTCAGAAAAGATGAATAATAAAGAATCACACTTTTTACCTTTTCATCACAAGTCTCATTTGAGCAATAATAAAGTTTTATCTTTTGTTTCTTGTTGTATCCGGTTCTTTTCTTATCGATGGTTCTAGTAACATTCTCCTTTTAGATTAATCTAATTTTTTAGACTGCAAAGAAATAGTGTTATTTACTCTAGGTTATATAGACCTTGAATTGACCCTTAGAATTAAGAAACCTCCTGCTCTTATAGAGCAGCGCATAGCTGAACAGAAGGCTGCCTCTGAAAAGTGAGAGCGCTCAAATAGAATTAGCCTATTGCTTTTGCAATCTCAAGTGGCTAAGAATATTAAAGGCATCATTCCTCACTACAGGAGAGTGAAAGAATTTCTAAGAGCCATTGATGCTCAATTTATCAGTTCTAATAAGGCAAAAGCCAATACACTCATGTCCAAATTAGTATCTATAAAATATATCAGTGGCAGTTACATCCAACAACACATTTTAAAAATAAGAAATATTGCATCTCAGTTGAATAACATAAAGTTTGTCATTTTCAATTCTTTCTTAGTCAATCTGATTTTGACTTCGTTGCCTACTGAATATGGACCATTCAAAATCTCCTACAATACACATAACGATGAGTGATCTTTTAATGACATGTTGTCCAAGTGTATTGAAGAAGATGAGAAACTGAAGGGTGAGAGAGTGTCGAGTGCATATATGGCATCTCATAAAGAAAAATAGAGGTCGGGGTCAAAGAAAAACTCCTTCAAAAAGAAGAACAAGAAGGCCTCTGGGGAGAGTTCTAACTCTAAGGAGAAAGTCAAATCTCAGACAAGAGGCTTTTCTATAAAGTGTTTCTTCTGCAAGAATAAGGGGCATAAAAAGGTGGACTGCTTGAAGCATAAGAAATGACTCAAAAATAAAGGTAATAAGTCATTTGTTTCTCATGAGTGCAATTTGATTCATGTTTCATTGTATAGTTGGTGGATTGATTTTAGTTCCATAGTGCATATTGCCAACTCCTTGCAGACATTATTGAACAAAAAGGAACCAATAAAGCATGAAAGAAGCATTTTCTCAGAAAATAAGATGTGTTTGCATGTCAAGAACGTTGAGACCTACAAAGTAGTGTTGGAATCGAGATTTATTTTGGATTTGGTTGATACATTTTATGTTCCATCCAATAGTTGGAACCTGATTTCAATTTCAAAACTTGATAAGTTTGGTTTTAGTTTTAAATTTGAAAACTTCAAGCTTATTATTATCAAAAAATGTATTAATCTAGGTTCTGCATGTGTGTGTGATGGTTTGTATTTGTTAAAAACTAAAATTTAAATTTAGGAATCACATTCTATTGAGAACACATTGATTGCCAATAAACGTAGTCTAAAGAAAGATCAACCATACTTACTTTGACATTGAAGGTTAGGACATATCTCGAAAGAGAAAGTCCAAAGACTTGTGAAAGAAGGAATCCTTGGATCCCTTGATTTCATGGATATAAAGTCGTGTATTGACTGCGTAAAGGCTAAGTAGTCAAATACGTATAAGAAAGATGACAAACACAACAATAAAAAGTTGGAGATAGTGCATACGAATGTTTGTGGTCCATTTTCACCATGTTATATGGGTGAAAAGTATTTTATCATATTTATAAATGATTACTCACGATATATGTATCTCTACTTATTATTTAAAAAATTAGAAGTCTTTCAGGTTTTTAAGGACTTCAAGAAAGAAGTAGAGAAACAAACCGATAAAGTTATTAAGGTTGTCAGGTCTGATAGAGGTGACAAATATTATGGTTGTTTCACTGATATGAGATAAAAGCATGGGCCATTAGCACAATTTCTTTAAGTGGAAGGCATTGTACCTCAATATACCAAGCATGGTAGTGCTTACCAGAATGGTGTAGCTGAAAGAAGAAACTGTACGCATAAAAAAATTGTTTAAGTGATGTTGAATCAGTCAAACCTTCTCTTGACCTTGTGGGGTGAAGCTTTTAGAAGAACAATGCATATTTTGAATAAGGTTCCCATGAAGGTTGTTCAGAAGACTCTTTATGAGTTATGGAAAGGTAAGAAACCTTCTTTGTCATATATGCGCATATGAAGATGTTCAGCTGAAGCTAAATTGTATAACCTACATATAAAAGCCTTTGATCCTGAGACAACTAGTAGATTTTTTATTGGTTATCTAGAAAGGTAAAAGGGCTTTAGGTTTTATTGTCCATCTCATACACCATAGATAGAGAAAACAGATAAAATGAGATTTCTTAAAAATTATTCTATTGGGATAAATGCATCTCAAAATATTAATTTTGAGGAAATGCAGGATTCATATTTCATCCCTACAAAGGAGAATGACCCATTTTTTCCTGTCATTATCCCTTTGGATATTGTCAGGGAAAGTCTGGTCAATGAACATCAATCTCAAATAGAGCAAGTTGTTGATGAGGATATACAACATGATACAAAAGTTTATTTTAAACCACTTGTAGCACCTGTATGGAGGTCTATGAGGACCAAAAAATCTGCTATCCATCTGAACTTTATAAGATATTTGTAAGAGTTCAATAATTTCATAGATATTGAGGATGATCTCTTCACTTTTGCAGAAGCTATTGAGAGTGAAAGATCAACACATTAGATCAATGTCATGAAAGAAGAGTTTGACTCTGTGACAAAGAACCAAGTGTGAGATCTTGTACCTTGACCTGATGGAGTTAGACATGTTGGTTGTAAGTGAGTCTATAAGACCAAAACAAACTCTAAAGGTCAAGTAGAGAAGTACAAGGCTAGGCTTGTTGCAAAAGGTTTTACACAGATAGAGGACATTGATTATAATGAAACTTTTTCTTTTGTCTCAACTAAGGAATCGTTGAGGATAATCATAACCCTCATAGCTCATTTTGATTTAGAGCTACATCAAATGAATGTGAAAACTGTCTTCCTAAATAAGGATTTGAAAGATGAGGTATGCATGCAACAACCTCCTGGTTTCAATGTAGATTACTCAAATCATTTAGTTTTCAAATTGAAGAAGTCAATTTATGAACTTAAATAGGCCTCCCACCAGTGGTATAAAAAGTTCAATAAGATAATTCTGAATTTTGGATTCATTGAAAACATTGTTGATCAGTGCATTTACATAAAGACTAATGGGAGTAAGTTCATAATTTGGGTTTTATATATTGACAATATTCTTCTTGCAACTAATGATTTGAGTCTATTACATGAGACAAAATATTTTCTTTTCTCTTATTTTGATATGAAGGATATGGGTGAGACCACTTATGTTCTTGAAATAGAGATCCGTCGTGACAGAACTAAGAGTGTCCTTGGCTTCTCTTAGAAATCCTATATCCTTAAGGTTCTTAAAAGATATGAGATGAAAAATTATTTTTCTGGTTTGACACCCATAGTGAAAGGGGATAAATTGAGCTTAAAGATCTGTCCTCAGGATGATAATGAAAATGCTCAGATGGCAACTGTCCCATATACTTCAGCGGTTGGGAGTTTGCAGTACGCGCAGACTTGCACATGACCTGATATAGTATTTGATGTGAGAATGCTTGGTAGATATCAGTCAAATTCATGCATTGCGCATTAGAAAGCAACAAAGTAGGTCATGCACTATTTACAAAGAATGAAGGACTACATGTTGACGTGCAAAAAAGTTGACCACCTAGAGGTCATTGAATACTTTGATGTGGACTGAGGAGGATGTCTCGACAATCGAAAATCCACTACTGGATATATCTTCCTACTAGTAGGTGGTGTTGTCTCATGAAGAAGTGTAAAGCAATCTACAATTGTTGCTCATACCATGGAGGCAAAATTTATTGCTCGATACAAGACTTCATCTCAGGCCATTTAGATAAGAAACTTCAATATGGGTCTTGATATTGTAGGCTTTATTGAAAGACCACTAAAGATCTTTTATGATAATGAAGTAGTCGTGTCCTTTTCAAATAACAATAAGAGATCAACCTCGTGTCGACATATGGAGTTAAAATATTTTGTTATTAAAGAAAGGACTGAGAATTATCTGATATGTATTGATACAATTGGGACAAAAAAAATGACTGCAGATCTCCTTACTAAATGACTAACATCGAGATTATAATTCCAACATGTAAAAGGGATGAATCTTTTTTATTCCTTCTAATGTACGACAATACATTATATGTGATCACATTTATAAAAATGAATTTATTCTCTATGACTGTGTGTATTATTGATTTTTTATAAAGGATCTTTCATTTGGTTAGAGAGAATAGCATAATAACAATATTATTGGGATTGTGTATTATTGATTTTGCATAAAAGATCTCTCATTTGGTTAGAGAGAATAACAAAATAACAATATTAAATGATCAATAGATTGGGTTAGAGACCAACCTATTCATAAAGGTAATCTTAACATGCTAAAGCACTGATAATGAAATGTATTGTAGTACATAAAAATATGTCATTTCATAAAGAGGTGTTCATCTCCATGACTCATATGATTCATTCTTATGATACAAGATAGCATGTAAACCCATTAAATCAAGATAATGATATGAATCTCGATTTAGTGCACTTTTAGTGTCAATGGGTCAAGTGAGAGAATGTTGAACATTTTGGGTCTGGGTCCAACCCATCAGATGACCCAGTTTGACACTATTAGTGGGCTGGTTATTGAGGAGTTAAGAAGAGTTAGTGGGTGGAGGTTACATGAATGTGAAGAGACTACATTCATGTAACCACCTCTATCTCCCATTATAAAAGGAGAAAGGTGGGGTTGTACGTAAGATGAGAGTCATCGACCACCAGCACCCCACATTGCCTATATTCTGGTATTAATATTGGGTTCAGGTTCTTGCTCACCATCGACCTAAGGTCTGGTCTCATCGTGTGCTTCGATAAGCTGAGAAGAACGCCCAGCACTCACACATCATTTTAATGGCGTCTACAGGTACACATTTACATTTCGGCTCGTATTTATGAATACGCCAACAAAACATACTTTAAAAGAAAATTAGCTAGCTAACCATTTTCAGCTAACCCCAGCTAACTGGATTTTTGAAGTTTTTTTATTTGTTTTTCTTAAATCTAACCATATGTGTTTGACATGGTTAATTTACTAGGGAACAACAACTGAATCATGTTTCTTCGATAAAAAAAACATGATATTTTAAGCCTTGAATATTTATGAAAGTCTTAGACTGTCAATTTTTAAACCTTATAAAAACCTATGCATATCTTAAATTGAATGATCTAAGAGCCAATTCCTATAAAATCAAGCATGTAGAACACATTTGCACAATCAGACTTAAGGAAAACATGAAGAAAAAACCCTTTAAAAGCTCAGTTAGCTGGCAAATTGGCAGTTACCACTCTCTCTCTCTCTCTCTCTCTCTATATATATATATATATATATATATGTCTTATTTGCACATGCTTTGCGTCCACATTATTCTGAAATTGATTTCTAATTCTACATGTCTGCGTTTGACTTCCCATCATGCTAGTCACTCTAATTACCACCATAAGTACTCTTTGTTAGAGAATACAATATGATTTTGTTTCTACTAAGACCTGTTTTGGAGTCGGTGCTGGAGACGAGATGAGAGGTGATGGGAGTAGAGAAGACAATCGAAGATGAGGCTGAAGTTGTCAACTACATTCTTGTGAGGTCATAGTTCAAAATAGCCCATCTCCACCCCCTTCTCCACTCTCAACACCATTTTTATCTCCCAAAACAAAGTTCCCAAACACCTGTGAGGGTAAATGGTATTAAATTTAACCCTCATTAAATACCATCTTCCTATCTCCAGATCCAAACAGAGTAACTTTTTTTTTCTTTTAAATAATATGACTAAGCCATGGGACACCCCACCATGGAATTGAAACCCTTGCTCACCAAAACATAGTGCTTATACATAGGGATGGCAGTGGGCCGGGGTCCGAACCTCCATCCCCTCCTCCATCGCCTCACGGGGATGGATTTTAACCTCCACCCTCCGCTTCCATCCCCGGTTCAAACAGGGGGGGGCGAGGTGGGGCGAAGCTCTGTTTCCCCTTAGTTTATAGTCATCTCTTGAAGGATTGAGGACCGGACAGGACAGAGAAAAGCGCAAGTCCATCCAATATGGTGAAGCCCTTTATAAATAAAAAATGAATCGGCCAACTGTATATGTTCATTTTTTTTTTGTAGGTAACAATAAATGTTAACTGATATGTCTTAACCATTGGAAGTCATAATTGCAGGTGTTCTTTGTTTAATTTGACTCTACAAAGCTAGTTATTTACTAGAAAAACATGTCCGCGTAAATGACTTGTATGTTTAGTTGTGTTTATAGAGGTATATCTTAAAATCAACTGCACGCATTACACCAATATTTTTTATTAACAAATCAAGTTTTATATAGAAATAATTTCATCCAATGATAATTATGTATACAAGTTTTAGCAAAAAAGATGTGCAACTATGATCACTTTTTGAATCGGTTACGATGTACCAATGAATGTGTGTCCTATAATACATCAATATTTAAGTGAACATGGCACCAAAAGGTTAAAAAAAAAAAAGTGAAAAGAAAGAAATAAGGTCTAAGAGTGCACCCCAAAGGGGTTTGGCACAGTGGGATTGGATCTAAGCCACTAGGTAGGTGGTCTAGGTTCAAATCCTAATGGCATCACCCCCTTGTGCAAGCGGAAGCATGGTGACTCTCTAGGGGCAAGGGGTAAGGCCATGGAGTTTTACACTGTCAGGATAGTAACAATAAGTATGGCAGGCGGAGCCAGCGCAATTGGTAGGTGGTCTAGGTTCAAATCCTAATGGCATCACCCCTTGTGCAAGCCGAAGCATGGTGACTCTCTAGGGTCAAGGGGTAAGGCCATGGAGTTTTACGCTGTCAGGATAGTAACAATAAGTATGGCAGGCGGAGCCAGCGCAATTAGGTCTCTGATCCTGTGGGCGATTTCTCCGTGTAAACATAAAAAAAAAAAAAATCCAAGAGAGTGGCCCAATGAAGAAAAAAAAAAAAAAGGTGGTTGAGAAAACATGTTGGAGGGAGAGGGAAAATGTCAGTTAAACAGGGGAAGAGGAGGGGTCACTGCTTTAGACATTTAGACATGTACAAATTCCAAGGGAAACGGACAAAAAACGTCTCTGACTTGCCACGAGGGCAGGGTAGAATGAGTGGCGGTGATGGATGTCCTATGTGTTTGGATACTTTGAGTTGGAATTCCACTGGAATTTGGACACCCAGATCATCCACGTAATTCCTGGTGGAGGACATCCATATGAAGTTAAAATTGGAATATCATGCCAAAGAAATAAGCTACCTCAGCTCATTGACCTGCAACCATTATAAATAGGTTGGATATGGGCCGGGTCAGGCTTGAAAAAATACCAGATCCATTTTGGATAAGGTTCTGGATTCAGATGGATTGGGTCTCACGCAATGAATTTCAAGATCTGGTTGAGAATTAACATATGAATCTTTGTGATCCTAGATCTACTAAATGCTGGTAAAGTCTGTTGATTTTCAAGCGAAAAAGTTAAACGGGACAGATTGGACAAAATTCCAGTCTGGATCTGACCAAATTTGCCTCTCTGGTTCTGACCTGGATCCAAATAGACCCCACATATTGATTCCAGATTTAATCCATATTTGGATGTATACTGTCTGGATCGGACAATCTGGGTCAGATCTGACTTGGACCCAGGTTCGACCATTTGCACCCGTAGCTCCAAAGGTCAATTATTGGATTGAAGAAGAAGACGAGAACATGTAATCATATAGGGTAGCACATTTGCTTCCTAATTTAACAAGATCCAAGTTGTTACAGACCCTGATGAAATTATCACGAAGCCATTGCCTGGACGACGGTCACAAATATCACCAATATTTTGAATATCTCACTAATTTCATTGAGACAGATACCAGAAGAATTCAAATTAATTTGATTTTATATTATATATTTTTAATATTGTTGTGAAGTTCTTACTAATTTTCTTATATTTTTAAGTATAGATCTTAGGTGCACCAAGATACTCTTGATACTTTCCAGAAAAAAATTAATCTATTGTAGGATTTTTCCTCCTGAGATAATATTGAAAACAATTCTATGGCCGGCCACCCAGGATCGAATCCCGCTGGCACATGGGGGCTGCTGTTGGGGCATGTAAGGCTGGGTGGTCGTGACCTCAACCCGGAGTTTTACCTCGCAGGGAGGTGGGCCCTTTAAATCTTTTCTGTAGGTATTCATTTTCCTGGAGAAACATGTAAGATATTTCCACACATTGGTATCTTGATACCACCATGAGTAGGGGTGGCAATCGGGTCGGGTTGGCGGGTTGGCGTGTCAGCATACCTCAACCCGAACCCGACCCGTTTATTAAACGGGTCGGCTGTGGCAAACACGAACCCGACCCGTTTAATAAACGGGTAACCCGACACGACTCGCCAACCCATTTAATAAATGGGTTGGGTCGGGTAAACGGGTTTTCAGGTTCGCGGGTTGGGTTGGCGGGTTGATGGGTCGGGTTGACGGGTCGGGTTGGCGGGTTAGCGGGTCGGGTTGGCGGGTTGACCCACCCACCTAACCCGTTTATTAAACGGGTCAGCCGGGTTGGCGGGTTGACATACCCCCAACCCGAACCCGACCTGTTTAATAAACGGGTTACGCGGGTCGACCCGTTTATTAAACGGGTTGGCTTAAGCCCAACCCGAACCCGCCTAAGAGGCGGGTTGGCGGGTCGTGTCAGAAATTGCCATCCCTAACCATGAGCTTGATGGATTTTTTTGTTATTCTCCAATAAGTCCATATCTTACCCAGGTCGTCTAGATAGAGTAACTGGACTCACTCAGAGTTGTGGAATGGATCAGAAAGAGAGAAATTGGGTCCTCTCAATAATTAAAAAGTGTATCATGCCTGAATCTAAGGGGGGGTCATGGTGGCCGTTCGCCCTATTCAGCACGACGAAGAGGTACACAAAGGAGCCGTAGACAGTCAAGTGAAATGCAATCCTCGAATAAGAACCAAGGGTCCAGATTCGATATAGTATGATCTAACATTAGTTCATTCATTCCCATCCAATCAAGACCCGGGTTTTGGTGAGGGTTCTTTAGTCATCAAAAAAATTTGTCATCTGGATATGATCCTGGTTATATGTAAATAGTTGGATCAAGAACCAGGACTTGCCCTGTTGGATTAAAATATCCAACAAATAAGAGCTGGATCCATCATAGTTGCAACTTTTTCTTTTTTAATCTTAAATTTTGTTCTTTTAACTTTATTTCTCTGAAAAAAGAAAAAGTTGGTTCCTGATTGGCTACGCATATACTGCTCATGTCTGCTTGACATTGATCTGACCAAGATGGGATTTGAATCTCATTCTTGTATTCCAGTATGATTTATTATCTAATGAGGTCAACATATCGGATATATCATCATGATCAAATATGGGTCTCGGCTCAAGTTGGAATGATGTCAGGATCCAATCCATTGACAGCACCACCTGATCACAGGGCTCTTCGGGTTTGCGTTCAGCTCAAATCGGTGATGCAGAAGTTAAGCAAGATGATGTTGCAACTAGAATCATACGAGGATCTGGGTGTGAATTAACCTAACCCAGCGAGCCAGATGTGAAAAACATGGTCTTGATCCATTTGGATCCAAATAGTTTGTGTGCAGAAAAGAAAAAAATCTGATAAGCCCATAATGCATATGATCAACCAATCCATAGACTTACTGTTGCCCCCGCCCCGCCCCGTCCCCGATCTCCGTTAAGAAAATTAGTATATACCTTTATGCAAATTATATATATATATATATATATATATATTACTAACCCTAATATAAAATCCTTTCTCAAATTTCTTTTTTATCCTTTTTATTCTTCTTTTAACCCATGCGAGCTCCCATTTCTCTCTTCTTCTTCATTTCCTTCTTCTAACAGCGGAAGGCGGCAGCGGCAGAAGAACTGGAGAAACAGGGTCCCACCCCGCCTTGCCCCGTTTGGACCGAGGATGGAGGACATGAAATGGAGAATGAATCAGGGATGAATGTTAAAATCAAAATAGGTGTGGGGATTGAGGGAAAAATTTTGAGATGGAGTGGCAGTGGACCGAGGCGGGGTGGAGACCTTGTCCCCTGCCCCCACCTCGGTCCACTGCCATCCCTACCTGAATTTCAACCTTGTTACTGGATATGGGGCCAACACCAGATCCAAATGCACAATCAGATTCTAATCCAACACAAGGATACCTTGTTGCATTGGGACCAACGATATTGTCGGATCTGATCTGTTAGAAGTAGGTCCACTTGCTTTTGCGGAATGAACGGCGACAATGGTCGATTAAGCGACGTCACAAAACTGCTATTTGGTTGGAATTTAGTTATTGTTACATGGCTATTATCCAAATGAAATGTCCAAATCATATCATAATCTGGGCGATTAGTGGACATCCCTTTTACTCTTTGGGTACATAGAGTCACTTATTGTGCGCTTAGTGGAGTGGGGGTTACCAAATTAATGATCCACATTCTAATAATGCTATATAACATATAAAGTTTGTGCTCCTATTAATGCATCCAAAATAGAAAACCCTAACTAATGAAACAAGAAGAGAAACTACAATTCCATAATCATTTATCATATGAAGATATAAAACTTGTACTGGCACAATAATGCCATGACAATTTCCACAGAGATGAGGGCTGGCCTTATTTCTATGTATCTTTCATTTCGTTTCTTTTGCTTGGATATAAATTACATTTCTAATAGAAGAAACAAACTTCACCATCAGACAAAATCATATAAACAATTTTCCATTTAAGAGAATATGAAACCAACAGCACAAGTGGGAACAAGAGGAACTGTGGGTTCCCCGTCCATTAAATGCCAAAGCATGATCCCTGTCATAGAACCAAACGGTTTCTTAAAAAAAGCATTGGTGATTCAGCTTTCAGGAAATTGGGTTGGTGAGTACCAACTTGAAATAGGGAAGGCATTCAAGTTACTTGCGGAATACTATCAGGAAGTGGCTTAGATCACTGAAGCTGTCCAAGTTTCACTTGTTGAAAAAAATTGTGTGGGCCGACATACGTTAAACCACACATTATAGACGGTCTTAGGTTCAAGCCCAATTTATGTGATACAATTCGGTTGAGCCATATGATATCTCATATGGTATGGTACACTGTGTGAAAAGACATGTTCTGTCTATAATTTTGTAATGGGTTGAATTGGAAACAAACTCCTAATTGAATACAAATTAGGTTAAGGTCCCCAAACCTTATATAATGACCCTTTCATTGAGGCTTTCCAAAAGCATTAAGAAAAATCAGTCCCTCTCATTAGGTTTAGAAAAAGAAAAAGAGTCACTTATATAGGTTCTGAAAGAACATACCCGTCAACAATCTACCAGAGCGCTAATGGATTCAGGTACGCA
This sequence comes from Nuphar pumila, assembly GCF_984573655.1. Lineage (NCBI taxonomy): Eukaryota > Viridiplantae > Streptophyta > Magnoliopsida > Nymphaeales > Nymphaeaceae > Nuphar > Nuphar pumila. Next base: position 113,680,036 of record NC_143250.1, read on the forward strand.
TTCACATTGTGATTCAGTTTTGTTTTTTTATTTCAGCGATTTAGCGTGAACATGAACATCAATCATTTTAGTTTTCTGTAGATTTAAAATCCAACAATTGGTATCAGATCCAGGTTTTTGTTGAATCATTGAAAAAATAAGATTTTATTATATATTTTGTATTTTTTCCTGTTTTTTCGACGATGATCCATCATGATCGTCGGACAGCCGCCCGACGATATGGGGTTTTTGCCCCATTGATCTTGTCAGATGGGGAGGACTGATGGTCCCTCTTCCATTGCTTGTCGATGGGATGGAAGGGTCGTTTGGTCCTTCCCTGATTCTTCTAATCACTGGACTATAGGCAGAGGATATCAGTCGAACAACCGATACATCCCCTCATTTTTTTCTAGCATTCAGGAGTAGGTTTCGCCCAGTTCGATCGACGGATGAGCATTTTTTTTGTTGCTCAGATCGTCAAACAGCTAGGGTCGATGCCCATTCAGATCTGCTGGATGGACAATTTGCCATTGTGTTTGCCAAATGCAGAGGGTCAAGATATACCTAACAGATATAGGCGGTGGTCTGGGCATACAGCTCGCCCCAGCCACCGCCAATGATTGTACAAAATTGGTCATGCCTGGAGATGATACGTGGGACATCTGTCTCCCCCCAGTCACCGTCGTCAGGTGCTTTTAGGACCAACAATAGCCTAGGTTTTCTCTTTTTTTTTTGTTGGTGGCATTCAGAGCACACATCGACCATAGTCGGACACTTCAGGACTGACGATAGTTGAGATGTTGTTTGGGTTTTGATCGTTCTCCAGATAAAGAGTTTTCGATGACACCCAGGCTGGATTCGACCATTGCCGGACTCGTTGGAGTCAATGGCACCCAAGCCAGATTTGGCCATTGCCCGACTTATTGGAGTCAATGGCACTCAGGCAGAATTTGGCTGTCGTTGAACACCTCGAGGGTCGATGGCGTTTGGGGTCAGGTTCAGTGTCTAAAAGTTGGTGGAAGATGGCACCTTGTTCAGGCTTGGCCTATTACAATAAGGGGCCGATTTGGGCTTCTGCCGATTCGGGCACCCGGGATCATTCGACCCTCTGTCGCTGGTTCAGACTTTAGCCCTCCGAACTAGGACGGTTTGACCATATGCTGGACTGAATCAACTATTTGGAACAGGCCATTTCGACTTTTTAGTATTGGCCTGTTCGGCCATATCGCACCGGACCGGTTCGGTCCAGTGTGTGTTGTGTGTTAGTTTCACTGGCAACCCAAGCCGGTTTGGTGCCTAGTCAGAGGTCAGACCGGCTAAGGTTGCATTCAGAGAGTGGAGACCTGTGACTCAGTTCAGCCCCATTCAGTTGTGAAGGCTGAATGGAGTCAAGTGAGTCCATGTGTGGGTTGGGCCTGGTTAGACCCAATCCATTGCATAGGCCATCACCCGGGTATGGTATACAGGGTCTGACCTGATCCGGGTCAGACCAACATTGGGACCTACAGATGGGTCCACCCAGAACCTATTGGCCAGACCCGTACACTAGCTTTGTAATAAAAAAAATTATGAAGTCTTTTCTTTTATTACTTGGCTATTTGATGCAGATAATTGGTCACTTTGGTGGGCCAATTTTTGGTTACTTTTTGGATTATGTATATTATTGCATTTGCTTTATTTTTTATATGCACTTTTTAATATATTTAAACCTTGATATTTATGATTTTGGGTCTAATATTCTAAACTAAATTGATTGAATCAATATGTTGCCAAAGTAACATCTGTTGTGTAGATTAGTTTATTTTAGAATATTATGATGTTTATATGTTTGTGGTTCATGCGAATGGTGATCTGCTCAAAGGAAGATTATTGTTTGACCGAACCCAAATATATATTTTTAGTAATAAATATGGGACAATAATATGGTTTTCTATATGAATAACGAGTCGGTCCAAGAAAAATGCATTGTTGGACAGAACTAATTGTCCATGTTTGATTATTGTATTAGAGTACTACTTATAAGTTGATATTTTTTTCAAAAGACTAAATGTCAATGTTGTACTGCGTATCTTGTGATGGGGTTCACTACTATTTAAATATGTTATTTTATGTTAATGCATGTGAAAATATATGTTAATCATGCGCTTGTTTGTTCTTGATTCAGTTAATACCTATGCTTCTACAATATATGCAAATATTAATTATATCTCTGTTTTGAGTGGTTTCAACTTTAAAAATTGAAAAGAAAATGTCATAATTGTTCTTGGATGTATGGGTTTAGATCTTGTACTACGAGAAGATCAAACGCCTACTCTTACGGATAGGAGTTCCACTAAGGATAAAAAGAACTCTGAGCGGTGGGATCGATCTAATCGCATAAGTCTCATGATCATGAAACATATAATTTCTGAATCCTTTAGGGGTACTATTTCCGAAAAGGTGAATGTCAAACATTTACTTAAAGAAATTGAAAAGCGTTTTGCAAAAAATGACAAGGCTGAGACAAGTACTCTTTTTTTTAGCCTTATCTCAATGAGGTATAAAGACAAAGGGAACATTAGGGAGTACATCATAAAAATGTCTCATCTTGATTCAAAACTCAAGGCACTAAAGTTAGAGTTGTTTAAGGACTTACTCGTGCACTTGGTTTTGATATCCCTTCTCGCACAATACAACCAGTTTAAGGTCAGTTATAAATGGCAGAAAGAAAAATAGACTCTTAATGAGCTCATTTCTCACTGTATGCAGAAAGAGGATATGATGAAGCAAGATAAGACTAAAAGTGCTCATTTGACAGTAACATTTAACGACAGGTTTAAGAAAAAAAATGACTAAGGAAGCTACAATTGACCCTCAATCACAGAATAAATAGAAAAGATATCAGGACCTAAAGTCTAGTTGTTTCTTTTGCAAAGGAGAGGGTCACATGAAGAAGAATTGTACTAAGTATCATGCCTGACATGACAAAAAAGATACACTCCTTACTTTAGTTTATTCTAAAGTTAATTTAACTTCTATGCCCGAACACACTTGGTAGATGGATTCTGGTGCTACCACTCACATAAGTGTGTCTATGTAGGGTTGCCTAAGTTGTCGACCGCTACTTGATGCTAAACGATTCATTTATGTGGGTGTGAACACCCCAAATTTTCAAAAATTTCAAAATTCCCTTTTTCTCCTCGATTCACCTTCTCTAAATAATCAGGATATTTTTTAACAAAAATTCCATTCATTTCTCGGATTCGCTGGGATCCAAACTCACTGTTCCTAACCTATTTTTTTGAAGAAAATTTCCAAAAATAAACTCAAAATGCTCAGTAAAGCCTTCTTTGGTAAATATTTGTGAAAATTTATAAATAGTCTAGAAATCCCATAAGTTTTTAGAGTTTTGTTTTCAAAAAATACAAAAAATAGAAAACTTCAAAGAAAAAGAAAAAAAATCAAAATCTGAATAAGATAGGAAAATAAAAAAAGAAAATACAAAAGTTCTTAAAAAACCACCTTTTCTTATTTTGATAAAATCCATTTTTGAAATGGCACGATTTGGAAAAAAACAATAAAATCGAAGGGGGGTGTTGAAAAAAAGAAAAAAAAACCCTAAAGACGTGAGGACGTCTCTCTCGAAACCCTCCCTTTCTCTCTTTTCCCTCTCGGAAGCTCTCTCACCCTCTCCATCGCCGCTCATCTCCAACTGACCCCTTCCCGAATCCTCTTCCCCTCCCTTAAAAGGGCACGCAGAGCTCTCTCTTCCTCATCCGCCCTCACCCCCGCATGTTCCTTTCTTCTGCTTCTTTCAATCCATCTTCTATCCCTCCATGCTTCTACTCTTCTTCTTCCCCGTTTTTTTTCTGTTCTTCTTTCTCATCGACTGAAGGGAGTCGCTCCAACCCCAGGATTTCCAAGCAATCCGATTGGTCGAACATCAGTGAAGTGCGGGAACTACAGGTAAGTGAATACTTCTCATTCCATTTGATTCCCCGCTAAATCCTCCTTCCATTTATTGCATTTTCTCTTTATTGTTCGAAGGTTTTCTTCCGATCATTTCCCCTTCCCTTTTATTTTTTTATTTTTATTTTTATCAATCTTTTGATTTTCTTATTTTGATCCTATTGATGCACCCTCTGCAATCTCGATTTTCATATAGCAAATCGAGATCACAGGCAAGCAATATAAAAAGGGAACCAAGGTGTTCCGACATATTTTTTTTCTTTTTTTTTCTGATTTTATTTTGCTTTGTTCTGTTTATTATTATTTGTTGTGTTAGCTACTCTCTATTTCAATTGACTATTTCACAGTATGTGTTCATGATGGTGTATATCAATACGCCCCTTTCAAGACATATCTTGTATCTCCAGCATGCTAATCCATCACCTAAGTTTCCCCTTTCTATTTTGTTTCATTTTTATCTTCTCTTCATTCACGGCACCTCTGCACCCATTTTGTTATTTTCTATCAGATTCAGGTGTGAAGCACAATTTCTCAACTTCAACGTATTTTTTTCTTTTCTTTTCTTTTCTTTTCTTTCGTTTGCATTCCCATCTATTTTGCTATTTTAGTCCCATTCTGATGCATTAGATTGATTTCATCACCATTTTCGTTTATTTACTTTCTTACATCATTTTCAGTTTGATTATCTATTGTAAGTGAGTTTATACTTTTGTTATCAGCTTTATAGGCCCAGGTTCTGCAAATCGTTTTGATTTCCCGCCCCCTTTCTTTAGTCATCTGTTACAATCCATTTTTCTTTTTCGTTCCCCCCTCCTTTTTTTTTTCTATTTCATACACATAGCGTCAGAATCGTTGCATTAGAGAATGTTCGACCCTTGTTTCTGGATGTTACATTATATGTTTCATTCACGCAGCAGCAACAACATGATGTCAGGTTTAGATTCAATGAAGCGTGAACTATGTTGCATCATTTTCATCCAATCCTGTGTTGTGTTTATTATAAGTCGTTTGTTTGAAATAGTTATTTACATTATCCCTTTCATTTATGCTTTTCTTTGTTTACTTTCTCAGCATTGTTTATTTAAATTTGGCCTTAACATCCACTATTATTCGTTCCTGTTTCATCTAGCATTTCTTTTTTTTTCCATCATATATACATCCCTGTAGTTGATTTTCCTTCTCTTTTTAGCATCGTAAACCTTGCCCTTCCTTCCACAGATTTCTTATGTATGCTAAAACCATTCATTCTCACTGTATATATCTTATACATTAGGCTAAACCAAATATTAAAAATCACATCCCTTAGTTCACTGTGTAGGCATATCGTACATCTTTCCTTTTTTTTGTGTTTTGTTTTGTTATTATCACTACTAACATTTCCAGCTTTCTTCTGTTTAGTTCAGAGGATTAAATAAGGGGATAAAAGCCTCCTTCTGTGTTTCTTTGCTGTTTTCATGATTTTGTTCAGAAAGGCTATTGGCCTCACCTTTTTTTTCTCTTTTGCATTCGTGGGTGGCTTGTGGATCTAACTTCTGTTAAGAATGCAGTGGTTCAATCAGCGCCAGTATCTCCAGTTGAAAAGAAGATTACTAATTCAGACAAACCATCAGGTCTTTCTTGGCCTTTAAAATATTTTTTTTTAGATTGATTTTGTTTTTAATGGATTTGCAAATATCCTTGAGATCGTCCATATCCATATGGATGGCTTTCATTGATAAAATCTTGATTCCAAGTTTTCCTTCAATTTAAATTAGATGGCCACCGTGATGAAGCATGTGAACCTGCAGTTTTTCTTATGAAATTAGAATTGAAGCCATTGTTTAGTATGCTTTGTAAGCTTCTACATAAGTTAAATTAGATATAAATAAGTGTAAACATTGGCAGTAGTGATATAAATATCATATACCTAAAGCAAGAAAACAATCTTGAGAATTAGCTGTAGTAATCAATTAGTGCAATCCACGTTTTCCTCAAATGTTCATAAATATCATGTGCTTACATACAGTTCATTTCGTGGTACTCTCTGTTTATGCATATTACCATCATTTATATGTTTTATCCTATCCATTGATTACCTCACATCGCCACCAACATACACAACATCCCCTCACAGCCCCAGTATGCACGTTCCCTAGAGTGATATAGTGATGTTGCTTCACATTTTCTTTAGCAGCAGAATTGACTGGAAACAAGTCATTTCAAGCCATGTGTCAAAATTAAGCAGCTGTTTTCCTATATATACATTGGTGATGTTGAATCCTCTTCCTAGACACTAGATTTAATCAATTCCTTCATAGATGTCCAGGAGAAAATTAGTGTTCTTTTTGCTTATGGGCTTCCACAGATGAGGCAACATAATTTGCAGGAAGCATGAATTCGCTTAGCAAGCAGACTAAGGCTCGCTCATCAGCATTTGGAGAATATTCAACTTGTTTTACAGTATCTTACTGCTTTTGGTAGTTTGGCATTGCCTCTATATAACACTGGACAGGCTAGAGATTTTTTTTTTTTTTACAAAGTCAGCACCTTGAGCTGATTAGCATACTTAATTCTGGAGTGGATTTCTTTGCTTCTGCATATCAACAACAGTATTATTAGGTCCCCAAGGCTCCCCATTCATGAAGCCACAACAACCTGGGCATCCAAATGTGTCTCTGTAACAGCTAAATTGAAATCACCTTTCATATAATCCACATTGTTTACTCTTTTTTTTTTAGTATAAATCATCCAGGATGTAAATTTCCTACATTTCTAGTAAACTTCACCCACCTTTGCTACATTCTGCACATACTCACCTCCAGCCTCAGCACTTTCATGTATAATTGCCAACATCTCATTTGCATTCTTTGCAGCAACATTATTACACTTACAGATGTAGGAACATCATCATCTTCCTCATCCACCTGTCACTGCATCATTTCTCCACACATGCCACTTCATTATCATACTGCTGGAAAACTTCATCTCCTGCTGCTGTCATTTTAACTGTGAAATTCACCCTCAGCCACTACAATTGGACAACTGCTGTAACCTTCTCATTCACATCGTCATCACTCTACACTTGAACATATCCTCTTTCATAGCCTTTCACTACCATTCACAGCATGCTGTCTCTTCATCAAGTAGTGCATCCCACCACCGCCCATAGTTAGTTTCTTTTAGGGTTTCTTCATATTTGACATCCGTTAGATATCTTCACCGAATATGTAGATCAATTTTTGCATAGACTTCCTAATCAGCTGCATGGTAGTTAGAAGTTTCCTATGTATTTTCCCCCTAAGTCATGCAAATATATTTCCAATTTAGCATAAGAGCAGTAATTTGCGTGTGCATTTTCTAAAGTGAAGTAAGTATAGACTCCTGCACTTCAAGTTGCCCTTATATATATATATATATATATATATATATATATATATATATATATATATATATATATATATATATATATATATATATATATTATATGTGTAAATGCACCTAACTCTTATGTAGGCTTTCTAGTCATAGGAATATAGGTATATATATGCTTCCTTCAAATACATTTTTATGTACATTTTGATAGAATCACTCTTATATGCATACACTTAGCCCTATGAATCTTATGTGCATTCTTATTTAGACATGTGAGTATTCCATTATCCTGCATATAAAGTATTATTTTCTTTTCATGTGCATTTTCCACTTTGTACTAAACTTGATTTTTGCAGGAGATGTGTAAAGAGTGTTATTCTCCATTTTTTTTTGAGACTTATATAACTCCAAATTCCATTGAATGATGTAATAGTTAGATTATAATGAGAATTTACATTTCCAGTTTTAGATAGAATGTATGAGCATATAAATATCATATATTATCTGTTTCATTTTATTTCTCAAAATTTTCACAAATGGGAACACGAATGGCACGTGCACCATTCTAATAGGAGGTGATTAATCCTAAGCAAATGACCCACATTGATGACCATAGTCAAAATGTGGACAATGCTTAGGATTTTCATCTTTTATGGAATAACACTGGATCCACACTGGATCCTCTTCAAAAATCATCATATTTTCAAATATTTCCTTCTTTTAATAGAGTTTAACTTAGAATTGGCTCAAAATATATACCAATGGCCATAGTCAGGGTATATTGAGAGTTAATTCCATTTTAAACTCTATAAAAGCACAAAAATGTGTTTTATTCTCCACCTGAATTTAAATATAGGTTATTATATAATACATTCAATGACCATAGTCAAGGATGTATTATATATTCAATCTTATTTTAATTCATTTAAAAAATGGAATAGCTTTTTTAAAACCAAAATTTTAACTTCTTTTTCATTCATCACTTAGAATAGAACTGCATCATGTTTTCAAAAATTCCTTTTTCAAAACTCCAAGTGATGTAAATATCTTCTTCAATCAATCTTCAATTCTTGTAAATTCATCTGTTCATTTTCAATTCTATTTCATTTTCAATCTCAAAAGTTCAATTTAACTTTGAGATTTCAAACGTATTTTATATTCAAAAAATTCCAATTCAAATCAGATTTCAAAGTTCAATTTGACTTTGAAATTCCAAATTCAATTTATATTCAAAACTCCAAATCAAATCCAAAGTTCAATTTAACTTTGAGATTCTATTCATCTTCTACATTTCAAATTCAAACTTCAAATTCAAAGTCTAAATTGACTTTGAAATTCATTTGAATATTCAAGATTCAAATTATAAATTTCATGGTCAATTCAAATTTGGAAATTCTTGATTCATCTTCTGAATTAAACAAACTCCAAATACATTTTAGGATCCAGGATTCAACATTCATATCGGATCACAGACTTCAGATCCAAAATCCATTCTAGGATCCAAAACTCAAACTTCCATCTTGGAGCTCAGACTTCAGATCCAAATCCATCTTAGGATCCAGAACCCAATTCTACATTTGGATCTCATACTTCAGATCCACTCCATTTTAGGATCCAGAACCCAAGTCCATCTTGATTTCTAAATCTCGGATCCCATTCTGTCTAGGATCCGGAATCCAATTCCAATTCTAGATTTCAATTCCATTTTCGGATCTAATCTGAATCTCTTAAATCCATTTCTATTCTTAAATACCATTTGATTTCTCAGATCCATTCTAAATTTCAAACTTCAAAATCTAACTTCAATTCCATCTCAAGTATTCATTTCCTTTCCTAAATTCAAGTTCAAATTCAAAGTCCATTTCCGACTTTGAAACTTCATTTTCAAAGCTTCAACTCATTCTTTCTCAAAATCAAGATCTATCTTTTCAACTCTGATTTACTTCAGAGACTCAGAATTCCTCTTATCTATCTCAAGTTCTACGTTAGATTCAAACATTTCTTCATTCTATTATTAAGTTCATCTCAGAATACTTGGAAAATTTTCAAAACATCTTTCAAGAAAAGCATACATCCTTGCATTGCACAAGCATGATTTTTTGTGCATTTAGAGTTAGAATGAATTCTTAGATTATATTTAGGCAAAGCAAAAAGGCATAGATTCGATCATTGGTTTGATTGCCCCTGGTAAAGGCGCCAGGAACGGTCGAACCTCGTACCGACGAGCGAATCCCGTCTCTTCATTTTCCCGCAAATTTTCAAAAATGGAGCCGAGTAATTTTCTAAATATTTTCAAATCAAGGTCAAGTGAGACCGCGCAAAAGAGTTCCTCTTCTCTCTTTCTTTCTTTCTTTTCTCTTCTCTTTTTCTTTTCTTTCTTTTATTTTACTCCCTTCAAAAAGGAGGAAAATAGAGGTTAGAAAAGGAAAAGAGAATGAAGAGAGAGAAACAACGAGAGAGGAAAAATTTTGCGATGATCACAGTGGGCGATGGCAAAACAATTGAAGTTAAGACAATACAGACATTTAGGTTACTTTTAAAGACTGAAAATTATTTAGATTTGAAAGAAACATTTATTGTATCATATTTTAGGCAAAATTTGGTTTCTATTTCCACTTTAGACAAATATGGTTATTCTTGTTTATTTAGAAAAAATAAATTTAAGTTATTTTTTGATCCAAATTTTATTGGGACTGATTATTTATCTATGGCTAATAACATTTATTTGCTTTATAGTTTTGCTTCATTTAATGAAACCTTGCATTTAAGTACTTGTAGTACAAAAAAAAATTAACAAATGAGAATTCTGTTTTATTATGGCATAAGCACTTATGTCATATTTCTAAACAAAGAATTGAAAGGCTTGTGTCGAGTGAGATTCTTGATTCCCTTGATTTCATTGACTTTCAGGTTTGTGTTGGGTGTATAAAAGGAAAATGAACAAACATAAGGAAATTAGGTGTTGAAAGGAGAACCGACGTCTTAGAACTAATTCATACAGATATTTGTGGGTCTTTTCCTACGGCTTCTTAGAATGGTCAATAATATTTTATTACGTTCATAGATGACTATTCTCATTATAGGTACCTATATTTAATTCATGAAAAGTCTCAGTCCTTGGATGTGTTCAAATCGTTTAGATCCGAAGTTGAAAACTAATTTGGCAAAAGAATTATGGTCGTCAGATCTGACCGTGGTGGTGAGTACTATGGTAGATATGAGGGATCAGGTGAACAATGTCCAGGGCCCTTTGCTAAATTCTTAGAGGAATGCGGGATCGTCCTTTAGTATACCATGTCAGGCACTCTTAGCATGAATGGTGTTGCTGAGAGACGAAACATGACCCTTAAGGATATGGTAAGGAGTATGATTTCTCATTCTACTTTACCAGAGTCCCTCTGGGGAGAAGCATTAAAGACTGCAACTTATATTTTAAATAAGGTACCCTCTAAAGTAGTAACCAAGACCCATATGAATTGTGGACAAGAAAAAAGCCTAGTATGGAACATTTTCATATTTGGAGATGTTCAGTTGAGGCTAGGCCCTACAGGCCACATGAAAAGAAACTGGACTCCAAAATGGTTAGCTGTTATTTTTTGGGGTATTCTAAAAGATCAAGGGGCTATAAGTTTTATGACCCTTTGAATAAGTGCTTTTTTTAAACGAAAAATGTTTGTTTCCTTGAGAGTGTTGAGTTTGAGAGGTGTGATAAAGTAAAAGATAATGCTTTTAAAGAAGAGTCGCTTTCGCTTCCTACGATTGTAGTTGACAATGATCAGATTTATATTTCTGACATTGTTCCCACAAATTCGGATCAAGGTTGTAACGCCCCAAATTTCAAATTTGCGAACCTTTTCAGAAAAACAGGCAAGAGACTAGAAATATCTCTTTCCATCAGAGTTTGTTTATGAAATCAGCGGAAGATTTTTCTTTTTATAAATCAAAAGGCAAGTTGAACACTTTGGGTACGTTAGCTAAAAGAACCAAAATTCTCAAGATTCGGATATCCTAAGGGAAATCCGATACAAACCCAAGCGTCCAAGACGCGAGCTAAGAGCAGAAAGAAGAAGTCTTGAAGCCATCTTGCAATCGCGCCATCACCCGTAGAGTACCTAAACATCACCTGTACCCATAGAATGAGTTAGTTTCGCGAAAAACTAGTAGGTGCACAAGAGAGACTACAAGGAACTGAATTAAGTACATTTAATTCAGTAGGTTATGCAGTTTAAAGCAGATATGCAGTTAAACAGGTAAGCAATGCAAGCAGGTAAATAGTGCAAACACGTAAGCAGTTCGAAGCAAGTAAGCAGTGCAACTGACAAACGCAACATACGATCCATTTGATCATAAGTTGTAAACTACTACGCAACAAGCTTGTCCTCGTTCCTAGAACGAGGTCTCTGCATCTAATCACCATCAGGACATCGTTTGTCACCCACTACTTCTATCAAACGCTTTGTCCTGAACAACCTTAATCTATTCGCATCTCTCAAAACCTTACGCGGCCAACTGCCACCGGTTATGACGCACTAAGGCATCATACTTCCTTAGAAAAGCCCGCCCTTCCGTAGAAGGTCCAAAACATAAACACTAACTCAAATCACTAACGATCTGATTCTCACATCTGAGTCCTGCATGTAATCATGCTAAAACAGAAAGCCGAAACTATGAATTCATAGTTGGCTATCACAACAATCTCAGGAGATCGTCATAGCTCACAATAACTTTTTATGGTAAGCAAAAACACAAGATCCACATCGGATCGCTCGGTCCGGGAGATATACGACCTGACAAGGAATTACCGCACTAGAGGATATACTTGGTCTTGGACCATACACTTCCTCACAGGAGTTCACCGTCTTTGTGGCTACCCGTTTGTGGATAGTGTACGTCCTCACAGAGAATCTCTCACTCTAGCCAGGTCACCTGATCTTGATCATACATACCCCCACAGCGAAACCTTTGGGAAGTCGGTCCCCAACAAATGCCATTTGCAATGAAAATCATTGTGATACAAGCATCAACACGAATAACCGCTCTCAGGGTCGATAGCCACTAATACAAACGATAAGATCAACGTTGGATCACCTGGTCTGGGAAATGTATAACCTCACAAGGAATTCCGCCCTAGATGGTATACCTGATCTTGGACCATACACTTTCTCACAAGAGTTCGCCGTCTTTGCGGCTACCCGTTCGTGGATAGTGTACATCCTCACAAAGAATCTAGCACTCTAGTCGTGTACCTGGTCTTGATCATACACGCCCTCGCACATAATCCTTTGGAGATCAGGTGCTCGACAGACACCCCACTAAGTGATACATGCATCAATAATTGACTGCTCTAAACCATTGACCGCCTCGGGGTCGGTAGCCACAATATGGGCACAAGCATGCATATCAGCAATATGCATCGTATCACTTCACCTAGAAGCATATAATCCTACGCATCGTGTTACTACCACAAGGAATATTGCAATCCTCAAATAGGCCCTCAAAGCATGTGTAAACGACACATGAGAACGCACATATATGGCAATCCAGTTGATTCTATGAGCGAAGGGTAACTAACTCTACCAGTCAGCCAAACAAAACAACTGAATAAGACAAGCACTCATAACAATGCTCGTAAAACATACAATTACCATCAAATGGCTCAGTTCATCAACAAGTAATTAAATTAATCGTAAGGCATAAACCATTGCATCATAAGTCATTCATAAGGAATCATACGGCAACAGTTATCACAATATGTAAGCAGCTTATAAGACAAGCGGCCACATCAATCCTAGTTGCCACCAGTTCGTAGAGTACGAGCTGTATGCAATCACATCAATCATAAGAGATGCAAGCCAACAAGTGCTACGCTACAATAAGCACCAAACAGTTCGACCAAGAGATAAAGCAAGTCACATGCTAATATGTAGCAACTGACATGATGCTATTATTATAAGCATTTAACTAGTATGAGAAGCTCCTCATTACTCCGCAAAGAACTGCGTAAGCAGTTTAACCAACTAGAGTAATGCCTTGACAGGCGTGCACAGCTCAACGAGTAGCATACTGAACTACCGAGCAAGCAAGCGATTCAGTAGTGCAAGCGAATCAATAGTGCAGGTGAGTCAGTAGTGCAAGCAAATCAGTAGTGCAGGCGAGTCAGTAGTGCAAGCGAATCAATAGTGCAGGCGAGTCTCACGACTCAACAACCAATGTGAACAGACTTTATGTTCTGATATTACTGGCCTGCGGGTACGCGCAAGCAAAACGTAGAAACAACTGAGACTAGTTTGGGCGTCTGTTATTCTATGTATTTTCAATAACCCGAAGAGCTAGTTGAGTCCGCTCCAAAGGAGACGGCTTTAGCCGAGAGAGGATTCCCCAGAGGCTTAAAAAGCAGTGTCACAGATGCATCCAACTTCTGCAGAAGTCTTGAGCTAACTATTGTAGCCTCTTTCCTCTTAACTCCAATGACTGGGGAGGCTGGATCATTGCCCGTGGGGTGGTTGTTAACAACATGTACATTGGAGTTTTGTACTGATCTGTCCTCTCCCTTGACAGACAACCATAAGCGAATGGGTGCGTTAGGGGTTGCTTAACTAATGACTCATTCTATGCTGTGGTCTTTAAACCACTCAAGCATCTTGCCCGTGAAGGCGAATGTGAGGCCATTTATGTGATTATAGCATTTTGCATTTAGCGATGTTCGAGGTCGCACGACCGTCTCATCCGATCATCACAGTACTAGACGTGTCGTGCACGACTACAAGTACTCTAGGATGAAAGGGGGGTATAGCTTCTCAATAGAAGCCTCAAAAGGAGTGTTTCACAAAGATGTAAAGTTTATCAACTTTACTTTATCTTTTGAAACAACAGTACCTTGTGTCAACATTATGCATGTGATTATCTCGAATCACATATGCTATCGGGGTATCTACATGTCTCGCATGACTCGATACCGGCCTCGATAGACGGGATACGGGTTTCTCAATAGAACATCCACTAAGAAGTTCGCTCGAACCCCCAATTCGAGATCACCGGAGACATACAAAAAAGGCGAGCAAAACCAGCCAGTCACGTCCTTCCAAATGCTTCGATTTGAAGTAGTCTTTGATGCTTTTGCGCAGCTCCCTAAAATCTCAGGTCGAATCTGTAGGACTGCGCACACGAAGAGCCAGGATCCCTGCGAGGTATCCCTCTCCTTAGATGAGGATGTGTCGCTCGCTCCCGACTAAACTCTTGTCGCAAGAGAAGGAGTGGTAAATGCCCCTTGTATCCTCCACGAGGATGCCTTTAAGGCATACGCAAAGAGCAAGAACATGCACGTCATCTGCAATAGCAAGGCAATACCAACACATATGCAAAAGCAAGAGCCTAGGCGCAAAGCGCGACGACAAAGTAAATGTGGTAAGCAGAAGTGCAACGCAAACCCTCGGCACAACGCGCAACGGCAAGTAAAAACTGTAAGCATGAGTGCAACGTAGAACCTTTGCGCGATGCGCAACGGCAAAGTAAAAACTATAAGCAGGAGTGCAACATAGAACCTTTGCGCGATGTGCAACGACAAGGTAAAGGAACTGTAAGCAGAAGTGCAACGCAAAACCGCGTTAAATGATCGCGAAACCGCGTCCTTGAGTTAAATGTGTACTCGTATAAATATATATATTTCTATATATATATATATATATATTTATTTAATGGTCCCTTTTTAGTTAATTGAACTTAATTCAATTGTCCAAGTCTTCTGTGCAATCTTCCCCTACCTTTGGGAGTTGCAAGCTTGCTGGCGTCTGCGAGTGTAAGCGGTGGATGGCTTGGGTCGCGGAACGCGATCAGAATCTGTCGCACGAGCTACAAAAATAACAATCTTAGCAAGCTACCACAAAAAATAGAAGGTTAGGGGCACTGTGCACATGCGCACCTGCTATAAGCGCAAGAAGCAGGGGCTGCGAGCCCCTGCTGACTTGCTGTCAGCGGACCCCGAGGAGGCAGAGGGGGCGTGCCCTTGCCCGAAGAAGACAACAAGAGAGGCTTCGCCCTGCCTGCCAAGAGAGCAAGGAGGCGAGGCCCTTCCCTGCAAGCCACTAAGGGGCAGGCAGAAGGCTGCACCCTACCTGCCGAATATGCAAAGAGGGCTAGGGGACTCAGTCCTCTGCCATCTCTGCAAAAGGACAGCGGCAACGACCCTGCTCTGTTCTGCAAAAAGAAACAAAGATAGGGGATGAGCCCCTGTTTGCCAAGCAGAACAGAACACAGGGAGGGCTCGACCCTCCCCTGAACAATAGAGGGAGGAAGGGGGGTCTCGACCCCTTCCCAGTGAAACACGAAAACAGGGAGGGGATTGACCCCTTCCCTACGCAATAAACAAGCAGGGAGGGGCTCGACCCCTCCCCCTGTATAAAAGACAAGCAGGGAGGGGCTCAACTTCTCCCCTAACATCAAGGGATCGAGGAGGGGGCTCGACCCCTCCTCCTGCATATTACGAAAGCAGAGGGGGGTTGAACCCTCCCTGCATAGCACGTAGGCAGGGAGGGCTCGAACCCTTCCCCGCAACAACCAGAGACAAGGAGGGTCAAACCCTCCCTTGCATGACAAAAAGAGACAGGGAGGGCTCGACCCTCCCTGTGAAAAAGAAGGGACAGGGAGGGCTCGACCCTCCCTATGACCAATAAGAGACAGAGAGGGGTCTCGACCCTCCCTGTGAACACAAAAGGGCAGGCAGGGGGCCCAAATTCCCTGCCAGAACACTTCTCACAGGCGGTAGAGGTTTTACCCATGCTGACCTGTCGGCTAAGTGGCAGAGGCTCAGCCCCTGCCGACTTACCTGAACCAAAGGCAGGTAGGGGAGGTTCTAGCAGGCTGAGGTCTCGTTCGTTAACGAAATTAACCAGACAAATCTCTCCACCAACTAAGAACGACCATGCACCACCACCCATAGAATCAAGAAAGAGCTCTCAGTCTGTCAATCCTTACTTAAGGGCATCATAGACCTGTTATTGCCTCAAACTTCCGTGGCCTAAACGGCCATAGTCCCTCTAAAAAGCTGGCCGTGGAGGGGTACCTCCATGTTGCTAGTTAGCAGGCTGCCGACGATGCGATCATCGGAGCTCGGAGGCCATCCGTCAACTTCGATCATCGGCATCTCCAATCGCAGGCGACAGCGAGAGAGAGACGCAGCAGAGGGGAGAGAAGGGGAGAAAGTGGAGAACGAAAGAGGGAAAAGAGGGGCGTACCTGGTGGTCGCTGACGGCGGCAGCGGCGGCAGCGGAGGGAGGTCGTAGGTGGCGGTAGCATCGGCATCGTCGTCAGGTTGACAAGGGTCTCCAGAGGGTGCAGAGACGAGAGAGTCGGTCGGGGGAGAGAGACCGAGAGACGAGAGGGGAAAGGAGGTTTCGAGAACCTCCCCCCCCCCCCCCCCCCTCGCCGCTGCGTGCTTTTAAAAGCACGCAGCCGACTAACTTACCCAGATCCAAACTTTTTTTTGTCATTGTTGCGTTATTACAAAGGTAATGTTTTAGATCTTTCTATTCAAAATCAAACTTTTACTCCTTGAGTTCAAACTCAACAACCTCAACAAACACCTGAAGAACCAGTGCCATTAAGAAAATCCACTAGAGAGAGAAGAAGAGCAATTTCAGATGATTATATTATCTTTCTATAAGAAGATGAGGGTAATACTGGCTTAAGGGAAGTTGATATAATCAACTTTCATCAAGACACATAAAGTTCTAACTCTCAAAAGTAGATTAAAGTAATGCATGAGGGACAATGACGTATGGGATCTTGTCCCATTACCTGAAGGTGTAAGACCTATTGATTATAAATGAATATTTAAAAGCAAAAGGGATTCAAAGGGTAATGTGAAAAAATATAAGACCCATCTTGTTGCAAAAGGGTTTACTCAAAGGGAAGACATTGACTAAAGAGAGACTTTCTCTCTGGTTTCTACGAAAGACTCTTTTAGGATTATGATGGCACTTGTGGCTCATTAGGATTTGGTGTTGCATCAGATGAATGTTAAGACTGCATTCCTTAATGGTAACATCAATATGACAATATATATGATACAACCAGAATATTTTGTCTCAACTGATACCAAGAAAGTTGTTTATAAAATAAAGAAATTCATCTATGGACTTAAGCAGGCTTCTCATCAGTGGTATCATAAATTTTATCAAGTTGTCATATGATTTGGTTTTGAGATTAATGCATATACCATAAGTTCAGTGGGAGTAAATATAATTTTTTGGTTTTGTATGTTGATGACATATTGCTTGCCAATAATGATATAGGCATACTACACGAAACCAAAAGATTTCTGATAAAGAAATTTAAAATTAAAAATCTTAGAAACACCTCTATTGTATTAGGAATCCAAATACATCGAGACCATTTTTGGGGTATTCTTGGAATATCGCAAAAGAGCTATATATCGAAAGGATTTTGAATAGATTTGGCATGAAGGATTGCAAATCAAAAGATACTTCTATTGCTAAGAGAGACAAGTTTAGTCTCACTCAGTGCCCCAAACACCAATCTAAAATTAAGGATATAAAACAAATTTCCTATGCATCTGCTTTGGGGAGTTGTATGTATGATGAGGTATGTACGTGTTTGGATTTAGCGTACATTGATGGGATGTTAGGCAGATATCTTAGTAACCCAGGTATGGATCATTGGAAAGTTGTTAAACGGGTTATATGGTATTTGCAGAGAATAAAATGTTACAAGCTTACATACAAGAAGTCAGATAAGTTGGAGATCATTGGGTATTTTGATTCTGACTTTGTGGGATGCCAAGACAATCACAGATCCACGTCAGGTTATGCTTTTCTATTAGTTTGGGAAGTTATTTTCTGGAGGACTGCCAAGCAGACACTCATTGCTTCTTTCACCATGGCAGCAGAATTCGTAGCTTGTTATGAGGCATCCAACCATGGAATATGGCTATGCAATTTTGTCACAGGACTGCAGATTTTGGATAATGTTGAGAGACCGCTAAAGTTATTTTGTGACAATAATTCAGCAGTGCTATATTCCTATAATAGCAAGAGTTCATCGAAGTCAAAGCATATTGACATTAAGTTACTTGTTGTTAAAGAAAGAGTACAAAATGGTCAGATATTAATAGAACATATTGGCACAAACTCCATGATTGTGAATCCGCTTACTGAAGGTTTGCCACCCAAGGTCTTTTACGAGCATACTGCTTGAATAGGTGTCTTATCATTTTATGATATGCTGGTTTAGTGAGAGTTTGTATTTGGACATTCTATGTTATAATAAAGTTTTTTTTATAACTTTGGTATAAAGTTAAAGTTTCAGTTTCATTTTGTACTAATTTTATTGTGATCTCACTAAACTCTAAGGAAGGACCAGTTGGAAATATGCATGTTTGATCACATTGCATGTAATTTTCATGCTTCACATCCATACGTGATCCATGCCATTTGGTTATGTCGATATATGTGATCATTGATGGGTCCAATTACGTTATTTATAATGAAGACCGCTTTGGTTCTATGTTGACATAATCAATGGACCAGATTGGTAGAGATATCAATTGATAAGATAATGTTTTCGAGCTCATAAGGTTATAATGTATGATTATAAGGTTACATATGTGGCTCAAGTAGGAGATTGTTAGAAAAAATTATGTGCATACATTAAACCACACATTATAGACTGTTTCAGGTTCATGCCCAATTTATGTGATCCAATTCGATTGGTCCATTTGATATCTCATATGATATAATACACTCTATAAAGAGACCTATTATGTCTACAATTCTGTAATGGGCTAAATTAGAGACAGAGTCTTAATTAGATACAAATTAGGTTATAGTCCCCAAACCTTATATAAAGACCCTCTCTTTGAGGCTTCCAAAAAACATCAAGAGAAATCAACCTCTCTCTCATTAGGTTTAGAGAAAAGAAACGAGACACATATACAGGTTTTGAAAGATCATATCAGTCAACGATCTACCAGAGTGTTAATGGATTCAGGTACGCTTTCGCATTGTGATTTGGTTCTATTTTTTTATTTCAACGATTTAGCGTGAACATAAACATTGGTCCTTTTAGTTTTTGGTGGATTTAAAATCCAACATCACTTTATTCATGAATGTGAGGCAGAGCTTGCGCATCTCTCACTTTCTTCTTCTGCTAACCAAGATCTTCATGCCGTCGATGCTCATGCTGCATGCCTAGTAGAGTTAACTTTATTGATTGTTACCTAGCATTTTTGCAAGGAGCTCAAATGGCACCAGCAGTTTAGCCTTAATTGGCTTAAGGTCGGTAACAAGAATATGAGATTTTTTCACACATGCGCGTTCGTCCGAAAGTGAAGGAATAACTATGATTTTATTTGTATAAATGGACTGTTTATCGAGTGTACTGCTATGCTTCTGGCAATCTCAAACTTCTTTATGGAACTTTTTAGTCGTTGCGACGATGAGGGTGGCTACTTGAATGGGGCTCTTTTGAATCAATTGTCCCATGAAATATCCTTGTCCTTGGAGACCCCCTTTCGAATAGATGAGATCAACCCTCACCATAAAAGGGCTCTCCAAACTAAAGTCACCGGGTCCCCATGAAAATTTTATTGACTTTTTCTCCTAGTTTGGGGACCTTGTTAGCA
Source organism: Nuphar pumila (assembly GCF_984573655.1). Taxonomy (NCBI): domain Eukaryota; kingdom Viridiplantae; phylum Streptophyta; class Magnoliopsida; order Nymphaeales; family Nymphaeaceae; genus Nuphar; species Nuphar pumila. The sequence goes on from NC_143250.1 coordinate 113,699,951, forward strand.
CTGATATTTACTTGTTATTCATAGAATTTTATCAAAATGCAACTTTGCTCAAAGCATTGGTTGTTCTTTAAACCAGTCACTTGCACAAAAGGTGTCCTGATGGCTGTTCCTTTGGCATACCTGGATACTTACAACTTGGTGGGCTATTTGGAAGGAGCGTAACGCACGAACTTTCAATGGAAAAGAACGTTCACCTAGGGTATGTTTGACGACACATCGCGTGCAAAAACCACAAAAAGATC